>NC_134594.1:11108500-11459500 GCF_037038515.1 Microtus pennsylvanicus
AGTTCAAATTTAGATCTCCATCAGTCTCCTATCTTTATTCATTTCACTCTTTAGTGCTTTTTAATGTCTTAACATTTTTCTTCTCTATCTATATTAATAAATAATGCCTGTATGTTGACAAGTATCAAATTGAATTCTCTAGTTGTCAGCTCCCTCTTCAGTGTCTGACTCACAGATCTATCCATCTACTGGCATTCTTAGAACGCATTTTAAATCCAAAACCCCGGGAAGGAACCAGCTTTGAATTTGCTAGAGTTCCATGAAGCATCCTCCTCCTCTATCCCAGACAATGGCTACTCCAATGTCCCAATTCTTTTACCCCAAACTGAGCGATCACCCTTGCGGGCTTCTTCTCACAGAATCCATCAAAGCATCAGCAAACCCTGTCAGCTCTGGCTTCAGAGTCTATGCAGAATCTAGCATCTTTCTACCCATCCCACCTCCCTCTCAGCATCGCTGCTTCCTTCTATCTCTGCTTCCCGACATCTCCACTTCCCACTATAAACAGCCACGTCTTCAGCAGTGTCTTGATCAAGCTCTTGTTATTTCTTCCTAATTGATTGCTCTGTTTCAGCTCTTCTTACCCTTCCGCTCGCACAAACATTTCGATTCTGCAGCCAGAGGTGGCTTTGAAATATAAGACAGACCACAATAGTTCTCTGTTTTCACCCCCTCTGTGGACTTTCCAACTCAATAAGGATGTAACAACCCACTTGAATTGCTCTGTGTGTTGCTTTCCACATTATCTGATGAATATTCTTCACTTATTCTTGTTTCAGTGGCCTCCTGCCTATTGACCAAACAATCCAGGTGTTCTGGATATCTAAGGAGGAGGGAAAGGTGTCCTGGAAGTTGTGAATCTCAAAGATAAATTTCAGTGTTTGTGGGGGAGTGGGGAATGAGGTATGTATGCTTTTAAAGAAAAAGTCTTAGCCAAGTAACAAGTAGTCTCTTTTGTCCTAAGTGTTGATCTTTATTCAGTGAATAAAGATGGTTCATAAAGAGTTAAAACAAAGCAATGTCATGATTGGGTTTTCATTTTAAGAAAGGTAGGAGAGTTGTTGGAGAGTTAGACTATGACATAGCCAGAGGGTCAGTGCCTGGGGGCATTGGTAGCAGAGAGAAGGATGGCTAAGGGACATTTGGAAAGTATGGTGTGCACTCTGTACGGCGTGAATAGTCAAGACGAGAAGCAAGAGTGATCCCATTAGTCAAAATCGAGAGAACCATTTAGTGTGTTTCTAGTTAAATGGCCATGAGAGTTCAATCAATAGTTTGAAATAACTCTTTAGATTCAGATTTAGGAAGTGTAACTTATGCCGTGAAAGGCCAAGTCATAACTGTCTGAATCTATTCCGGAGCAGCACCTTCTGTGTAGATCCTGCATCACATGCTGTAGATAAGACACAGTTTCTTCTCTTGTCCCTCTAGGAGGAAGAGAGCTGGGTGCCACGTGACTTCTCAGTGGCTTGCTTGTTTTATTAGATACTTTTTTCATTTTTGGGTACTTGTTCCCAGGTGTATCATTTTCCATTTCACACCCCATAAATATGTACATAAATATTTTAACAGTTTCTGTCTCGGCAGGTTGAATATGTGCCATAGAATGGATAATAGCTCAAACTGAAAAGTACCTAAGTAATAAATTGCTCTGTTCTCTAAGTTTAAATTAACCCCAAACTCAGGAGTATTGTGATAAGGTTAGCCGACTTCAGCCACAACACTCTTCCCAGTATCAGAGGCCTCATTCCTCTTCTGCCTCCTCCTTTTCCTCCTCCCACTCCTCCTCTTCTTCCTTCTCCTCCATCCTGAGACAAATTTTTATTCTGTAGCCTAGGCTGACCTGGATCTCACTATGAAGCCCAAGAGGGCTAACCTTAAACTCACAGCAATCCTTCTGCCTTCTTCTCTCCAGTGCTGACATTATAGATTTGAGTTACCACAACCAGTCCATTTCATTTTATTTTTTGGCACTGAGGATTTCACCTGGGTCCTTGTGCATGCTAGGCAAGAACTCTAGCATAGAGCTATAGCCCCAACATTCCATTTCATTTCAAAAATGAGACTGCGTGGTGAAGGGGTGGGTGACTCCAGTATCTGTGGTGACTAAAACATTTGGAAATTCACAAATGGTATTTTCTGATGCTATGTTGCAGCAAAGGTGTCACACACAGAAAGAAAAAGATTGCTTTGGCAGGCTTCATCGGCTCCAGAGAGCACAGCTGCTTCCTAGCCCTTTGTACAGACATGAGGATTCAGTACAAAGTGCAGGTTGTACTTTGTGTAACCACCTATCTGCCGTGGTGCTGATGTTGACGGCCCAGCTTCTATACTCCAAGGATAATGTAAACGGAACAAAACATCTTGGCACAAACAATAAATGTATTAGGACATAAAGTCTTATCACTTGGTGGAGTCTGTTTTATTAAATGGGAACTGTTTGTAGTCCAACAGAGAGTCTTTCATTGCTTGTGCTGATGAGTAACTATATGAAAACTCTAAGCCCAGCCGTGTCTGTCCTGCAATTTAAGTAAAATTCCCCTAACATTAGTGCATTTCCATAGCTCTTAAAAGAACTGATTAAACACAGATATTCAATGGTGTCTTTGTCCTGGGTGAGCCTCTGCCTCATGAAGGCCACCTCTTGGGGAGACGGAGAGTGAGCAGTGTGGTATTGTGTCCAGGTGGGATTTTGCTTTCTCACAGTCTGAAACAATGTGGCCCCTCTGCATCTTCTGAAGCATTTGTGAGAGGACTAGATTGGGAGAGTACATATTACATAGCCAAGATGTCATCTATAAATGCTCATGTGACTTAAGACAACTCAGGCTCCCTACTATCAAGGCCAGTGAAATCAGAGAAGACAAAGTCCGCAGAAAACAATGACTGTTTCTGATAGCAGGTGTGTAAGGGCAAGCTTTCTTTTGGCTATGTCTGGAAAGATACAAATTGATTTGGTTTTTTTTTAATTGCATAGGGGTGAAAAAGAATCCAGGAATCTTTTAATCCATTAATTTTTAGCAGAAAAAAATAGTAGCAAAATCATTTTTCTCCAGTTTTATATAGATCCTCCAACTACAAAGTGGTAAAGACAGAACTGCTTTGAGAAGCCAGGGGCCAAGGGAAAGTTGGACACTATCTTTTCATCCTGACAACTGTCCCAGACAGAAGACATCAGAGGGCAGAGTTTCACAAGACAGCCCGGGTGGAGGCTCAGCCCTCCATGTAAAGAGCAGCGAGTACAGGATGTGAAGGAATTGCTGACAGTCCAGAGCGCGCAACAGAACCTGGGGACAGCTGCCCCTCAGCCCTGGATTTGGCCAAGATATTGCAGCAGTCCTGTTACCTGCCGTGGAACCAGGCAATAGAGCAGGTGCTGGATACTGATCCTACTGGACAGGTTCAGATTCCCTTCTGGTCCTTCTCGCCAGGATGGACCGACTAGGATGGGAGATGCTGATTTGTAGAGAACTTACCCAAACGTGACTTGTAGTGTATTAATTACTGCATGCTAGCTTGTACCATTGAAACAGAACAAAATAAAATATAACCCTCTCAGAAAATTCCAACAGAAGTAAAATTCAGAGGCAATTTGCTGTCAGTCACTAATGTTCCATGTTTTGTGGTTTAGTGGCTTGAGGCTCATGCAACTTCACAGGAAGCTTTGAAATAAAATTAGTAGACTCAACTTTTCTTTTTTTCAAATTAGAAAAGTCTTCCTGATTGAAAGTTAAAAGTTATTCTAATCCTGTTTAGTGTTTCCACTGCAACATGGTCATGACTCTATTGTCAAAATCTCATTACCCAGCTTTGGCTGGCATGGAACCCAGTTTGTAGACCGGACTGGCCTAGAAGGACATGCACCACCATGCTTGGTATAACTCTGCTTTTGAAAGCGAAATGTATATTGCACAAAAGATAGCTAGTTGAGGATGCTGGAATCAGATTTTCTGGGTTAAGCATCTTTACTAACTAGAAGCTGTATGCTTCTGGGTTCATTTCTCACCTACTCTGTGCCTTGGAGGAATTTAATAGTAATGGCTGCACCCTAGTGTTGTGGGAGACTAGGCAATATGGTGCATAGAGCTCTTGAGATGACTGTCACACAGGACGGCGTCAGTGAATGCTAGCTATTATTTTGTTCGTAACAGATGATACTTTCCCTTGTTTAGTTAAAATTTAAAGCAGTTTTTAACTCTTGTGTTGTAGAAGGTAAGGTACTAAATACATTAAAAAGTAATATCTGGGTTCAAAACTGAAAGTTAAAAACTTTGATAAATTCCTCTCTTGGTATGGGATTCCCCTTTGCATGCTGTGAATGCCATTGGTTAATAAAGAAGCTGCTTTGGGTCTACTGCAGCTCAGAATAAAGCAAGGCAGGAATTCCAAGAAGATAGAGGAGAGAGTAGGCGGCATCAAAGAGATGCCGTGTAGCTGCTGGAGGAGAAAGATGCCTGCGGGAGCCTGCTGGGAACTTGCCCATAGGCCACAACCTTCTGGTGATGCACAGATTAATAATGAAGGGATAATTTAAGATGTAAGAGTTAGATAGCAATAAGCCTAAGTGATTGGTCAAGCCGAGTTTTAATTAATACAGTTTCTATGTGATTTCAGGTCTGGGCAGCCAGGAACAAACAGTCTGTGCCTACACTCTTTCCCAAAATCAGTGTGAACCTGAGACAGAAACTTTGAATGAAATACTATACTTCTGAAAAGGAAAGAAAAAGGAAATGGACAGACAGATTCCTTTCACCCGCTCTCCCAGAAAATATTCCCTTTCCTTCTTTTCTTCTTAACTGACTCTTTGTCCTTGAGACTACCAGGACAGAACGGGAGATGGAAGGAGCAAAGGAGGGAAGAGAAGGAAGAGTGAAGTTGGGCAGATGCAAGTCTTTACTTAAGCCTTCCCAAATCTCAATGGAATGACATTTTAATCTCGTGCCCTCTCTCCTCACTGTTACACTTGTAGACCAGTAATGGTTAATATGATGAAAGGAGCCCAGATCTCACTTCTTTGTGGATTTAGATAAGGCTGTGAGTATACACTAGGTTGTGGATATAGAGGAGGCTGTGGGTATAGAAGAGGTGAGGCTGTGGGTACAGTGGAGAGTGTGGGTAAAAAGAGGTTGTGGGTAAAGATGAAGCTGCAGGTACAGACAAGGTTGTGGGTATAGACAACCACCCCAGAATGAACTATTTAAACTGTTATGACTTCCTTCAGCGATGGGTGAGGCTCTGTCCAACCAACCAGTACAGATTTGTGAATGGCTGGCCTTGTCATAGGTTATAAAAACTTACGGCACGGACAAGACATTGTCCTTTCTTAAGGCCTCCTGGAGTCTCTTCTCAGCTATGAAGGGATGTGGGCCAGGCCTGGGCTGAAGGCCCACTGGGTTCTATTCTTCTATAGTCTGCCTGCTGCGTTTGGGACACCAAGGATGTCCATGGAGGGGTTCAGGTGTGGTGTGGAAACAGCATTTAGTTCTATTGATATACACTGATATGTTGGTTGCAGAAACATGCAGGTTCAAACTTATGAGCAAAAATTGATGACTTTTTCGGACCTTGAATGGGAAACTGGGGCTCTCAAAATGGGACATATAACTGCTTAGGACTGGAAGTAGAAAAAGGGGAGCTCCTGAAATGTTAGGATTAGGCATTTTTACATTTGCACTGCATTGCAGTTTTAAATAGTGCTTTTATGTTGATAAACTTACCTCCTTCTTGCTTAGAGTTCTCAGAGCTCTAGAAGATAACTTTCAGGAAAAGAACCCTAGGGTTAGTGTAATAGATCAGTCAGCGAGAATTTGCCTTGCAAACTTGACGACCTAGTTTGAGTCCCTAGAATCCTTAAAAAGAGAGTTCCAGGTCAATGAGAGACTATATCTCAAAAAAAAAAATGTGGATGGCACCTGGGAAATGGCAGATTGTCCTCTGGTCAATGCACACACACACACACACACACACACACACACACACACACATACACACACACACGGAAGGAGGGAAGGAGAATGGGAGAGGGAGGGAAGGAGATTCAGTTCTGATTTTAGTTCTGGCATGTGCCTGAGGAAATTTGCTAAATTTCTCTAGGATCCATAAGGTCACTTAAGAGTTGTGTGAGCTGAATACCTATTATCTGATGAGCATGGATTGGTCCCTTGCTACAGGCCTCGCATCCATTACCTCATAAATTACAAGAATTCTGTCTACCCATGAGGCTCCTGGGACTCAGGGGCCTGCACTCATTACCAGAAGCTTTGGCAATAGGGAGCTTAGTCTCAGTGTGCCAGGTAAGGAGTGACAATGATAACAGTTGTTCCTAGTGTGTCCTGTGACTGTGAGAATGTATGTGTGTACATACATACGTCTGCATGTGCAATATAATATATATGTATATGTAAAAATGCACGACAGCAATAAAACTTTAAAAAGTCTATCATCTATCTATCTATCTATCTATCTATCTATCTATCTATCTATCTATCATCTATTTATCCATCCATCCCTTATAATTCATACTTGTGTATTTGAGTGCTACACAGGAATCATTTGGTCCATGGTGCATTTTCATGAGGATTACCTTCTATAGAGACCTACTTGCTTCTCTAGAGGAAGAAAAGCCAAGGGCTGAATGAAGAGGTGTTGTAGCATGAATAATAAAAACTAGAGACAGAAATTGGGGTTCAACCCAGAAACCAGAAAAGTAAAAGTAAGTATAATAACTATATATAATATATATAGGCAATAAGTATATCAGCAATGCCTAGTCCATTTGCATTTGACAAATTCAGAGAAAATACTCCACATCTATCCTATCTTTATATAGACAGAGGACTTTTCTCCAGCTCAACAAAATCTCTAGACCAGGTTTTCTCCGTCCACCTATTCCTGAAGTTGCTTATGAAATAGGCACTCTGAGGCTCAATATAATTACATAATCTTTGGCCTATAATGCTCAGTCTTCTTATTATCTCTTACATCTTAAATGAACTCATTTTTATTATTTTAGATTTTACCAGGAGGCTTGTGGTTTTCTACCTCTTGCTTTTTGGGTGGCTACATGGAGTCTGCCTGACTCCGCCTTCTTTCTCCCTGCATTCACGTTAGTTTTCCCACTTAACTATATTCTGCCCTGCCACTGGCCAAAGCAGCTTCTTTATTAACCAATGGTAACCAAACATATTCACAGCATACAGAGGGGAATCCCACATCAAGGTGTTGGTTGAGGCTGTCCATATATTCCCAGGGCATAGTTCTAGTTATTCCTCATCATCTTCCTGTCCAAGGGTCCTACACACTGCCTAGTCTGTATCAAGTGCTGAGACTCTTCTATGTTGTGCTCATTAATGATGATGGGACTTTTAGCCTTCTTTTCATTACCGTTCATAGCAGGAATGAAAGCTTTTTTCCCCCCTGTGGAGATCTTTCCTGGTCAACCAGACTGCTCACTGTTAAAGGCAAGGATCAATCAGGTCACATCTACATCCACTGGCTCAGAACCTGATAGCATGCACAGGCTGCGGTTATTACCTGCATAGATATGAGACTAAGCAGAACACTCTGGACACCCCCAAGGAAGATCCCCAAAGAAAGAGGGTCAATCCCCAGAAGATCGTTCTTCAGTGAGAAACATCCTTAGACCTTTCTTCTACCCTTTGCCCTCCAACACAACCCAGTCTTAACATAGTCTATGACATTGATTATTGATTGTCTGTTTAAAAGTAGATTGATGTAGGCATATGGGGAAGAGTGTTCTTGGAACATATAGCCTACACATTAAAGATATCCAAACGATATCACCCAGTGAAGAACATACCAAGGGGGCAGAATCAGGATAGAATAGCTCTTTGCCCCATTGCCACATTGCATAGCTAATACAGTGCTTCAGATCAGCTAAGGAAGAGGGGGTATTTTATTATACACGTTTGGAGAAAAATAAAGACTTCATTCTCCTGAAAAATCCAAAATAAAATCCAGGTGAACTAGAATTTAAGGAATAGAAGCATACTGCACTAAAAAAAGATATAGGGGCATCATTTTAAAGTTTCTCATCAAACCCAGAAACCATATGGAAAAAGATTGTCATGCTTCCCTGCAAAGATACAAGGGCTGATATACTATCTAGTTAAGATAGAGAGAATAATTCAATAGTGTGTTAGCAATGGCTTGTCTAGGAGGCACAACCTAGAGAACACATGTATACCTGTGCTTTGGGCTGTTGAAACAACATGAGAAAGAAACATGTTTGGAGGAATCTTGGAGAATTTATCCTGGGCATGCCTAAACTTTCCATTTAGCCGTTCATTTATCTGTCTGGAAATCAGTGTGGGTTCTCCACGTACTTCTTTTTTTTCACATGCATTAGTGCTATTTCTTTTATTGCTAGAGATCATTTCATCTCTGTTACTTTGCTTCTAGACAGTCTTCTTCCGAAAACCCCTTCCCCTTTCCTGACAAACGATGAACGATCACTTTTAAACACCCATGGCCACTGGAGTGTGAACGGCAAGCCCTTAGACTCTCTGGCATGTGTGATTCATGATCACAATTACTAGTTTGTGCTTTTACTTTTTTTCTTGCCTTGATAATGATGTATCACAAAAATATTTTCAAATTTGATCTCTGCTGGTATTTACAGCTTGGAATTATTTTCATCTTGCATTTAGAGTAAAAGAAAGTCAGGGCTACAAGGGCCCTTTAGCTCACTCCATCAATTCTCCCATCCTGAACTTGAACTGCCTCCACAAAAATCCCCCTTCCATCCATGCATTAGCTTGCTTGCCCCAGCCGTCCTAGCTTGGGCGAACTAAGCAAAGAGCAGAAAGCAGAGCAGCAAAACAGCATGAAGGGGAATGATGAGAACCTCCTCACGCTGAAATCTCAATGTGTTCCTATACCACTCTGCAACACAGGAGAAAAATCATAAGACAATTTCAGATTGCTTTTTTAAGAGGCTTTGCTGTCTGGGTAGAACTTCCACTCCGCCATACACAGTAATAAACTTGCATGGCAATGTTGGATCGTTTATGTGAATGAATTATTCCTAAATTATCAGTTCACATTATCGTATAAATAATTGCTATTGCCTTCTGTCCCAGCAGTGCTATAATCTCTAATAAAGCAGTTTATACTGGCTTTAAGTGAAGAGACAGTGCCCTAGAAAACTAACATTATATGGCTTTAATAATAAAGGAGCAAAGTTATTCAGACTGCTCTTATTGGCTCCCCAACTCTGTGGATCAGATCTAAGCCAGTCCACCAACATCTAGGAGGAAAAGACACCAGACTGACCCTAGATGTGGTGTTATATAAAATAGCCCAGACTCCATATATTAAGAGCCCTGGGGAGAGAATGGATCTGTTTACAGCCTCCTACTCCCTCTTCTTCCCAACCATACAAACGCCTCCAAAAAGACTCCAAGTCTCTGCAAAAGAATAGAAGTAGAAAATAAGGGTCCTACCTTTGCTGCATGGTGGCCATGACATGGGCAATTAGAAGCTGTCTAGTCTATTGAAAGGGCTGGTTAATACAAGACTTGGACTTAAAAGAGGCAGACTGGCTGTGTGCAAACAAAGAAGAGATGACCTGAGGGGAGGAAACAGGTCTTCACAATTGTCACATTGGGTCACGTGGAACAGACGAGCCACTGAAATTTGAGTCTCGGCAAGTACGTTACAATAATGCTGTGTGCAGTAAGTTCTGCTGGAACCTCAAACCACAAGCACTTTTCAGAGTTGATAATTGCCCAGAGAGATGATCCCCTTTCTGTTCACTGCCATCTAAGACAGGGAAAGATGATCCTGTCCAGAGAGTTTTAATTTGCTTGAAAGCCTTAATCAGATGATAATGTTTTCCCCCTGCGGACCCCTCTCTCAGTCTGTCAAGAGGAGCCCAGCTGCTAGCGCTGAAAACACCGGCGGACAGACACTCCCTGTTAGAAAAGAGAGCACTGTAGACAGGCTGTCCAAGGATGGTATGTACACATGGCTGTGTCTCAAATGGTTTCTGTTGTGTTTGAGGGAAGTGGAAGGAAGCTTTTGAGATCTGTGCCAATGTCAAAGAGCAAGTGGAATAATTAACTCACCCCTTTATCAAGAGAAGAGTTTGGACTGGAGGTGTTATGCTCACTGACTTGTTATTTATGCAGTAGAAATCTATCTGGCCTGAAACCAAGAAATCGGGATGCTCTTTCATACATGTTGGTTCTCAAAGTGGGAGGGAGGGTGAGGGTGCAGAGACTCGGAAGAGTATCTTGCAACTTCAGAATAAATACTGTCTAGGGCAAAGTGTTCTGCCTTTTGTTCCCGCTTGTTGCTGATGGAGCCTCACCAATCAACACTAGTCTGAGGGTGGGACACTCTTCCAATTTGCCTTCCTCTGACCAGCTCTCACACTTTCTGAGGGATTTAACGCTGAACAGTGGATGCCTCTGGAGTCCTCAGATCCTGTCCGTCATTGAGATGTAATGGCTGTGTCCTCCTGAATGAGCCATTTCCCTCATCACTTTTTTGAGTCAGATTAATGCAGCACCTCCCAAGGCAGTCCCCTGGCTGGTGACTTTGGTTCTGCATATCCTCTGTCCTTTTGGAGAAGTTGGACAACATAATCCATTTATAAAGCAGTGCCATTTCTGGTTGATAACTAATCTGGGAAGGGACAGTTGGTTTAGTTGGGACCTCACAGAACCCAGTTTCACCCGTCTGTTGCACTGCCTTCGGCGTGGAAGAACACCGTAACCTCTGCTGAGTATCCTGACTCGAAAAGAAGGAACAAGGGATGCTGGCCGTCCCCTGTTTCAGTTTCCTGATTGCTGTCTAGCACACTGGTTCATTTATCCTTCAAGGGAGTCGTCCAGTGGAGTGTATTGCAGATAGCAGCCACATACTCTGAGATCTGGGCTCCAGAAAGCTTTGGAACTATCAAGATTGTAGAGATGGAGAGGAAGTTGTCACTGTGGACAGAAAACATATTCTCTCTTTCCAAATTCTGTCCTCTAAAGGTTTTCAGAGCAAAGAGTCCACCAAAGGGAAGCCGCCATTGGTTAAATACTTAGTAATTCAGTTATATTGGAAACCAAAAGATTAAATTTCTAACTGAATATTCTAACCATGGAATATCATCTCCCACTGCTGAATTAGATAATGTTTTTGGTAAGTTCCCAGCCAAGAAGAGATTGGAAGTCAGCGTTATTAAGTTCCCTTTTCATATCGGTATAATTGAATTCTGGTTTAGACAAGAAAATAAAATTTGGCTGGTGATTAGGGTAGCCTAATGCAATTGCCTGTGTTTCTTCATGAAATGCGGGTGGCAAGAAGAGCACATTTTAAACAGCCAGTTATTTCATATGCATAATGGCAGTTTTAATAGTGTTCTAAAGTTCATGAAACACATATTCAACGTGGAGCATTAACTCCAAGTTAACCGTGACTTTTCAAGTAAGTGTGTGCTTTCAGCCTATATCCTAACCCA
Organism: Microtus pennsylvanicus; assembly: GCF_037038515.1. Classification (NCBI taxonomy): domain Eukaryota; kingdom Metazoa; phylum Chordata; class Mammalia; order Rodentia; family Cricetidae; genus Microtus; species Microtus pennsylvanicus. The sequence goes on from NC_134594.1 coordinate 11,119,974, forward strand.
CATATTCTACTGAGTTCAGTAGAATTCAGCATTTTGTTTTTTTCCTAGAGTCAGCTGAACACGAAGAAAGTTGGTTTATTTTGAAAGAAGACATACATCACTAAGTTCTGTTTTTTTTCTGTGTAGAACTAACATATGCCATCTCTTTCCTTCTCCAATTTTACAATTGGGGAATCGCAGGAAAGTTAGCTAGGTTATTTATGATCACACATTGTTTTTGCAGTCAGTAAAAATAATGTTCTAACCAGGGCCATTTTTTTATTATAATCTTGTTTCATAAATAAAATCGCTGTTTGGTTCTTAAAAGTGTGTGTGTAAACAGAATCATAATACAAATCTTCCTGACTTTGGAAGGCCAATAGAAACATACACCGTGGGTCCAGAAGAATAAAAGATGATTCTCCAGGGCCAAGCCCAATACCTTAACTGACAGAGGAATTGGTGATGGGGGAGGAAGTGGTCAGGCTACAATTTTCAAAAATATTTGTAGACCAGATGAAAGAAATAGTGACAGGAAACTTACAATCAGGGACAAAGTTCTGACTTTAACAAAATGTTGTATTTTTTTCATGAGATCTGGGTCTCGGAATTATGACATGCTTAGGCTAATGATGAAATGAACACTTTGATTTTTAAACGGTATTTCAAATGAGGGTAACAAAGATGCGAATAAATCCTTTCTGAGTGAAGGTCAGGTGCATGGGGTTCCTTTTGCCAAGCGCATGAGCAGATATCCTAGGTATTAAGACAGCTCAGCCTTCAGAATGTGGAGCTGGTGTACGCTGGTGTGCCTGGGAGCCAGTGCACTCCTCAGTACTTTTGTTTGTCCTGAAAATCTCTTGCAACTGTTTTTCCTACTTAACTCTTAGCCACTAAATGATGCTTTGGAGCAGGAATCACAGCAAGTTATTGCTGTTTCTGCCTTCTCCTAGATGGTGTCCTTGATGTCCAGGATTTGCATGCCTGCCCATGTCTTCAGAAACTCCAGTCCACAGTTTGTGACACTGGGCACAGATGATGCTTGGTTTGCAGTTGGTTGACTGACTATTCTCCAGCTACACAATGGTGTGAGACGACACATATTTAATAGAGCCTGGACTTCAGATTTTTAGTTTCATTTTTTTCCCCAGAGCAGCAGTGATCAGTGCCATGCAGTATTGCCCTGCTTGCCAACCACAAGAACACATGACTGACAGCAAACCACCGACACTACAGTGGGTCATGTCACTAAGATGCTCAGTAGACCAGTAGTTTTATGTGAGTTTTAAAACTTCACTATATTCTCAGTTAGCATGATGAGTGTATCCGAGTATGACCGCATTGTAAGGTGAGGGGCATCTATGAAGTTTAATCTTGGTATGCTAATTTTCACTCTGGTTAGTGGAGAGGACTCGTTGAGAACACAGAAGACTCAGTATACCTTACTTATGGTGTAAACGTGCAACCCACCAACTTAACCATGCAGTCAAAGTAGCAACCTGATCCCTTCCCTTCACCTAGTAATTTTCAATGTGTTTTTTTTTTATTTCTCTAGCATTTTTCACCAGCTGAATTTATCTTGTTGGTTTTTAAATTTTTGTCATTGCCTCTCCCAACTAGAATGAGAGCTTCCTGAAGCTGTGCACTGTGGGAAAAATAACTTATTCATGTCATTGCATCCATTTTGCATGGAAATGAGGAACTTAAGGAGTCATGTGACTACTCATCTGTAATCAAAGCTGACTGAAACATAGCTGACCACCTGACTCAAGGGTGGTGAAAGCCCCTTGGAGATATCTTTCTTGGCAATCAGAATGAAGAGAATAAAGCCAGTTGGCATCACGTAATAATTACTGGAGTGAGAACGTGTGTAAAGGGATCCCTAAGGTAGCCATGGAAGCTGGCAGGGTGAGAGCAAATTGAATACAAAGAAGGCATGTTCAAAAAGCAGAGAGAAAATATGTTCATGGAACAAAAGGTCTCTATGTTTCTGCAGTGGGAGGAAAGTGTTCTATGAAGAACAAAGTGGAAGAGGACCCAGAGATGGAGAAGCTGCTGCTGACCCATACTTGGTACCCTTCCTCTCCACACAAGCCTTTGCCTCAGGTTCTTCTTCTCCAGGGACCTGTATCTTCTGGGATAACAATGTCTGTTTCCTTGAGTCTTGTCCTCTTAGTGACCTCTGCTCTGAACTCTGAAAATTTTAAATTCAACTACTTTTATTGACATCTAACTTAGAGTACATTTATTTTGCATGTTTGGAAAGAATTGAACATTAGAACATTATTTTATGGGTTTTAGTGTCTTAATGTAAATTCTGCTTGTTGCTTCTCATAGCAACACCACTGTCCAAGAAGCAGTTCCTGACTTTCTTTAGGCGAGATTGCTCTCTTGTGTTCTTAACCATCACTCTAGTCTCTCCTTTAGATCAGGAGCTTTATCTTCGCCACTAAGTACCCAGAACCCAGCTTGTCTCAGCATCGTACCTCATGCAATGGTTTCTGAATAAAGCCTTTAAAGGATACTAAAGCACTCTCAAGACCAGATGTGGAGTGATGTCACCAGTCCTAACTGTAGTCATCCCTAGGACTTAACTGGATCCTGGATTACAAACCTTTGGAGTTGTAATTCTAACTTTTCCTTCTCCAGATATGCTCGTGATTGTGTTTGCGTTCTTTTGTTACCAATCTCTGGACAATCTCTTATAATGCTCATTATGAGGAATTTTAAACAATGAAGGCAACAAGCAGAACAATCCAAACATCCCTCGCTTTGTGTGATTCCAGATTGCCTGCTTTGAGATTCTAAGTCCTTGCTTGGGTCTTTATTCTTTGAAATCATAACGCTTCACACCACATCTCAATATGGTTCTGTGGACGTGGCGATTGCTGTTCTCCAAGATATGGCATCCTGAAGATTGGGTAGCATTGGTAAGGTCATTCCCACAGAACCCACATCTGCCTAAAAATATTAGATTTTTCCCTTTGTTTAATTTCGCTGTTTTGGTTTTAAAGACATTGAACTAAAAGACAGAGGAAGCAAAGTGATAATCAAAATGAAAACGACCCTGTGGCCCCTCAACGGCCATGGAGATACCACTGGAACACCATATCCCTGTGCCTCTGCTTTCCAACTGGGTGTATGTGAGGCTCTAAGAAACCGTGCTCTGTGTGCTGGTTCCATATGACTGGGAGTTCAGGTGATCTTACATTAATACCAGAAGAAAAAAGAAAGCATTTGGCATTTAGGTGGTTCTACCCTTCTGAAAAGTCAGTGTATTCGTTGTCATTCAAATCATATTTATTGAATGGCTGAGACATCTTGCTATGTACTGTGTGAGGAATGGGGGAGAAAGACACAAGGCGACATAGGAACAACTGACTATTAAGTGTTACAGAAGGTTTCAAGACAGGACCTACTAGTTATCAGAAAGTGTTGGGAGTCCTGCTTTGTAGAAGAATGGAAAGATGGGTTTAAGCAAAAATGAGCCCAATTCACAGAAACAGAAAGTATTTAGCCTGGAATGCCATAAAATGGCCCTTTTTAAAGAAGCGCAATGATTTATGGTCATGCCACCATAAAAATGCCTGCTGCTTTCTGAAAGAGGAGAAGTGATGAGCAAAGACCTGGGATGAAGTGACAAGAGGCTGCCCTGGGTCACTGCAAAGGCCAGGGAAGCAATGACAAGAGACTGCCCTGGGTCACTGCAAAGGCCAGGGAAGCAGTGACAAGAGGCTGCCCTGGGTCACTGCAAAGCCCAGGGAAGCAGTGACAAGAGGCTGCCCTGGGTCACTGCAAAGGCCAGGGAAGTAGTGACAAGAGGCTGCCCTGGGTCACTGCAAAGGTCAGGGAAGCAATGACAAGAGACTGCCCTTGGTCACTGCAAAGACCAGGGAAGCAATGACAAGAGACTGCCCTTGGTCACTGCAAAGACCAGGGAAGCAATGACAAGAGACTGCCCTGGGTCACTGCAAAGGCCAGGGAAGTAGTGACAAGAGACTGCCCTGGGTCACTGCAAAGGCCAGGGAAGCAGTGACAAGAGACTGCCCTGGGTCACTGCAAAGGCCAGGGAAGCAGTGACAAGAGACTGCCCTGGGTCACTGCAAAGGCCAGGGAAGCAGTGACAAGAAGCTGCCCTGGGTCACTGCAAAGGCCAGGGAAGCAGTGACAAGAGGCTGCCCTGGCTTTCACTGCAAAGGTATTCAATGCAGCTGGAAAGAAAAGGGGGAGCTCTGGGAGAAAAGTTAGGGGGTGTGCACGCTCCTGAAGTATTGGTTCTTTACCCCAGGGGCATCAGGGAACCCCTGACGGACTCAAAGAAGAGAGCAGCAAGGCCAGAGTTTCACAGCAGGAAAGACAGGAAAAGGCGGGGATAGGGAGATGACATCGCAAGTCATGTTCTGTCAGAGCCCCTCACGGCATAGATATCAGCCAAATCACCACACCGTCATTTGCCATTACTGGTCCTCAAAAACTCTGCAATTCTGAAGCTTGGAAATTAAACACTATTGTCTAAAGCACGTGAAACATGTACGGTAAATGCCATTCCAGAGCTGAGCATGGTGGTATATGGCTTTCATCCTATCCCCTGGGAGGCTGAGGCAAGACTGAGAGTTCAAGACCAGCCAGAGCTACAGAGAGAAATCCCACCTCACACCCAAACAACACGAGTACCATTCGAGAAAGCACATCATGCCCACCTGGCAGTTTGTCTATCCATAGCTCCAGTTCACACTGGCAGTGGGAAGGGAGGAGGGGGATGCAGAGGCTCCTTAGAGTTCAAGAGCACAGAGGACAGGAGGATCAGCACTGCCTGGATGGGGCAGCCATGTCTGATTCCTCTCCTACAGGCACGTGATGGGGTAGAGCAGAACTGGAGTCGCGGATGCTGGTTCATCAATGAACCTGGAGCTTTCTGATTCACCTACAGACAGCTCCAGGAATACTCCTGTCCATGCTTATCCAGCACTGATTCGGGACTCTTTCGGCTCTGGTGGGAATTAAACTCAGGTCTTTGTGTTTGTTTGTAATGGCAAGTACCTTATCAATTTTCCATCAGCAAATGTTTCAAAGTGTCACTATAAGAGTCTATGCAAGACAGCATCTTAAGCACACATTAATACATGCATTCTCTCAAAATCAAGGCATCTCTGAAGAATGCCAACAGTGAGAATCCATAAAATACAGCGTTCCTAGAGAGACGCTCTCCAAAGTGCTCCAACTACACGCGCACCTGCTGGGACCATCCTGCATCCCCAGGCTTCCTCCCGCCTCATCTGTCTTCCACTCTAAATTGCTATGTGAATGTGAGAGTTTATATTTTAGATTTAAGAAGTTTACCATTCTTGACAGGCGGTGGTGGAGCACGCCTTTAATCCCAGCACTTGGGAGGCAGAGGCAGGTGGATCTCTGTGAGTTTGAGGCCAGCCTGGTGTACAAGAGCTAGTTCTAGGACAGGCTCCAAAGGTACAGAAAAACCCTCTCTAAAACAAAACAAAACAAAAACAAACATACAAAAAAACTGGTTTCCCATTCTGATCATTTCTCCAAGAAGACAATTTTCAGGGATAACGGTGTAGGACTCGTATACTGTGGGGAAAAGTGAGGCTGCTTGGTGTAAAGTGTGTGTGTGTGTGTGAGGCCTTCGTAAGCATGCTTCGTGAGTGTGGTATATAATTTACTACAGAGGAAGGAGCATTCTTATTCAATAATACCATTTACTAACTGGGCCAACTAGTTGCAGAATTATTTCTGTGAGCCAAAAAGTATATTTACAGAGTTTATCTTACAAATATTTCCTCATCTTTTGTCAGACACTTGGAGGTTGTCTGGAAGGACACCTCGGCAGTGTTACACAGAAGCCTCGGCTGCTGGGATATTGGACGATACTGAAGTCAGCTTCTTTAGACCTCCTCATTGTGGGGGAAAATGTCAGAAAAAGAGTCTCACACAGACTTTTTCTTTTTTGTTAGAATCCCAGCATGTAAAATTGGACTAAGATCGCATAGACGCCTGGCCAGCAGATGGCTCTCTATTTTTCATTAAGCCAGTGCGCTGTCCAACGTCCTGAATTGAAATTACTGGTCTACACCAGCGGTTCTAAAGCTGCAACTCCTTTATTACAGTTCCTGATGTTGTGCTGACCCCCAGCCATAAAATTACTTTCATTAATACTTCGTAACTGTAGTTTTGCTATTGTTATGAATCATAATGCAAATATCTGTGCTTCCTGATAGTCTTAGGCAACCTCTGTGAATGGGTTGTTTGACCCTTAATGGGTCACTATCCACAGGTCGAGAACCACTTGTCTATATTTTCAGGGTGGTTGAAGTAATGACCTTGGGGTAAGTATTTATGGAATGAGGACCAGAGACCTGAAGCCCTCTCCCCCGCCCCTGGAAGATGAACTGGAATGGTGTGATGTGTTAGATCTTGATTGTTTTTATGACTGAATTGCAAACTGATTGAAATCTTTCATGCTTATTCACCAATAAAACTCCTTCCTTAGTTCCCACCCATTTTGAACTGTGTTCAATCAAAGCTTCTGGCTCTAGGCCGACACTTCACTGAATGGCATGCCTGTCAATTCTTACAACCACCATTAACTAACGAGCCTAAGATATGACTTTGGCTGTTTTATTTCACAAACATAACTTGGATCCTCAGTAATGAAGCGTTAGATGGCATCACACTCTAGATGAGACTGGGCTACAGAGTAAGTGGCTGAGGATTAATATCACAAGTGGAGCATCTAGAAATGGGACGAGGTAAAAACAAAACCAGTAAAATAGACCAGAGGGTCTTTCTAAAGGCATGCTCCATTCTAGAATTCTGAAAGAATGTGGTTAATCTGGGGAAGGAAATGAAGCAGCTGTGGAAATAGAACACAATGTTTGAATCAGAAGATGGATAGCTGTGCTCTCCTGGGAAAACTGCTTCAAAGTCTACATCTCAGTTTCCCAATTGGCAAAGTGATGAAAACATCATTTTGGTGTCATTGCTTGGTTGGATGGTTATGCTCTATGAAGCAATGCAGGTAGACTTTAGTACAACTTATGAGTTAGACTGGGAGGCAGCTCCAGGGACGAGCTCTTGCCTCATGTACACAGGACCTGGGGTTGATCCCATACGGCACAGTACTATAAAACAGGGGCTCACATTCTTGGCCAAAGCTCATTTCCTTCCTACCAGACCCCAGTGATTCTGTCTCCTCCTTCTCCTTTTGAAGTAGAACACTTTGTGTTTTCTGTCATTATTTCTGTGACATGTTGTTGTAACTGCCAGCTTTCCTCATTTTCCCAGTTCCTCTTTGCTCTAGAATCAAGTTTTCATGCTTCCTTCTCTCTCTGCAACAGCAGGTGACAACTACGTGGTGACACTGGGGGAGAAGTCTTTGTCTTTCACAGATGTGAAATGGCCCTGTCGTTGTTGGCTCTGGTCACTGCGGGGAAAGCGTGGAAATGAACTGCTATTGTTATAGTCTTCCTTTTCACAATACAACCTTTGCTCTTATCTTGCCTCGAACATATTCACATTTTGTTCACTTGCCATGCCATTTTTCAGTTTAAGTAAAACACATTCTAAGGGGTAATTTTGACTGCAGGACACTGTGAGTGATAAGAAACATGTATTAAAACACCATCTTCCTCCCCGTTTTATTATTGCTAATGACTTCTCTTTCCAATGTAATTGCAAAGCCATGGTAAGAAGAACATTTTGAGAATTGGCTTAGAAATGGAATTTTAGACAAACAGGTGACAGGCTGAACTGATTGCAAGGAACCCTGAAGTTGCTGGAGTCAGTGTCATTGGCGGGAGCAGGGGGGGGGTCACAGCAGAGAAGATCACATGATAGCCTCTTCCCTGCTCTGCTGCACCATGCGGCGTAGGTGGATGAGGGTTCCACCTGGGTGTCAGGAGCTCTGTTTTAAGGTATTACCAGGAATTTTAAAGTTTTATCTTTAGTCCTTCGTGAATGAGGAGAGAATGCAATTGAAGATGTGCACTGAAGGATGCAAGGGCTGAAGTCTTGGCTGGTACAGCCCTTGTCACTTAGGATGGCTGAATTTCGGGGCCGTGTTGATGTTTTCAAACTGGAAGAAAGTCAGAGACAGAGCACTCTAGTTCTGTAAATTTTTATGCTCACGTGATTCCTCTTAACAGTTTATGAAAGGTGGCTTTGTGTAAGTTATTATTTTAAATGAGTGTGTATTGTGTTTCACGCACCATGTTGTGAGAAAGTATTTTCTTACTCTGCGGGTATTTAAACCCTGAGTCCTGGGGTGTGTGAGCAACTGAGATAACATGACCTCAGAGTAAGGAGGAGCTAGCAGAACATATAATGGAAATTTACAATAGGGGACTGGAGGTGATAGCTACTATTTTGTCTTTTCTGTACCCTTTACTTTGAAATTGACCTTCCTCTTACCAACCCATTCCAAGCCCACCATCACAGGACACTTCTGAGATATCACACCCCCATAGAATGAATAGGATAAGGGGAGCAAATCAGAATGAGCTATTCTGAGGGCATAATTGATCACCATGATCAGATGTCAGTAGGGTCACTTGGAACCCTGTTAGTGTGAACATGTAGATATTAGGAAAGGTCATTCCTCTGTCTTTTGGATGACAAAGTCAACACAAATTTGGAGCTTCTGATGGCTACCCAGAATGCATCCTACCATAAGCAGACAATCTTCTGGAAAGATAGAAGTGTTCCAAAGGCTAAAGAGCCACATAGTGAAAAGAGAAAAAAAATCTGACTAACTAGTCTTAGCTATATGCCAAGAGTAGGAAGCTCTTTACACTGTTTCTATCAACCAATGTATTTTCCTTTGCTTGGATATATTTAAATTCTATTTCTGTCATTTACTTCTAGAAATCTTCTGAGTAATACAGAAACTCAATTATTTTGAACCAGAGTCCCTATTTTCCTCCATCCCTGTATAACTTTCTTCCTTTCTATTTTATGTTTTCCTTCTTTCCCTCTCCTGTCTAATTAAAAAAAATTTCTGATCCTTGCATAATGGTATGCGCCTATAATCCCAATTATCAGGAAGTGTAGACAGGAAGATTACAAGTCCAAGGCCAGAATGGGCTGTAGAGTGAAAACCTAGTTCAAAAAAACAATCTCAGTGGTAGAGCACTTGCCTAACACACAAGAAGCATGATTCAGGCCTAATACTACTTAAAACAACCAGAAACAACCCTGAAATTCCACATTTATATTTTCCAGTTCTGTCAAGTGCGCATGCTGTGGAATAATCCTTTTATATACTGAAAAAATTTGTTGCTCAAATTAGTTTAATAAAAAGCTGACAGGCCGGTAGCTGGGAAAGAATAATAGGTAGGAATATCAGACTAAGAGAATTCTGGGAAGAAAAAGCGTGGAGTCAGAGGAATCACCAAGAAATGCAGAGGGAGAGGGATATGCTGGGGGACAGGTAAAGTCACAAGTCACGTGGCAATATATAGATTAATATAAATGGATTAGTTTAAGTTCTAAGAGTTAGCTAGTAATAAGCCTGAGTTATCAGTGGAGCTTTTATGAATTTATAGTTCATATTAAGTCTGCATGTTGGTTATTTGGGAACTGGCAGGACAGAAGCTCCTGCCTACATGTGTATTTTTAGTTCCACAGTTATCCTTAGAAACTCTGCACATTACAGCCCTCTCCAGTTCATTTCACCATCCCCTTTCTTGGCAATTATACACTGTGACTATTAAATGGACTAAAGTTCTCTGGACAAGAGCCTGCAGCCCCCAGAGGGGCTTTGCTGTCAGCAACACTCCTTCCTCTGGCAGGGTTGTGGGCATGGTATCTTCGGTGTGGTGGATAGCACCAACCATCAACTTGACAGGCTCTAGACTCACCTAGGTGTTATGTGGAGCAGCGGGCTGCGTTCCTGCCCAGCTCCTGCATGGCTAGCTTTACACCCGAAATAACAACATACAAATTGTATTCTTTTAAACACTGCATGGCCCATTAGCTCTAGACTCTTAGTGGCTAACTCTCACATCTTGATTAACCCATTTCTAATGAGTGTAGCACCACGAGGTGGTGTCTTACTGGGAATATTCTTAACCTGCATCCATCTCGGAGAGGAGAGCTATGGTGACTGGCTCACTTCCCTTCTTCCCAGCATTCTGTTGGGTCTACTCTGCCTATCTTAATTCTGCCCTATCAGGCCAAGCAGCTTTCTTTATTAATTAACCAATGAAAGCAACAGATAGACAGATGACCCTCCTCCATCACCTAGGAGACAAAACTCCAGGTACACTAGCAAAAGACTCTTTAGTGTGAGGAGGATGCAGCTTAGGTTAGTCCAGGTGAGAATGTAGATGGCACTGTGCCTTGGCCTGGGATCCTGGGCTGCTTAAGCCAGGGCAGTGAGCTGAGCACGGATATCCATCACTCTCTGCTTCCTGCTTGTGGAAGCAAGGTGACTCACCAGCCGCTTGAGAGTTCCCGCCACCCTGACCCCGCTGCTATAACTGGATGTTCCCTTCAACTGTGAACTAGAACAAAGCCTGACCCCTGAAATACTTCCGTCAAGTCATTGAATTACCTCTACAAGAAGGAAACTAAGACAATTGCTGCTTACTAATGTATATTTTGGAGGTAGATATTGTGTGTCTGAGGTCAAGTAGATAAGCAGAAAAGTGTAAAAACCAAAAACCAAAAAGCACATTTCTGTGGGGATCGGAGAAAGCCTGGAGTGACTGAAGTCCTGAGTCAGTGTGTATTATGATGTGGACACAGCCATGCCAGGGACTCCGAGGCTTGGACTCCATGGGACAAGTTGGCAAGCCGTTACCCATATGGGCCAGAAGAGAAATGGAAAAGCTTTCTGGGGAGTCCAAATATGAGTATTTATGAGGTGTAGCTCAGTGTATGTAAAATCTAGCAGACAAGGCTTCCTCCTCCAGAGTGTTTCCAGCCCGGATTGCTCCCTTCAGAGACCGCCTATGGAGAGCAGCTAACCTGCCCTCTGTTGTGTCCGGTAAACATGCTCTGAATCACAGCCCACCTGATCCCAGCTTCACCATATGTACATCTATGTGTCTCGACTTCCTGGTCTTTTGTGATGTGAACAGCTTCTGCCTCATGCATTCCATCCATGAATTACACCCTCCTTTCCTTCTTGTGACTGACTGAAACTTCTAGAATTGTGATAAAATAAATCAGGTTGCTGTTGTTTTTAATGTATATGAGTGTTTTGCCTGCAGTGCCCATGGAGGACATCAGATCCCCTGAAACAGGAGTCGCACTAGGGGTATTGGGAATCAAACTCTGGTCCTCTGGAAGAGCAGCCAGTGGGCTTAACCACTGAGCATTCTCCAGTTCCTGCTTTGATTTTTCCTTTAATTAAATGGAATAAATGAATACATTTTGAGACAGAGTCTCCTGTACCCCAGACTGTCCTCAAACTTACTATGCAGCTTTCATAGCTATTCTTGCTTGTCAACTTGACCACATCTAGAATTAACTAAAACGCAAGCAACTAGGCTTACCAGTGAGGGAAATTTGGATCGTAAGCCTAGATCCTTTGAAGCCAGAAGACAAACCTTGAGTCTGGATTGTTGAGATCAGAGACCAACCCTAGATCTGGACCACACCTTCTGTGGCAGCCTGCAGAAAGGACACGGAAGAAGAATGCTTGTTTTCTGCTGGCTTATCCCCACTCTCCCTGGCAAGCCTATTCCTCCAGCGGCACTGGAGCCTGACTCTTTGGGATTCCCAGGTATACAGAAGAGCAACTGAGACTTTCAGTATCATTGACTAAACAACTACTGGATTCCTAGACTTCCTGTCAGGTGACAGGCATTGTTGTAGTAGCTGGACCACAGCATCTAAGTCACACACACACACACACACACACACACACACACACACACACGGCTATCAGTTCTGCTCTGCTTGCCTGTACCTGAGTGCTACCATTACTGGAGTGTGGCCACCACGTCTGCTTTATGCAGGGCTGGGGTCTAAACCCAGGACTCCACCCACGCTGGCCAGGTACTCTACCAATTGAACACATCCACAGGAAGCATTTTGGTCACACACTGCAATAGCTATGAACACACCATCTTATATGAGCTGCTTAGACACAAACATCCATAGGCTAGCTCAGGAACTCCGCTTATGGTGACCTTCTGTTTCTGTCCAAATATTGAGAGAGAAAAAAATGAAAATGAAAAAGCTGAGGTTTGTGCTGTCTTGAGGATGTCTCTGATGGAGTTGCAATGTGCAGGTTGGGAGCTAGTTTCAGCTCTTCCACAGAGGGTCAGAAGCGGGGGGGGGGGCACCATCTCATTAGTGCCTGTGATTACTTATTATTATGCAGCCCCCACACCTGAAGCCGTGGCGCATAGAGAGTTTATCTCTAAGTGAAAGCTTCTCATTCCTGCCACACCGGCGTGTTCTGCTGTGATGGTTCCCCTGGAGCCATTAGCCGACTAATCTGTGGGATGTGACTACACATTTTGTAAAGTTTGCATTGTAAACATATTCTTAATGGTGTTTTGTTCAAATATCCCCATCTGAGTAAAATTCACACGGAGTTTTAGACATTTACGTAAATGAAAAGTACAAGCATGGATCTTGATGCTTGCTTGTTTAAAAACACAGCCCCAAAATGACTGCGCTGTAATTCCGTGGCAAGGTGAAGTTCTGGGTTCAAGCCCGAGCATGCAGTGTAAATGCAACCAACACCTCTCTGAGTTTGAGTTAGAAACAGGAAGGAAAAAAAGCTATTTTCTGTAAGGAGACGGGATGTGTCTGATTTATGAAGGGATAGTCTGACTTGATCTGGTTTGGTTTCAGAGTTATGGTTCTCATTGACTTTCTTGTAACAGTCCATTCAAATTTTCTTTGAGCTAAAATCACCAAATAGGTAGAGCTGGAGAGCTGGATTGGTGGTTAAGAATACTGTCTGCTTCTCCAGAGGACCTGGGTTCAGTTCCCAGGACTCACACGGTGGCCCACAACAGGGGATCCTTTACAGACATGAGGAGCAGATGTAGTTCACAGAAATACATGTAGGCAGAGCATCCATGTACATAATATAAAAAATAAAATTGTCAAGAGGTGGTGCACAGAGTGCGCGTATACAATTGTGTATGTGCATGTGTGCCTTTGCATGGTGAAGCCATAGGATGCCTGTTAAGATGCAGTGAGCCCTGATATCTGCAGATACGAATTAATTTAATTTTAGACCTATTGCCGTTTCAACAGAGAATTAATTCTCTTTATTGTGTGTTTTAAGTATTATTTTATCTTGCCTTTTTAGGAGACAGACAAACCAAACTTTGTTTTATAACCTTGAAAAGGGCACTGATAAATTTGCTTTGGGTGGTTTTATTTGAGAGACTTCATATATTATTATTTCTATACGCTTGGAAAATGTATGTAAGAGAATGGGAGAATTAAGAAGATTTTAAGTGTCTTTGGATGGTTCAAATTATTCTTGCCTCCCCTCTACCAGCAGGAATCTGCTCTGCTTCAAAGAGATAATTCTTTATCACTTTGCTTAATTTTTCCATTTTCAGTGTTCTCAGGGCTTTGGACATATTTTTTTGAATTTCTTATAATCATATTCTACTCTGTCCTGATTACCTTGTTTCAGGATTGTGGACCTCATTAATAATTATAATGAAATGTTACCAAATAGTACAGTATCTCCCAAACCCCAATCTTCTGCTTGTTGAGAGACTCACAGTGTGAGATCATGATTTACGAGAGTCCTAACAAGCCAGGGGAGATCCGAATGGTTTGACTTAGGAAACAGAGGCCCAGTGTTCCAGAGGACACGGAAGCCGTCTTATCAGTGACAACCCTGTGAGCTTCACTGTGTCTGCCCTGTTCACTACACAGGATGCTTGGGAGAGCCGCCGTTTCTCGAGAGAACATGCTGTCCTTGTGTCTGCAGATGCACGTTTACTCCTGGGCAGAAGTGTGGGTGCTGCCGAGGTGGCCTCCAGCCATGCCGCCATTGATTTTCCTCAGAAAGCTCTCTCTTTTCTCCTGGCGTGATTCTGCTGTGCCTTATGCCCGCCTCTTGACAGAGTGAGCTCCTTTTGGGAGGACACTCCCCAAGGGTAAACTCAGAGGCATTTTGCACTACAGAAACTGGGGTGAACTGGAATAGCCAGTGGCGGTTTGTGTGACTTAGGATTCATTGAACTTTTCCATATTTGTCTTTTTTTTTTAATGGAATGGTGCCAATTGATTTGAAATAGTTTAATGAAAAAGAAAGAGCAGGCAATGGAAAGAGGTTTCTTCCACCCCAGCCCTTACTTCCTACTTTTTACAAGCTAGTGATATAAAGTACCTGCCATGTTCTAGACCTTTCCATAGAGATTAACATTTGATAATATTAACATGTATTTTGTAAATTGGAAGCTATTCTTACTGTTTTGTACATTACTTGTTCACACTCAGAGAGTATAACATGATAAACTTGAGTGAGAATCTCATGAAATCCTTCCCATTTTACACAAAACTGACAGTAATAGAAATTTAAGAAAAGGGAATGTATTTCCAAGGTACTTGACTAAATTTAATTTCACACTTTTCACCATTTTTATTTCCTTCAGACTAATTTAGAATTTAGATTAATTCTAAGTTATTTTGTAAGAAGATGCCTGGGTTGGCTCTTAGTTTTTAATATTGTCATAGTACTGCTATAAGGCAAAAGGAACATGATTTTCCTGCACACTAGAGAAAGCATTTCTGGGGAGTCACGACTACAAAGTGACTTGCTAACGCAATCATTTTGGTCTTGAAAAAATTCTGAGAGATTCTTTTGATGACTTCTCAAAATAGTTATCCATTTCTATAGTCCTTTCCCATATGGCGACTGAGCGAATGTATTAAACATCACCCTAATTTTCTTGTGTGAACAATGGGGATGCTTTATTTTCTTTTTTCTCAAGAGGATGATTAGCCGAGGTGACCCGTGTAAATTATCTAACACCTGGATACACCAAACTAGCTGCTTAATTAGTATTTGTCCCACCCTTCCCTGTTCCAGCTGCCCTCCTGCACAGCACTGGCTCAGTCGCCAGTGACCCTTCCTCTCCCCTGTGCTTCTAGTGGATTGTACGTGTTGTTCTTAGACAGTGTTACTCAGACCCACGTCAGTACGGCGCTTTCTGTCTTACGTTGGTCATTGTTCTTTTGGGACAGATGCCACTACCCTATGCCTTCTGCTATGATTCTTCATTTCTGTGGCTTTTAAAGTTTCATATGTAGCTATCTAGCTTGAATGATCTGAGACGAAAGTATCTGCCTCTGCTTGGCCTAAGAGGAGGTGGTGATGTGATAACAAGAGATACGTAAACCCCGAAGTCATGTACGTATCACCTCATTGTGAAGAGCTCGTCTTCAAAAATTAAATTGTGTGTGTGAGAGACAGTGTGAGTTTGTGTGTGCATAAGTGACTGTGTGTGAGTGTGTGAGTGTATAAGTGACTGTATGTGTGAATGAGTGTGTGAGTGTGTGTACAAGTGACTGTGTATGTGTGAATGAGTGTGTGAGTGTGTATAAGTGTGTATGTGTGAATGAGTGTGTGTGAGTGTGTATGAGTGACTGTGTATACAAGAATGAGTGTGTGAGTGTGTGTACAAGTGACTGTGTATGTGTGAATGAGTGTGAGTGTGTATGAGTGACTGTGTATACGAGAATGAGTGTATGAGTGACTGTGTATACGAGAATGAGTGTGTGAGTGTGTGTACAAGTGACTGTGTATGTGTGAATGAGTGTGTGAGTGTGTGTACAAGTGACTGTGTATGTGTGAATGAGTGTGTGAGTGTGTATAAGTGTGTATGTGTGAATGAGTGTGTGTGAGTGTGTATGAGTGACTGTGTATACAAGAATGAGTGTGTGAGTGTGTGTACAAGTGACTGTGTATGTGTGAATGAGTGTGTGAGTGTGTATAAATGTGTATGTGTGAATGAGTGTGTGTGAGTGTGTATGAGTGACTGTGTATACAAGAATGAGTGTGTGAGTGTGTGTACAAGTGACTGTGTATGTGTGAATGAGTGTGTGAGTGTATATGAGTGACTGTGTATGTGTGAATGAGTGTGTGAGTGTGTATGAGTGACTGTGTATACGAGAATGAGTGTGTGAGTGTGTGTACAAGTGACTGTGTATGTGTGAATGAGTGTGTGAGTGTGTATGTGTATAAGTGACTGTGTATGTGTAAATGAGTGTGTGAGTGTGTGTAAGTGTGTATGTGTGAATGAGTGTGTGTGAGTGTGTGTATAAGTGATTGTGTATATGTGAATGAGTGTGAGTGTGTGTATATAAATGACCATGTATGTGTGAATGAGTGTGTGTGTTTGAGTGTGTGTGTGACTGTGTATATGTGAATGAGTATGTGTGTATAAGTGACTGTGTATATGTGAATTAGTGTATGTGTGTATGTGTATAAGTGACTGTGTATGTGTGAATGAGTGTGTGTATGTATGTGACTGTGTGTGTGTGAATGTGTGTGTGTGAGTGAGTATGTGTAAAAGTGACTGTAAGTGTGAATGAGTATGTATGAGTGTGTGTGTGTATGCATGTGCATGTGTCCTGTGAGTGCCTGTGTCCATGAGTGCATGTAGTTGTCACAGTAGGACTTGGGTTGAGCAGTTCTGTCACTCTTTGCCTCCATCCCTTGCAGCAGCAGGACCTCTCACTGAGCCTGGAGCCTGTCACTGATGTCCTCCTGACCCCAGCCCCTACAGTGCCGGGGTTGCAGGTACAGATGTGACTACACACAACTTTTCACATTGGGATTTGAACTCAGGTCTTGGTGTTTGTGCAGCAAGTGCTCTTTATGCACTGTGAGATGACCCCGTCCTGTAAATCCTGGGTTCTATGGTCTTCAGTATTCCACCTGTGTTGTTACAGGGCTTTGTGACACTTCCCTGGGACATCACCCTTCTTTTTAGGACTGCACTACCTTTTCCATACTTCAGTTTGATCAGAACTTAACACACAATATGGCTTAATTGATCTGTCAAGGCTAGGATGAATCTTTTGAGAAGGGAGCTGATATCAAGACCATTCAGAACAGGGAAGGTGGCTTTACCTTCAAGCATTTGATGTGCATGGAACTGAACCCAAGTTTTGCAGCTGGCTCAAGGAACCTTCTGGACCTGGATTTGACATGGTTCGGGGCTGAATGAATTCTCTGTCCATCATAATACTGTTGCCCACCTATGTCACAATTGTCCCCTTCCCGTCACCACCACTGTGACAACTCTATTCTGTAGACATCTCTAAACGCAAAGTCCATTTAGTTTTACTTAAGGCTCAGTTCTACAATTCTTACTCTATGCTGGGCACTTTACAAATTTTTCCTCATTTCTACCTTGACGTATGTCTCACTTTTGTTCCCCGCCCTTAAGAGACAACGCCCTGGTGCCTTTTCCATATAAAAAAATCTTTAAACACCATTCAACACAACCACCACATCCCCCAAATCTCCTTTGTACTTCCTCTGAACCATCAGACCCAGCTGGCCCGCCTCCTGCAGGGGCTGTAGGTGTTTCATGACTTAGCCAGTCTCCCTTGAACATGCTTTGATTCATTAATGTCTCTTTCAAAGAATCTAGCCCTTAATGTGTTTAGTTGGCACATACCTTTTAAATTTCTTTTCTTTCTGAGTTGAAAAAAAAACAAACCCAGAAGTACTTAAAGACAATCTACAGAGCTTGCCCTTCCTGGTGCCCTGTTTACCACCTTGGTTCCAGCTTTTCTCTTTGATCTTTAAATGTGTCTGAATTAGAGATGTGTCAAGTGTCGCAGGCTGGATTGACCCTGCATGCAGTCACCCCTGGTTTCAGATGGCCAAAGCCCAGCCAGGGACTCCTTCAGGCTATGATGCTAGCCAATCAATCCCACAAATTTAGACTGGTTGGTCACAGCACTTCTCCTTGCCTCCCTCCATGAAGCCTCTGAGGCTGGATTATCATAGTTATCTTCAGAATAAAAGTCCTCTTGCCCTCAAGCATCATCAGAGATTATCATAGTTATCTTCAGAATAAAAGTCCTCTTGCACTCAAGCATCATCAGAGATTATCATAGTTACTTCAGAATAAAAGTCCTCTTGCTCTCAAGCATCATCAGAGATGATCATAGCTATCTTCAGAATAAAAGTCCTCTTGCCCTCAAGCATCATCAGAGAGCATATGGTTTATTGAGAGCTTAGAATCCGAAGCTAAAGAAAGGACTAATGGAATCCCCTAGACTCCATTTTCTTAGCTTAGGATCTTTGCTCCCCTCCTACTCCACCTTTTACCATTAGCACTTAGCTTCATGAGCTACAGCTTCATTTCCAGAATGCTCTCTCTAGGGATTTCCCAATCTCTCCCCTTTAAATATATGAGACAATTTAATACTGGCTTAGCTGTACCAACAGGGTGACCACACTTATGACCGCTGAGAACAACAGATTGTCTACTCCTCAGGAGCTATCTACTGTAGAAGCAGGGAACGGCTACAAACGGCAGACCATATTTCTCCTATCATTGATTTTCTTTTCTTATAGACAAAGAAATTCAGACCCAGAGAGGACACATTAGTTAAGACAACAGTTGATACGAGAGAGGCAGACGTGGAGCCCAGTACGAGGGCTGGCTTGTTCACTGTGACGTTAGAGGTACCACATGCACACATGAACTTTTTCTCATTGCAACTGTGGAAAGTTTGTGTAGTAGTATTTTAGCTTTTGTCTTATCGTAATCAAAATGAATAACTGAATTCAGGGAATTTCATTAAAGATGTGAGTGCAATGAGAAAATTCCAGAAAGTGGCTTCGTTTCTTTGACTCCATGGACACTGCCATGTCTTGGCTGGTCTGGTGTCCTGGAAAGACGGTAGTTTCATTGACTATGTGTGTATGTGCATATGTGTATTTGTGTGTGTGTCTGTTTGCACATGTGCATATGTGTGGGCACATATATATTATATTTATATATTTGTGTGTGTGCACTTGCGCAGTGCAGTTTTACATTCACATGTATATGTGTACGTTTAGAGACCAGAGGATAACCAGAGATTAGGCATTGTTTCTAAGTTGCCACTTGCCAGTCTTGGTAACAGAGTCTCTCAGTTGTCCTAAACTTTCCAAGTAGGCTAGGCTGGCTGGTCAGTAAATCCCATCTATCCTCCACCCTTCAGTCCCCCAGCATTGAGATGACAAGCATGAGCTGCCACAATTAACTTTTTATGTGACTGTAGTGAATTGAACTCAGGCATTATGCTTGCAATGCAAGTGTTTCCCACACTCACCCATCCCTCCAGTCCATGTTTACTTTCCTGCTAGGGTCCTTGGCACCCTTCCTTTGGCCTCACACATATTGTGTCGTAGATCTGCCCTCCAGCCGAGCTCAAAAGCTACTGGTCTTTGTCATGAAGACTATTTTGAGTATCCAGACATGGAGCATTTTTGCAATATATTTATGGAAACAAATGACTGGAGAGATAGCCCAGAGGTGAAGAGCCCTGGCTGTTCTTTCTGAGGACCTGAGTTTGACTCCCAGAATTCACATGGCAGCTCACAACTGTCAGTAATTCCAGTTCCAGAGGATCCAACTCCCTTTTCTAGAGCCTGTGGACATTGCTCTCACAGGGCACACAAACATAACACTCATCCATGTAAAATTTAATTCCATTAAAGGAAGAAAGTAAAGGGAGAATTTTCAATTACAGGAACATAGAGTCCATTTCGACCCTTTAACAGCTTGGTCTGTGAACTAGGCAGATTGAAGACACTGTCTGGTTTGACCTCACCCCCATTTCCAGCCAGGAGGACATTTAAGGTCAAACGGATTAGCATTTGCTGGACAGCATAGAGCTGTTTAGAACAGAGCGTGTGTGCTGTAACTAATATAGCCAACAGCTCCACACGGCTCTCGCACAGCAGCAAATCCACACGAAGGCCCACTCCTCTGCATTGTTTTACTTTGATGGATAGGAAAGGGATCATGCACCACTTACAGTAATCTCTTTAGATTCTATAATAATCCCCGCATTATCCTGTTAAACGGTCGCTGCAGCTCTGGGCTTAATAGATTGAAATCTATTATTCATCATGCCATCTTGCTCTTGCTCAATAACATTATCCTTATGACTAAATTTTATGGATTCATACTTAATTTCATAGTAGAGAGAGATGATGAATTATCAGAACAAAGAGTCTGCCTGTGTGGATTCAGTTTGACAGGTACGGTTTCAAACATTGCTTGGCACCACGCTCTGACCTTGCATGTCGGGGAGACTCCAAGGCTACGCACAGTGTGGTTTTTGGTGTCAGAAGATTGGCATTTTGCTGTGAGTTTTTGAGTTATCAGGACCATCGGGGGCCTGACAAAAAGCTGTCCCTAATGAGAGGACAGTATCATGGGGACAGGAGCTGATTCTGAGGCCAGCCAGTGCTGGGTTTGCATCTTGGTTGTGCTATTTGCCAGCTGTACTCTTTTGGGCAGGTGACTGTTCAGGTCTCAATGGGCACATCTGAAGATGGAATAGCTCTTACTTCATCAAGTTATTTCAAAGACATTTTCAAAGGTATGACAGAATCATTTCATAAATTTCTGATCCGTAACAGATACAAAACTGTCGGCTAATGTTCACACTTACTGACATTGATGCCAGTGAGGTCTGCATCTCTAAACAAGCCCCAAAGAAGAGAACCTATCGCACTCTATTGGTTTGATTGGCTACTGGCTAATTGCCTAAATTGGATTGGGAGCCTGCTCATCCACAACACAACTCTGGCTTTGTTGCAAAAGCCTGAGTTAAGTTGTGGATGGTAGTGGCTTCACCATGGTGTTAGCTTCAGTTTAAGTTTAAACTTCTTTATAAGAGGTGTTCTCCAAATAGGAGCCTCTTGCCTTTGGTTATCAGTGTTTCCTGTTCACCAGGAAGGTTCTCAACCCTAGACTTCCGGATCGGTTGTCAATTGCTTTGGCTCCCACCTGCCTTGTTGCCAATGCAATGCTGTAGCTTTATTATTGACCCCATAGAGAAAGGACTTCAGATAAACAGTGCAGAGTTGAAAAAAGTGAAGTGTTTGGGGTTCTGTAAACCATGAAATAATTTCATCAATTCTTTGCCAAATTTCTATTTTGCTCACTGTCTTTTTTATTTTCTTCTTTTTGCAATTCTCTCTTGCTGTCTTTTTTAATATCTCTCTCTCTCTCTCTCTCTCTCTCTCTCTCTCTCTCTCTCTCTCTCTCTCTCTCTTCTCTCTGTGTGTGTGTGTTTCTTTCTATTGGAAGGAATATTAGATCTTACTATGTCTGCATAATCTGGCTAATTGGAAATGAAATGGTCCTTCAGTAGTTCTGTGGACAGACCATTAATAATCATATTATAAAGTGAGTGATGTATCAGAGCATCCTTGATTATTAGGGACCCATGGATTCCTGTCAGTTTGAATTGTATGTGTTTCCTCATCACAAAAATGCCATAATCTAATTTTTGGAGGAAGAAAAAATAAGTTGTGGAAAATTAAAGATTTTTATGAAATGTTTGTGAGACCATGCCCACATTTGTAAAATCAGAATGAAGGCTAGCACTGTGCATGAATAATTAACAGTAAGGACATTATTGGGTGTTTGTGAGGCCATTACTAGGGTGTAAAATCAGAGTAGAGATCAGCACAGTTTTGAATAATTAATACTTGTGATGTCTAAAGATCTATTGACAAAAACATTGTTAAAATGTTTTCCTTCTCGATTCATCTAGGTGCCTGTGTCTCTTTTCCAATTCTGGGTACATGTCTAGACAGAACTTCTTTTAGAAATTTATCAAATGGGAGAAAATTCTGACAGTAAAATAATTGAGAATTTCACAAGCTGAGAAAAACTCAAGATACCAGTGTTTTGAGTTGGAATATGAGGCCTGCAAATAAATGCCATACTATTTTTAAAATCTGAAAAAATACACATGAGAATCATCAAAACTTCATAAATCAAACTCAGAGAAGAAAAAAAAATCATGTCTTACTTACTTTTTTCTTCTTTATGCTAAAAGCATTCCCTCCCTTCTGACTTTGCAAGAGAGATCCAGAGACAAAACGCTGCCCTCGCCATAACTTTCCATCTTTTAGACCATTCTTGAAATATGCAAAGCAATATTGCTTTCTTCAGCTTCTGGGTGTGTGGCAACAGTAGCCTTAATAACTGAAGGACTGTGTGCAAAATACAGGTGTCTGGGAGATTCCAGCTTACATGCATGGTGCGCTGCCCTCACCACTCAGTGTGGTCTCTCCCTGCTCCCTCTCTGCCGTTACTCTCTCCTCCGGTGGTCCAAGAGTAGGATGCACACAAAAGAAAGATGCCCAGGTACATTGGTCCAAAAATACAGTGACTATTGTCCTTGCTTTCCCTGGAGCTGTGTGATGGGGAGCGGGGCATTCAACTATCCAAAGTAAATAGCAGCTGACGGGGTGTAGCCAACAAAGGTAGTGACATGCCCACTGAAACAGAGTCAATTCAACAATGTTTACTTCATTCTAGCAGAAGCATTTGAAACTGAGGTTCTTTATAACTTTTAAAGATATGATCTATTGCATCTTCTTCTTCTTTTTTTTTTTTTTTTTACTATTTTTAGAGCTTTGGTAGAATGATGGCAAAAACTGAGATAAAGTCAGAAATGAAAAGGGCCAAAGAGATGATCTGTCCATTCATCTCCCAGAGCTGGACCAGCTTCTGGCAGGAGACTCCCTGGCCTTGCCTCTATTGACACTGCTTCATAATTTCCTATAGGAAGTCTTTAGAGGTTTTAACAGGCTTCACCTTGCTGTTTGTTTAGGTTGAGGACTTTTCTTTTTCTGTCTGGATTTCAAACAATGGACAGAGTATAACAACTAAATTATTACACTTTTTATCTGTGTATTCTATGGGCAATTTAGAATTGTCTTGGTTTAAATAGATAACTTCACACTATTCATAAGAAACTCTAAGAGATACAATAATTCAATCTGGACCACAGAGTAATAGCAATGAAGAAACTGAACATTTCCCCAACTCCCTTGCAAAGACTTAAAAAAAATATAATAATGGTATATAGTTTCTTCTTAATTCTCACAGAGCAAATACAGCCATTTTTCTGAGAAGCTGAGCAAGAGATCCAAGGCAGAGTCGAGGGAGCCCCAGGTGTGGGTGCAGTTCTCACAAGGTTTCACTTCCTGGTGCTGTGGTGTTTGCTACCTTGGTGGTGGCTAAGTCCCAGGACCTCTTGGAATTTCGGTTCCTCTGTCACGTATGGGGGAGGAGCAGGGGGCACAGAGTCGGAGATTCCGCTATGGACCAGTTAAGAGTCATTTACAGACAGCTCTCTACCGCTCAGACCTCTTCCTCAGGATAACCCGCCGTAGCATATTTCCTGATACGCTGTAACTGCTTCTTTTAGGGGCTTCTCTGATTACAAATTTCTTTTTTTCTCCCAAGGGGAACAAAAAGGTAGTGATCCCTTTGCTGTATCTTTTCAGAGAGTGTCAACCAAAGCAGTTGGGAAGAGGACCATCTCTGCTCTAATGCGCTTTAAAAGGTCTATGTTGGAGACCAAATCTAGGGCGACCCACGGACTCGGAAAGACCCGAGCCCGGCTCTTTGCTCAGCAGTTCAGAGCTGCAGGAGACATTTTGCATTTCTGTCTGGCCTTCCACTCTAACCTGTCCGTTCTGCTCTCTTACTCTGAAATCACCCTCTGGGAGTTCTCTCACCCTTCTTCCTTCAAAACATTTCTGCGCTTCTTTTGCCCTGTTCTTCCTTCTCTAAGCCGATACCTTTGTGCCCTTGTCTCAGAAGAAGGAACGTGTGTGTCCGGCAGCAGTCATCCATTACAGCCTTGGTCTGAGGCCCACTTGATCTAAGGAAATGACTCTAATACCTAAATATACAATAAAAGCATCAAAGAAAACCAGCAGGTAAAATGGGTGTGCCCATCTATGCAGAATTTCGGCAGATGAGGGCCAGGTCGAGTCTTAGGTTAAAAGGGGAAATAACTGATCACCAATGTGCCAGGCTGCGGTCCTGGTTCATTCATTCACTGTTGTGGAGTGGTCAGTTTTAATCCACTTCACTGCCTCTTTCCTTCTAACCAGTGAACAGACTCTCTAATCATCATCCAAGTGACCCCTTCCATCATCTCTCAAGCTGTGACTCCGTGTGTCTTTCCCCTTCCACTTCTCACGTATGATTTTACTCCTGTTAAGTCCTGAGATGGCTTTGGCTGTTGTTTCCAGGTGAAAAAAAAAATCTCAATATCTTTATCGTCCTTCAGGGCTGGACGGTTTGTTTCTCAGTCACCTCCGTGAAGTCCTCTGTTCTCTTGACAGCCACAAGTCCGTGCTCTCTTGGAATTTACAATTTGAATCTCAAATGTCCTCCAAAGACTTAAATGGGTTAAAGCCTTAGGTGACAGCTGATGAGTTTTTTTAGGAACTGCCTGGGTACCAGGGACTTTATCCTCAGCAGTAGATTAACACACTGATAGATTCGTACTTTGAAGACATTACAAAGAGATGGTGGTAGTGGGAGGAGGTCGTCCCCTGCAGCATGGTTTGGATGTATATGCCCCGCCATCCCCACTGTTTCCTGGAAGCTGCCAGGTGAGCAGCTTTCCTCTGAATGCTCTTTCATCCTGTGCTGGTCCAAGCTAAAGTGTCTACGGTTTGTATCCACGAAGCTAGACTCGCCCCACTCCTTTTAAGTTGTTTATCTCAGGTATTTTGGCAGAGCCTCAAAAGTGACTCATACACTTGGTTTTCTTTTCAGGTCACTAGACACACACATACCCACAGGACCGTTTTCCTCTCTGTTACACAGAGAAACCCTGTCCCCCAAACAAAACAAACAACAACAAAAACCAAATATCCATCTTACATGATGCTATCTCAAGCTCTCTGGCAAATTAGCTTTCCCATTCTTGGGGCACACAAACACTGTGAGTCGGGTATGGAATTCGGCACATTCTACCTTTCAGTTGATGACTGCAAATCCCTCAGCATCGACGATGGGAAACTTTTGATGATGGAGTGAGTGTCAAGAACAAGGGACTTAGCGATCTACCAGCCCTATTTGTTCCATTGAATACACATTTTGGTTAGGGAGAACAAGAAGGATTATTCCGTATGAAACATATGGCTGACACAGGCTTGTGAACACAAATGGTGCTTTCATAACTGCTTTTGATTAATTACCCATTGGACCTGCATATATGTTTAATATATCACCTTGTTAGGACTTTCCAACACAGCTGTAAGAGCTGAATTGTGAGAATCCATTTAATAAGTGTAGAAACTGATGGTTGTAAGACTGTGTGACTTACTCAAGGTGACATGGCTCACCCAGGAATGTGTACAGTAGTCACAATGTTGCCAGATCTTGGGGCACACACTGGGAATTGGTTGACTAGCAAGGAAAACCTGGGCTGGAGAAAGTTTCATGGGCAACAAAAAATTACCTTATCTTTGTGAACTGGAAATGCATGCATACTTCATCCCTAGATAGTTTACCCAACATTCATGAGTCTCCAAGTCCAGTCTTTAGCGCAAGACACAAACAACAAATAAATAAATAAAACGGCTTTTCAAAAGGTTGGTATGGGGAGATGGCTTAGTAGGTATGTGTTTGCCATGAAAGTGTGAGGACTTGAGTTTTGGTCCCCAAAACTCACATAAAACGTGGGTGTGGCAAAGTACACCTGGTATCCTCACCCTGGGTAAGAAGAGACAAGAGAATCTCTGGACCACCTTTGTTAGCTAGTATGGTTCAACTCAGTGAGAAACACTTTCTCAAAAATTAAGGCGGAGAATGATTAAGGAAGATGGTTGAAGTCAAACTCTGGCATACATCTGTACATACCTTCATGTACATGTACACACACATGAATGAACATGTAGACTTGCACACAATCACTCATGAAAATAAAACAATTAGGACCAAGTAAATAAACAAAGTCAATGAACTCTCTTATCTAAAGTTTTTGACTCTCACTGCCATGAAAACTCTCAGCTGCAAAGTCCACCTGGGCAGCAAGTGACAGACAGGTTTGTCTGTCCCGGTGGCAAAGACTGTCTTCTAGAGAGCCACCTTCTGGATGGTACTAATTATGAATCCATAATTAGTAGCATCTCTCTTTTTATTATTAATGTATCATCATTAAGAACTTCCACTTAAAACGACAAGGATCTGGGGTTTAGTCATATGCCCTTGGAAGCCTTGTGAAGTCCTTCAGAGACAGTTTCTATCCCATAAAGGGGTCATTTTCAGAAAGTAGGAGCCCACACCCTTTACACACACCCATGCGGTTTGGATATTAGATAGTGTGTTTTCCTGAACAATAATCAATACAAATTTGTAAGCAACTTCATGGAGCAAGCTGGCCTTAAATTCCCTACGTAGTTGGGGGAGACCTGATCCCCCTGCTGGTATCACAGTGGCTTTGTGTGATGCTGGGGGTGTGCTCCAGAACTTTGTGCACGCTTGGCAAACACTCTACCAATGAATAGAAGCTATACTGATTTCACAGAAGTCCTATGAAGCTGTGTTCTTCGTTTTTAAGGAGAAGCAAAATTGCATGTGCTGCTTTTGGCAGCAGTCCAGTACTGGCAGGCAGTTGAAAAATGGAGTTAAATGGGTTTTCAGTACGTTACTTGTTCTTCCATCGGAAAGAAATGGGAGGAATTGTCATTTCTGGTAATGTCCAAGATGATTCTGATAAGAAAAATTTTTTCCTCTTTAAATATGAATGATTATGAGCGTTCTCAATTTCACTTCCTTTTAATCCCCATCCTATGACAACACGTGATGAATAGAGGTGGTGCTTCGGTGACAATGGCCAGTTCAGGATTTGACTGGCAAGGATTTCAGATCTGAATCCTTATTAGACTTCCACTGGAATTACTCATAACCGTATTCTCTGAAGGTCATTGTTTTACAGGCATAGATATTTGGAATAGCTTTGTACCAGAGATTAAGCATGCCAAGTCTGGGATGGAGGTTAGATAACCTGAGTTTGAATCACTGTTCTATTTTAGCCAAGTTGTGAAATATCTTCATGCCTCAAACTCATTCTAGGAAAACAAAACAGCAACCCTACTTAGGGTTTTGTCATCTAATGGCAAATGAGCTAATCGTGTAGAGAGCTTTGTCTAGCGCCTGATACATAGACCAGTAGTCAAAAGAGTTATTATTAAGTATAAGAGTTTTTGTTAAAGCAATTTGGCTGCTTTATATTGATTTTCAGTGATTGCTGCCCTTTTTTTCCCCTCTGCTTGCCCTCATTTATCCTAGAGGTGATAATTTTGAAAAACCTATTTGAACAGTTCTACAGTACCATTAGTATCTTTGAAGCTGGGGAGAGATGGCTCAGCAATTAAGTGTTTGCCATTCAGTCATGAGTACCTGCAAGGGCATATGACCATAATCTCAGCACTGGGGAGGTGGAGCCAGGAGACTCTCAGGAATTCTCTGGTCAGCCAGCCAAGTGAAATTGGTTATTCAAAATGAATGGAGAGATAAGTTGATTGTGGGGAGCCTAGTCCCATTGGATATATCTGTAATACAACTTCCTCAACGCAACAACTGACGCTCAGGGAAGATCAAGGAAGAAGAGATGGAAGGACTGTAAGAGCCAGAGGACCAGGAAGTTTGATGTAAGATTGTGTCTCCTAGAGATGACAGTGCTGCTATATTCATGATATCTCAACAATACGGCTGCCTCAATGAGATCCAAACAATGATAACACCAACAGATGCGCTAGCATGGAATGGGGAAATCTCATGGGGTCCCACTCCCAAAGAATAATACACAACTGCTGACTGCTGAGACAGAGGGACTTGGTCTGCTAGGGATGAGCCCCCTAACTGGTTGCCTAATACCAGTAGTCAACCCTGAAATCCTATATGCCCAAGTCACACTCAACAAACTCAACAAGTCGTTGTTATATATTTTTGCATATATATAAGATTAATAAAGAAAAAGAGACCACCAATTTGAGGAGTAAGGGAGCATCGTGGGAAGGGTTTCAGGGAAGAAAAGAGTAGGGGAGTGATATATTTTGATTAAAATAAAAATAATAAAAATATAGTAAAAAATAAAGTGGCGTGTGACTGAACAAGTAACCCAACACTGACTTCTGAATTCTACATGTGCACATATATGAGCTAGATACGGCAGCACATATCTGAAATCAGGAAGTAGAGGTAGGAGGATCAAGAGCTCAAGGTCATCATCATCTACATAATCAGTTTAAATCTAGACTGGGCTATGTGAGACTCTGCTTCAGATAGACAATACATACATACATACATACATACATATATATATATATTTCATCAAATTTTGTAAAAACATCCAGACCAAGAACAGTCCCAAACTCTTATTTTACTTTCCAACATGATGCCAAATGCATGCATAGGTAAGGCAGCAAAGAAATATGTTTCTTCCTTCACATTTTATGTGTCTATCATAAATCTTTAGTGGGTTTAAATGGAGAACGTTTTAGAAGTTCAAATTTTAGTTGAAGGGTCAGATGGAATTCCACTGTAATGCTTTCTTGACGCTGCTTATATGAATTAGCGCAGTATCCACCAGGATAGACTAAACGGGGCAGTCTTTTCTGCTTCTCTTTATCAAAGCTCTACCAGTGAGAAGGCCTTGGGTCCGATTAAGTCTATGAAACACGGATGACATCTAACGCTGATCCACTCCAAACAGTCAGAGGGCTGTGGTGTTGACTCACAAATCCAGTTAACTACTGTGACTCTCAGTGTGGAGCTTACCAGGCCAATATTTTTGAATATAAATTATAATCATTTCATGATAAAAAGGGGATTGATTTTCTATAACTAAAAGAAAACTCAAAAAGAAGGATGATTATTATATTTGCTTGAATTAGAGCAGCTACAAAAATATCTGATAGGTATAGAAAGAGCTATGCTCTGCATCCTGAGTGCTACCTGGTCTGGGGGATGATACAGTCAGTCCTGTGCTTGGAATCAAACTGACTTGAAAACAAGGGAAGAATAATCTAGTCGGATGTGGTGGCTCGGATCTTAGCACTCGGGAGGCACAGGTAGGCAGATCTCTGTAAGTTCAAGGCCAGTCTGGTCTACAAATTGAGTTTTAGGACAGCCAAGGTTGCATAGAGAAACCTTGTCTTGAAAAAACCAAAGAAATGAGAAGAACAAAATGTGAATAGTGTCCTTGACATTCGAGGTTATGGGGACTACCAGGCAAACACAATTAATATATGATTAGTATTTTATCCAAAAATGACTCTCCAGCTGGAATCATCTTAGAGATTGGTGGCAGAAGACTCTCTCCATCATTCAAATACTCATCCTCCCTGAATCATTTGTTTCAAAAGACAAGAAGAGAAAGATCAAAAAACAACTTGATATAGTAAGAAAAATTGTAAATATGAACCCTGTTATAAAACACATCACTTGTTTGCCTTTTGTTGTTGTTTCTTATTCTCAGAATAGAGTTCAGGGTGGGAACGACATTAAATCTACCACTCTTCACATTCACTATCATAATGAACCTGTAAAACTGGTTAGTGTCTTCTTGAGGTGTTGGGGATTTGCTTAGCAGGGAGAGAAAGAAAGAGAAGGGGAGAGAGAGAGGAGAGGGAGGAAAGGTAGGTAGGTAGGTAGGTAGGGAGGGAGGGAATGAGGGAGAGGGACAGGGAAAGGGAGATTTTAATGCATAGAAAAGCAGATTGAGTCAGCTTGGTCCTTTTGGGATATCATGGCTCAGATCTCTAGAGCATCTATCGTGTGCATGCTTGCTGAGCTACAAGCAGAAAGTAATGCCGAATGACCAGCAAGGATTCCTTGTAATGCTTCAGGGTCTTAGGGACAGGTGACGGGAGCTTGAACCACAACAGCATTGCAAACAAGCTGTGAAGCTAGGGCAAACCACCACCCTTTCTGAGTCTCTCTTCTTCAAGGGCAAGAAATGGCAATATTAGGGTTGATCTGAACTTAAGTGAGCAGTGACGGCACATTCCCTACGGGTGGCTAGTATCATGCCAAGTGCCTGTTGACCGATGCCGTGTGCTATGGTGTGTATTTGGGAGGTCTTATTAGCAAGTGATTATGTAAAAACAAACAGTTCTGCATGGGTCTTGCTGCTTGGTTCTCCCTGGAAATGCATAACTCGATAACTCTGGCTCCAAAGGAGGGAGTGATATGTTCAATCAGGATGGATTGAGAGGGTATCCATGCTCCATCTACACAGCACAGATTCTAAGGGGTCCTCACTGCCAACCTCTCAAAAATATTTTTTAAAAGACTTATTTAATCGTGTGTGTCTCCCTGTGTATGTGTTTGTGTGTCTCTGTGTGTTTGTGTGCGTGTTGTGTGTTGGTTGTGCTTGCATACACAGCTCGGAGAAGACATCGGATCCCTCAGAGCTGGAGTTAAATGGATTTAAAGGCAGCTCAGTTTGCTCACTCTTGCACAGGAAATCCTCTTAGCTGCCAAGCCATCTCTTCAGTGCCACAGCCAGCCTCTTGAAGGAAAATCTGAACCCCTTCCGTGTACATATTGGCCCTTGGCCAATTGCCTTCTCTCGTTCCTTGGGGCAATCTTTTTCTCTGAAAGAGTCGCCTGCCTCCACGCCACCACCTGCTCCGTGCTTCACTGTCGTGCCAGCTGCATTTGGGCTTCTAACCATTTTGTGGAAAACCATCCCCAGCTCTGCCCCTGAATCAACAAAGACCCCAACTTGCAAATTCCAAAGCCCTTCCTCGTTGAACTCTGTAACCTTTGACACAACAGCCAAGCCCGACCGTCTCAGTAAAAGACACCCATGAGCTGTTGTCAGCCACTAAGCTCACATACCTTCCCTTAACCCACACAGAGCCTTCTGTGGCAGACATGACCCTACTTTTCGCAGGAGGAAATCGAGGCACAGAGAGGCCAGCTGACATAGTCAATGCCTTGGATGACATTGATGTCTGGACCCTGTCCATACTAAGGCTCCCCAGGGAGTTTTGCCAATCGCTCAGCTCCTGTTTGTGGCCTTCCTTTTTGTAAGAAAATGTTCAGGGCACTGTGACCCTACTTCATGGCATTGCTCCACTGTTGACTCACTATGCCCCCAAAGCACCTTGGGAATACCCTAAAGTCCCTGGGCACTTTCTTTCAAATAATGCCTCGGTAGGGTAAGTTATTTTTAACATTTTGCCTTGGCCTGATAAAAGCATCTGGTGAGGAAGTAAGACCATCGGGGCCCTCTCCTGGCTCCGTTACCCCCACATCAGTAGAGCACTGACCCTCTTAAGTCAAGGGTTTCCTTGGGGTTAATTGTTTGTGTTTTTGTTTTTGTTTTAATAGTAGCACAGGGGTAAGAAAAATAGCTCAAAAAGACCAAAAGGTGCTTATTTTTCTTTAAAGTTGCATTGTAGATGTGTTTGGTGCTTTGAGTAATGAGGAAGGAAGCCCGGGCACAGTGTGGAATGTAGAGTCCAGGGAAGGACTCGGAGACACATGCTAGATTGATTTGGAGACAAGATCAACTTTTCATCAGTCTGTCATTTTATAAAATGCAATTTTCTACCTTTGATGCGAAAGTAGAGAGACAGACATTTATATATAAGCAAGTGATAAATTAGGTACTAAAAGGTGGAACATGCAGAGAAAGTTCAAAAACTGTAGAGATCCCTGCTAGCCCACAGGGCAAAGAAAGACTAGAGAAGAAAAATGAGATAAGGGGACAGTGTTGCTCAGGAGGACCCTGTGGACTGGCTGATTCAGAGAGGTCAAACTGAGAAGAGGTGGAGCCCTTTCCCTAGATGTTTGAAGTCTACGAGGGTAAGCGAAAGAGGCATGAGTTATACAAACAGACATGTCTGATGAGTGGAATGTGTGTGGGATGGGGAGAAGGGGGGGAGGTAGCTGGGGTGAGGGCAATGGAGGAATATGGGTCAGGGCTTAAATTTGTCTAAACACTAGGAATTAGAGGTCGTGGACCCTCAGTCTGTGAGACTTTATTTGCTGAGTCAAGTAAGAGCCTAAGTCTGTGGTCATGAAGGTTCTCCGCCAGGGTCACACTTAAAACTCTTTGGGAAGACTATGAAGAAAAGAATGGGGCAGGAAGAGACTGGAATTGTGTTTCTAGAAATTTGTATGTCATAGTCTCTTTTGGAAATCTCTACATTGTAATCAAAAGATTGTCATTCAATATTTGATACATGAGTAAATGTGTTTTTTTTTAAAGTTCTCCAAATCTTTCTTGAATATATCACTCAACAGCTATGATTTGAAAACTATCAGACAAGAAGGGATGAGGTTAGTGACTAGGGAATGAGAGCAAGGACATTACTTGTGTGAGGAGGAAAAGGCAGACAACCAAAGGACAATTTGAGGGATTAATTCAGAGATTTCAAGACGATCGGGTCTATGGTTGAAAGAGGGCTGAAAGACAACTTCTGAGTGCAAAGTCTAGGACTTTGGTGGGATGGGGATAGAAACAAGAGGTAGCGTGAATTTCACATGTCTTGACAAGAGATAGTTAGGCCAGTTGTGTTTTGAGTTCTAAAGATGGCTGCTGTAACAAGGTCGCATCTGGGAAGATGGTTTGGGAGTCAGCGGTAGCTAAAGAGACAACCAAAATCAAGAGGGAGACAGCACAGTGGAGACCATGAGCAGAGATTATAATTTCAAATCTTTTCTATGGAAGGAAATTAGTCCTGTTCTCAAGCCCAAGATCAGTTCTCATTCCTCCCTCCTGTTTCTCTCATGCCCCTCCCACCCAGCATTTAGTTCATTGCCAGCTCTGTGATGGGAAGTCCTCACCCCGGTTGTGACCCCTCGCCACCTCCCACCTGGACTGATGCACAGCCCTTCTAGCTGGCACCTGTACCCTTTTTTCATTTCGACTCCACAGCAGTAGACACTCCTTTGTGCGTCACAAACATCAGATCCCAACTTCACAGTTAGAATAGTGGAGGCAGTGAGGTTCCGTCTGGCCTGGCTCTCCTCTTCTCTCCATCCCTCTCACATGCTTGGTCCCTGCCTTTGAACCACACAGACCTGGGTCCAGGCTGTTTCTGCTTTCTCTCTACCACTGACTTCCTTGCTTTAGTTTGTTGTTTTTACTGTTTTTTGTTGTAACAAAAGCTCCATGCATGCAGGAAACTTTGTTTTTCTATCTCTGACTTTCTGCATCCGTCTCTTGTCATTTCTGTCTTCTCTGTCTCAGTTTGCTGTTTCTGCTCCCTCATACACAGAGAGACACAAATACACACAGAGACAGAGAGAAACAGAGAGAGACACAAAGTCAGAGACAGAGAGAGAAACACAGAGACAGAGAGAAACAGAGAGAGACACAGAGTCAGAGACAGAGAGAGAAACACAGAGACAGAGAGAAACAGAGAGAGACACAGAGAGAGTCAGAGAGAGACACACAGTCAGAGACAGAGAGAGACACACAGAGAGTCAGAGACAGAGAGAGACACACAGAGAGTCAGAGACAGAGAGAGACACAGAGACAGAGAGAAACAGAGAGAGACACACAGAGAGTCAGAGACAGAGAGAGACAGAGAGCAAGACAGAGGGGCAGAAGAGACACAGAAAGAAAAACCTTCTGGTGAATGTCTTCCCTAACCCCTGCCACTTCCTCTCTTGTTCCCCCCTTTCACTTTTACAGGTTTCTTTTATTTAGCATCTCCGTTCTCAGAGAAGCTTCCCACCGAGTGCTTCTCTACATGTAGTGGCATATCTTTGCTTGTGTGCCTCCTCCATGGCTATAAACTCTACCATAGTTGGGGGAGACTGCCTTCCTACAGTCCTACTGATTGTCCACTGCCTAGTCTGTAGTGGATATTGACAGGAAGTGCTGAGAAAGTGAACGATGGCTCAACGAATGGGACCTATAAAGAAGGGTTAACAGAATGGAGAATGGATGAAAACCAAAGTGGGCACCTGGGCACATCCACCATCTAACAGGAAGTTCTCCTTTTAGTGGCCACGCTCAATTGTGCCCTGTGTCTAAAATCAAAATTACCCACAAGACAGCTTCTCAACAGGCGCACAGATCAGAGCACATCTGCTTTCTTCATATCAGACTCTGTCAGCTTCAGTTCAGCAGAGTCTAAATCCGCTCACTGGAGAAGCGGAGCTCTGGGATGGAGAAGTAGGTTATGATGGGTTTTCCCTGGCCAGTTTGCTGTCTGCCCGCCTGGGCTGTGGTTATGTGCTCTCCACTCCCTCCATTTCAATAATATGTTATCTCAGCCTTGCCTGCCTCGGATGCGCTGTCTCTCAACAGCTCTTTTGATTCATTCCAGCAGAGAAGTGGCTCCTCTTCTGCTCTATTTTTACATCTTAAAAGCAAATAGTTACCTTGAGTTGTCTAAACACGGCCTCACAGACTGTTCCCAGGCAGCACACAGGATCAAATAAATCACTCGGAAGCAAAGTTAAACCGATCATCAGTCATTCTCACAGGGAGGGAAAAAAAATGCACTAATTCTTTTAGAATTTTGCCTCAAAATTTGTCCTTTCAGTTTCCTGTTCTGTTTTTTTGTCCCCCCTCCTTCTTCTGATTGCTTCACTTGGAATATATCTGGAGATGAAAATCGTGCAAAGGCCAGAAGCACAACCCCTCGGGAAGCCTGGCTGTGATTTGGTCCTGACCCAACAGGAGGGGAGGGTGGGTGTGGAGGTGGTGCCCCTGTGTGGATCCAGGCCAGACATCCTCTGATGTCATTCCTCAGGAAAAAAAAAATAAAGTTCTGCCTACTTATGTCCTATAGGCCATTAGAGGGATGGTTGTGAGCCACCATATAGTTGCTGGGAATTGAACTCAGGAAGAGCACTCAGTGCTCTTAACCTCTGAGCCACCGCTCCAGCCCCCGCAGGGCCTTGTTTTATTGAGGTTTGTTGTTACTTTCACCTGGTACTCACTGAGCAGGCCTGGCTGTGTGGTCAGATGGTCCAGGCTTGTCTCCACCTCCCCAGTGTGGGAATGGCAGGGACAGGCTACTCTCTCAGTTTGTTTCTACACAAATCCTCCTGCTGACGGGGCAATCACTTTACCAGCTGAACCGCCTCCCCAGTCCTGATTCTGAAGGTTCTTCAGGTGGTCCGAAGTCTTTAGCTGTCTGTTCAAAACCAGCTCAGAACACGCAGGTGACCTCTTAAGTAATCAAGCCTCCTACCTTCTGCAGCCGGAGGCAGAGTGAGCCCCTCAGGGGATGCAAAGCAAGAGTCCATATTTGCACTTGAATCGCTACTTTTAATTTCCTAAGAGTTTCACTAGGAAAGACACTTTACTTTCAGGATAAGGGTTTAGACCTGGATGGAGGTGGGTGGTCCTTGGACTTCCCACAGGGCAAGGAACCCTGATTGCTCTTTGGGCTGACGAGGGAGGGGGACTTGGTTGGGGGAGGGGGAGGGAAATGGGCGGATCTCTGTGAGTTCGAGACCAGCCTGGTCTACAAGAGCTAGTTCCAGGACAGGCTCCAAAACCACAGAGAAACCCTGTCTCGAAAAACCAAAAAAAAAAAAGGAGTCAGAAACTTGACCTTTTCCCTCTTTTCAGGGAAAAACTGAATGAAAGAGGAATGAAAAGCTCTGATCTACAATCCCCAAACTCACTGAAATTCCCGACACACACTGTCATGGGGCTTTATTTTGAACATTTTCCAAATCCGGTCCTCTTTTTGAAAGAATCTTATTTAGGGAGTGGAGAGATGGCTCAGCAGTTAAAAACACACGCTGAGCTCCCAGGCTTGGTCCCCAGCACACACATCAGGCAGCTTGCTGTCACTGGGGCTGCCAACTCCAAGGGACCCGATGCCTCTGGACCTCTACCCACACAGACACACTAACATACACAGTTCAAAGGAAGCAAATGATTCCCAATCACTGAGACGCTGGAAGTCTTGTGGTCTAGGAACTAGCAGGCACCAGACACTGCAGACTCGCCTTCCCCCCTTCAGAAGAGCCCTGTTTACTCCACAGCACACAGAGGGGATTCCGTGGAATTAAGATTTATGTGGTTTGTAGAATCCTAAATCCCTGGCTGTATGCATGGCCTGGTAAATACAGATAAAACATTTATCTGTTTTCTCTATAGCTTTACTCAGGGAAGAAGGTGAAGAGGAATGAGTATATTGATCATGTTAAAGACATCCTAAAGTCATATATATATTCTTAATGCAATTCTCTTCACCTGGGAGTTTATAAAAACAGTGTTCCAGCTCTCAATAAGTCTATAATAAGTTAATTACTGGCTTAAAAATTACACTTTAAGCCTGGTACGGCGATGGCTCTGTGGGTATTTGCCTTTCAAGTATCAGGATCTGAATTCAGGTGAGCAGAGCCCATGCACACCCAGGTACAGTAGTGTGTGTCTGTAATATCAGCAGTCCCCTGTGACAGAGACAGGAGACTCTCCAGAAACTACCAGGCCAGCAAGCCTGGCTCGTGCAGCCATAAACCACAAGACACCTGTCTCAAAGGAGGTGGAAGGGAAGGGCCAACTGCCAAGGCACTCCTCTGGTCTCCTCAAGTATATGGTTGTATGTGTGTCTCCACAGTTACAGATATGAACACATATGCAAAGATAAAAAGACAAAAAGTATACTTGAATTTTTTAGTCTTACGAGCTTAACTATTCCTCTCACCCCAGTTTACCAAAGGGGATACAAACTGAAAATGAGCTTCCAGGTCTAAAACCTTTCCAGGCTTCGCTTCCCACTCAAGAAGAACACCCAAGTATCAGGGAATCTGCATGTGGGTTCATCTGACATCTCCCCTATTTTGTATGCATGCCAGCAAATCTAAATTGTAGTTTACCTGCCTGGCATTGCAACCGTCTTCTTTACTGAAGTGTTCCCTCTCCTGCTGCTACACTGAAATTCTCATCTAAGCTCTATTGCTACCCTGGCTTTGATGAGGAACAGGCTAGGGTAGTTGCTGTGTGAACTGTCAGCGCTGAAGGCAAGATCCCACCATGTGCCTTACAGAGATAAGGGTAGCCAACAACCATGGACCAACAGCAGGAGGAAGGGAGAAGGAGCTGTCTTGGGGTTGGGGATGCATTTCCCATGGCCTGGGAATGGAAACAGAAGAGGCAAGAAGACAAGCAGAGAGGAGGTTGTAGGTCTAGGTTCACACGTAAAAATATGTCACTCAGCAATCTATTGCCGAGGTGTGGGAGTCATCTGTCCTTACGTCCAGCCAGATATAGAGACATCAAGTATAGACTAATAATCATGGATTCAATCAAGAAACATGGAAGGTCCTGCTGACTGACTGAGGAAAGAGGAAAATTCCTGTACCAAAGTCCATGGGGCCAGGTTGCAATTATGTAAAGGCATTCTGGAAACCTTGTAAAGATCTTTTAAAAGTCAAACCCATAAGATTTCATGAAATTTTTACAATGGTGTATTCATCTGTTGGGGTTATACAGTTAGAACTGGTTGTTGTTACAAAGGTGGGGTTGAGTTAAAGGAAACAACCCCAAAGCATTAGCTTTAAAATAAAGCTTCAGACTCACAGAATTTGGTTTCACAGCACAAGAAGTCACTGCCGACTTGAGAGGGGAGTGTCTACCTCCGCCAGAGTCAGCACTGGAGAGTTGCTCAGTGGTTTAAGTAAAACACCCTTGCTAGACCTGTGATAATTGGTAAGATCACCTGAAAATTGCATGTATGTTGGTCTTTGACCTCACATCGTGTCATGGATAGCACCAGGTCATATGACATCATTTTGT
Source organism: Microtus pennsylvanicus (assembly GCF_037038515.1). Lineage (NCBI taxonomy): Eukaryota > Metazoa > Chordata > Mammalia > Rodentia > Cricetidae > Microtus > Microtus pennsylvanicus. The sequence goes on from NC_134594.1 coordinate 11,157,696, forward strand.
GTCATAGTGCCTCCACCTGGACATTTTCTTAGGGAGCCCAGGCAGAGCAAAGATACAAGAAACATTTAAGACAGAGCCTAGGGTGCTTGGCTGAAATTTTGTCTTAGGTACTTGGGTTTATAAAATTGATTTTGGCCTTTCAGAGAGATGGACTTTTGCCTTGTCTTTTCTTCATGGCTGCTTCTCTCTTTGGGGCCTGATAAGAAATAAACAAAGCTCACCCATTTCAGCAGGGTCTGTCCCTGGTCATGGCCTGATGTTTCACAGCCATGAACTCCTGTGTGATACCTTGATGCTAATGACTCGCGTGCTGCCTACTGGATGGATGTAGAGGTGCGCAATAGCAAGGAGACGCACTTCTGCACACGTAACTCTGGAGAGAGGGGAGGATATTTGCCCAGTGTGCACCAAGCCCTGAGTTCAAGCTGCAGCATCAAGCAATGTGACCGAAATCATACCAAAATGAGAACCCATGGAAGTGTTGCTGTTCCTGTTTGTTTTGTTTTATTTTGTTTTGTTTTGGATACAGAAACTCACTGTGTAGCCCTGGCGCACCCGGAGAAGGACAGAATGGGAAGGCTTCCAGCCTCCAGTGAGTTCTACCTTCCTCTGCTTCCTCACTGCTGGCACTAAACGGACATAAAGTATATTTTTTAAACAACATTTCTATGTGTATTTTATATGTATAATTAATGTTTGTGATTTCATATCGGATCACAATAGGTAGTGTGTACTACGTGTTTAATCTTCGCCAGGCACAGTCTTGACACATAATCATGAATACCCCCATGAGTTCTGAACTTGTGCTGTCTGCGTTTCTGTTGAGGAGACAGGGGCTCAGGAGGCTGGCAGCAGAGGGCAGGCGGGCAGACCTGGGATTCAGAGTAAGGTCTTCACAAAGGCTAAGCTGTTTCCTGCTGTTTCATCACACTAGTTCGCACACACCTGCCCCACTGAAATTAGCTCCCGAAAACTGGAGTGTACTTTGGCCAAGGAAAGAAATACTGCCCATATTGTTCACAGAAGGAAAAAGTGATTCTCAAGTTCCACGAAAAACTCTCTAATCACGGCAGCCTTTAGCCACTCATTACATTAAAGGGGCTAGCCTCATCTATTTACCGGAGGCTACACGGCTGAAAAGAGAGGAAATGAGCGTTTTCGAGCCCTGGGCCTCAGTTGGCTGAGCTTTTTCTGTATCTTACTTTCCTCCTCTGTTCAATGGAAAGAGCCACGTCTACAGCTAGGCCATGGTGTAGCCCTCAAAGGCAACAATAACAGAAACGTTTCTTAAAGTTCTAGGCTCCCGGCATTCTGGTGGAGAAGGGGGACATACGTGATCGTCTTTAATCTCCAGCCCAGATGTATGTATTTTCATCACCAAATGCAATAAGGAAACTGAAGCTCATTAAGAGTTAAAACTTTCCCCAAGAAAAAAGAAAAGAAGTTCCTGTTCTTGGGTGCTGTGTCTCTAACACACACCTTTCCAGGCTCTTGTAGACATAGTGGCCACCATCTCTTCTTTGTGCTTTGGGCAATAAGGTAATGTATTGTGATGTATTTAGTGGAGAATATATACTTTATACATAGGAGGAGACCACTGTTAAAGAGACCTCTTGGATTAGGGGAGAATGTGACTTAATAACACACCACAGTTGTTGGATATAATTGGTTGATTCCCAGTATCCTAGATTCTCCTAGAACCTTCTAACGTGTCTTTCTATTTCTTCCAGGATCAACATAGGAAAGCAGAGGAAAGATGGGGGCATTTTACAGTCACAGTCATTTGTAGGAGACATGCTGTGCTCTTTCGAATGTTTGGATAAGAGCAAATTCAGACAAATTGAATTTATATTTCTTTTGACATTGATTGGGATCAGAGAAGTGGTCCCCTCCTATGCAGAGAGAAGGAAGAAAATCCTCTTAGTAAATCTCCTTGGCTTATTCAAGATATTTGGTATCTCTCTGTAAAACATAACAGGATGTTAAGGTGCAGAGTTTAGTCCCCAAGGTTGAAAATAATGAGTGCTTGGGCTCTAACATGACAGTGGATTTTGATGAGGAAAAACATTTAACTCCTACACTGAGCGACATGTTCAACCACGAGGCCATAGCCTAGGGAGTGCCTACTTCATAAGAAGGCTCCTAACAGAGACCTAAAGCAGTGAGGCTCGGGACTAAGAGGGTTTTCTAGGGAGGGGCACGGTGGGGGGAGACAAAGGCCGTAAGATCTGGGTGTGGGTGGGTCTGAGGATTCCCCCTGCAGCCACCATGGCAACAGTGGATTGGGAATAGTGAAGGAAGAGCTGGACTTGTGGTCCCTGCAAGATTTGGACCGCAACCTGCAGGCAGACGGGTAAGCAGAGGAGGGAGGCTTTTGAGTAAGAGATATTGTTAAATTTCAGTTGGGATACAACACTGGTTTGGGAGACAGTATTGAATGCGAACAGAAGGAAGGAGAGGAAGAGATCAGTTGTGAAAAAAGTCCACTAATTTTGGGGAGTTGACGAAAGGCCATGGAACAAACAATGATAGAATTAGGTCTACACTGAAGGAATGGGCAGTGGGTCTAGGCACTATGGCCTGTGAGGGGATGCGGGGATTCAAAGACTTCCAGAGTTTGCTTCTGTGAAAACAGAACAGTGGAGTCTCCAGTGACATGGGAAGGAGGTCTCAGGAGGAATCCAGAAATCTGATTTAGAACACAGTAAGTGAGGCGGCTATAAGATGTTTAAGGAGCTGGTCTGTAGGGAGTTAGCTATGTCAGTAGGGGGTCTAGGTTAGGCCCCAGAATGTGTGAGCTGTGTGTCCATGGATAGTCTTAAAAGACTCCAGACAGGACTTGACATATGTGGAGCTTAAATACAGATAAAGAAGAGATTTACAGTTAATCCGTGAAACACTCAAACATTTTAAGATTTAGCAGAGAATGAGGAAAAGAATTTGAAAATGACCTCCATTAAGAACTAAGTGAAAGGGCTGGAATGATAGGTTGGTGGCTGAGTGCTTGCTGCTCTCAGGGAGGACTTGCCTGGACTGCTTTCCCAGAATTCAGTTCCAGCAATTCCCAACTGCCTGTCTCTCCAGCTGCTGGGGAGTCCCATGCCTCTGGTCTCTGTGGGCCCCTGAGCTCCATCACATGCCCACATACAGACATATACACTTAATTGAAGATAATAAAACCCTGAAAAATGAATAGAATTTTACACACACACACACACACACACACACACACACACACACACACACACACGCATACACACACCCCTCCTCCTCTCTAGACAACCTCGATAAAGACAAGGGAGTCAGTATTTCAGAGAGGTTAATGCTGAGCTCCTCAAGGAGTATTAAAAAGCCAAAAACCCAAGGAGCCTCGGCAGAGATACTTCACCTGAACTGTCTTGCTTGCACAAACAAATGGTTTTGGAATTTTAGATGAAGACATAGTTGGTGCCGTGAAGTAAGCTAGGAGGTGAAATGGCAGCGTGTATGGAAAGGAGATGTGGGTGGGCTTTAGGACACGTGTCCTGTTGTAGGGGAAGGGCCTGACCAATGAAAGTAACATGCAAACAGAAGGAACTCCTACACCAGTGTCCTGTGACCACTGGGATAACGCTTCCCACAAAACATCTTAGAAAGTACAAAAATGCATGCACCATACCGAGAAAGCTGCTGCTGCTGCTCCTTTGGTGTGCATTTTTTTCTATCTTTTCAAACACACATGCATTCTTAGAGTTAGAGTTACATTGCATCCCTATGTTGTAAGCTGAACTGTATTGCGCAGTTGCACATATGCTCTTGTAATCAAGGCTGTGTTGCAGATATATTATGATGGTTTACTTTTCTTCTCGATCCTACAGCAGGGATTTGGAGGAGGAAGAATTTTTTACTATTATTAATTCCAAGAGAAGAGAGATCTGGAAGAGAAGGTGGTGTCGGTGTGAGAAATATCACTTCTAGTAGATACAAACAGAGTGGAGGCTGCGTGTGTAGACCAGGTATAGATCAGAGGGACTAAAAAGAAAGACTGCTGTGGGTTCTTGGTACCTTGGTCACGGAGATGGTGGGTTCTTGCCAGGAGGACTGAGATAACAAGACTGACAGATGCCTTGTTTGTTTTTTATATCTGGGAGGATGCCTGGCACACTTCCTGTATAGCTGGAGGAGGTTTTGTTTTGCATTAACTGGATGGAGCAGAAACTGAAAGGGAAAGATGATGGGGGACGCTCTGGCTGGTGCCTACCGACATCATAAATGGGCAATGGATTTAATTTGTCACACAAAGTAGACTGACCAAGTAAGTAAATTACTCAGCTCACCTTTCCTCATAGCTGACAAAAATAAAACCCAAGTCACCCTGTTTCCTCCTGGTTTACATTTTCATGAGGTACAATCCCGACGGACACACACCAACCAGAGTTAACGTAAGGGCTTTCCCTACAAATCTGTGCACAGTGTGGAAATCATTTTAGTTTATCAGTGAAGTGTTAGAGCATAACTAAAAGAAAATCGTCCCTCCACTGTGGCTTTCATGGCATCAATTGTCCCTCAAAGAAATCCTTGATACAATCAGATTTAGGTAAAATTGGTTAGACTCAAGTCACGAAAAGTCTTCTTAAAGTCCAGGAAAGCAGCAGCCCCTGCCTGCTAACTTCTGTGACATAATCTGTGCTTGTGAAGCCTGAGCTCTGTCTTTTTCTCGGTATAGATTCTTCACTGGAGACCTCAACTGGTTAGAGACGGGGACTTCACAAGGTCAAGGTCATGCCCTCCACTAGCCACAGAGAAGCACAAACTACGTCTTAGCCCTGAATCTTACCAGGAAATCCAGTTATTCATAGTCACGTGTTCCAGGTTACTTAAAGAGCAGCTAGGACTGGTAGCTGGTTCAGTAAACTGCCCTGAGGAACAGACACACAACTTCAAGGCTAGAGGTGTCTCAGCCATGGGAAAATGATCCCGAGTTTGTGTGTAATGTGTACACAGGAACTCAAAACACAGGCATCCCACTTAACCTTATCTCCAGGATTTATATTTAGCTGAAAACGAACATACTGTAATTGTCCTTAACACTTATTTTTAATTTATGCTGCATTATACAGATGTTCTAGACCAGTGGAGAACATCGCACTCTTTATAAATGTGAACATTTGAAGCTTCTTTGCTGTTCATCGTAAATAAATCCACGTATTGTAACTCGGAGTTTCGGAGGTTTTGCTTGTTTGCTTGTCTTCTGGATAGAAAGCATTATCTATCAGCGAGGAGTGAAGTCCACAGGGAAAGGACGCACCAGAGCAGAGGAACACACTTTGTCCCCGCCACTTCACACTGAGGGTCACAGGCAATGACAGAACTAAACTGCCACCACAGATCTAATTGCAGAAACCTGGGTTTTGGAGCATGGTAGTTTTGCCTGTAAAATCTCAGCGGGTGGTTCCTACATCCCCCCTCTCACAGAGCTTCCCAGATCCCATCTGAAGTACAGGGAGCTGTAGTTCCTTGCCAAATCTGCTCATGACCTCCTCCTCCCTGACTGTGGAGCCCACCTACCCTTCTCATCTTCAAGGAGAATTATGCTTTTATGCTGCTTATTAAGGAAATAAAAGGTCAAGCCCTTAACCTCTAATAAATCCCCATTTCCATCTGCGATCCAGCAGCTGTTAAAAGGCAAGACAGGAATCGAGAGAGAAAAAGCCCCTTCTTCGGTCCCCAACTCCAGGTCTGTTTTTAGCAAAGCCATTAAGAGGAACGGCATGGTGTGGATCAGCTTTTCAACATGCAAGATGGACGGAGGAAACCAGTTTTCTCTTGTAGTAGATTATGGGGGGGGGGGAAATCCATCACTATCTCCAAATTACCCTCTGACCACTAACGCACATTGACTTCAGGAAAAAAAAAATTTACCTAACAGGTTTCAAGTTCAGCACGGCTTCCTCGTCTATTTTTCTTGGATCTCTCTGCCTCCCACCCACCAAAGTCTTCTCTCAATGCCCCCTCCCCAGCCTATCTGGCACCACTGGTAAGAAATGAACTGTTTTCTCCATGACCTCTAAGCCTTCTATTCCACGACAAGCAACGTGGAGTGCACACTCAGCAGGCTCCAAGAGAGCCGGGAACCAGTCTGTCCGCGAGGCTTTCCAGCTATAAAACCTCACACTGCCCACTGTGTTTTGCGTTTAGGTCAACGTGGAGCCCCCAAGCCGACTCAGCCTCTCTCTCCGTCGCACCTGGCTGCCTGCTATCGCTGACCCACACAGCACCCCAGCGCCGATCAAACAACAAAAAGCACCAAACAGCAACAGATTCCTTTGTTTTCCATGCAAATCCTACCTCCGGTAGTTGTCACATCTTCTTCAAAAGCCACGCTTAATTTTTAATGAGAGCGATCCCGTGCCGTCCTCCGCACAGCCACCCGTACTCATCTTTACCCTTCGCGCTGGCAGCCTTTGTGGACCATTGATGTCACACCCTCGCTAACTCATGGCTTTAACACTCCTCGCTCAAAATGTCTGCAAGAGTTTGGAAGGACAATAGGAGTGACGGGCACGCTAGACAGCCATGCTTAAGATTAGTTCTCTGAAGCTCTGTGGAAGCCGGTTCAGACTGTTTTTTAAAAGCGGGCAGGAGGTAGGATTTATTAGCCTATGACAGGCATGCTGCTTCTGTTTTTATTAAATACTGTAATAGGCTGTCTGTTAGCATCGCTGTGATAGGTCCAGCATTTCTTCCCACTGCTTTCGAATTTTCAGACTGAAAAGGGAGCCAGTTTGATCTGACTTCCCTCACTTCGACACCACCCTGCCCTATGGGGTCAGATTTCCAAATCCTCTAACTTCGGAAGAGCTCCCGCCTGTAAATAAGGGAGCGTGAACTCGGGAGTAAACACCTTTGCAATCCCCAAGAGATCCTTTCACTCCCAGCAAGGGACTTTTGCTCTCTCAAGTTAGAGAAAGAAGCTATTTCTGGAGCTAGGTGAGAGCGTCCTTTGGAACAGGGAAAGTTGTCATGGGTGACTGAAGTTGCCTTATGGTATGTACTTACTCAAAGTCTCAAATGATGTATCAGTTGGATAGACCACGCATCAGTAAACAGATTAACTCATTACGGCAGTGGGCTGCGAAGCTCCTTCTTCCAGTTGGAGGTCATCCTTTTTCCTGCGTTACTATCTACATGGGCAGAATGAAAGGTGGGTACAGGGGCTCTGGACCAGTGCACTGCTTTGATGCTGTTTGTTTGCACAATCATGACTATGGATGCAAGCATCACTGTGAAAAGTATTCTTCCAGACAGGAACACACAGAACACAAACAAAACACACACACACAAGCAAAAGTTCCTGGTAGAGAATGTTTTATGCTCCACCCACCTAGGCTTAGTCTTTTTTGTCTGTTTTTCTTTCTCCTCTCTTGCTACCTTGGAACCACAGTTATATAGTAGTTACTATGGAAACTGAGTGGTCGGCTCCGAGGGAGGGGCTTAGAGAACAGCAGATGCAATATGGATGGGAATGTTCTATGTTGGACTGTGGAAGAGAAATCGAGCAGTGGGCAACAAACAACATAAGCCCACTTCAATGGCCCTCTGGAGCAGCACCTCAAGGGGAGTGATTGTAAGTCACCGTAGTTTAATTATAGGCATTTTTTTGCTGTTTGGAAGTATTGCATTGAGCAGACCCATATCCTATTCCATGCAATAACTGAACATCAGAATTGCTCTTTTATCTGCATAAAGATTTTGCTTTCATCTTTCTTTCTTTCTTCCTTTCTTTCTTTTCCAGGCTCCTGGATGTTGGTTTGAATAAGCCCTGATTGTATTTGAATTTTAGTTATTGGACTGGTTTATAGTGTCTTTTGGGGAATAAAATGTGATTTGGTAGAAAAAAGACCCTCCTTGTATCACAAACCATAATCATATTTCATTCTAAGTGAGTGTTCTTACATGATTTCTTCGGGAGCTCATCCTGGTTTTGAATGTGCAATTTGAATTTTGAAAGCTAATACTTCTACAACAGAAAGTAGACTCTCTCTCTCTCTCTCTCTCTCTCTCTCTCTCTCTCTCTCTTTGTTTTTTAGTTCTTTAGAAAGAAAAGAAACACTTTTGAAAAGAACTTTTGCTCATCACCTGGTCACCTAAGACAAAGCACGTTCTACATGAGTAGTGTAATATTCACAGCTGTGAAGAGGAGAACTGAAGATTGTTGTCATCAGTGTCTGAGTCTCACAGTAATTGGAGCAATTCACATTTTACACAAAACACAGCTCTCACCTCAAATGGAATAAGAGGTTATTCTGAAGACAAATTTGAATCACTAAAGCCTGTGAAACATGGAGCTTGGTTACCCCAGGTTCCACATACCCATATGGAAGCAGTTTCTTGGAGTTAGAACAAATCCAGTTATTAGTCATAAGGTCTTAAAAATATGTTGGTGGGGATCATCAGAGAGGCAGTTACAGAAAGGTGGGGAAATCTCTCTTGTTTCCTAAGATGCTATCTGGTAACAGTTTAAACTTTTGGTTTGGTAGCTAGGCCAAGATAAAATATAATTTTGTCAGAACCTGCAGCATTCTAACCTTTCCGCATCCCTGAAGTTCTGATCCGGCCCTCAGTCTTTGAGGACACGGCTTCTTTCCAGGCACTCTTGCTCACCATCCAATGAGAGGGCACAACAATTACGGAATGAAATTGTTACTAGGAAATTCTTTAGGATTTGGTGGAAACATTTTTTCCCCTGTTCTTTTTGTAAACAGGCAAGCATATCTCCCACCATTTGCAATGGGAGAAGGGTTATTTCAGTAAAAGAATATTTATGGTGTTCTTTTTAAAAATGATGGAGAAGTAATGTCATAATTTGCACACTCTAGACTTTTCTAGATGAGAAGCTAAACACCATTGTAAGCAACATGTTTGTAGTTTGGAGAGAAGGGACAGAGGGAAAGGAGAAGAGGGGAAGAAAGGAGGGCAGAAAAGGTCCTCAGCCAAAAGGTGCTCCCATTGGACCCCGTCCCCCAGTCCTCTGTGATAGGTCAGCAGCTACCCTGCCGTAGCATGCAGAAGGGAACTGGAGCAGGCAAGGATCTTAGGGGTGCTTTAGTGGTGCTATGTGGGTTGTCTGGATCTCTCTGAGGTGCAAGCATCCCCCTAAGTGTGGGGTCAAATATCCCCCCAAGTGTGTGGTCAAGGTAAGATGTTTTTGTAATGAGGAAGAAGGAGCATGGTTGAGTGAAGGAAGGAAGAAGAGAAGGGAAAGGAAGGGAAGGGGGAGGGGAAGAGAGTAGAGAGGCAAGAAGGGAAGGAAGGAGTTCTAAGAGGAAGGTGAAGAGGGAGAGAGGGAGGAACATCTCCAGGTGGCACTGTGTTGGAAGAAGACACAGGCTTGATTTTGAGAATGTGATCCTGTTTGAGCATCCAGTGTTGAAAGGAAAGGAAAAGGGTGGTCCTTGCATGTTTTCAGGGTTGTGACATGAAGCCCATTAGGGAGAAGTAAAGTTCATTACAAATGAAACTCAAATAAACTTGGCTGTACCCAGACAGGTATAGAGACGCATGGATGGAAGAAAGTGCAACGCTAGAGACCAAGGCATAAGAAAGGGCATAGGAATGGGGGGGGGAGGCATGTACAAAATCCAGAGAGAGCAAGAGCATCTCTCCCTCTGGGTCGCACACAACAGCTCCCCCTTTGTTTCTATATCTTACAAGTCTACTTTTTCCAAAAGAGAGAAACCCATGTCACAGATCTTGACAGCTTTTCTGCCATTCTGAAAAGAGCTGGTGTGAAGAAAGCATTTGGTCTCTCCCTGCATAGCTTTCCTGTCCAGAGGCGGAAGTGTGGACCAGCAGAAGGCAGGCACCACAGGGATGCATCTGAAGAGAAGGATGTGCAGTCTCTGCAACTTGGTAACACTTCCACAGCATCTGTTCTCCCTGTGTGCAGAAGAAAACTTGTTCTCGAGAGAATGTGTGAGTGTGCATGCCTGCGTGTGTGTGTGTGTGTGTGTGTGTGTGTGTGTGTGTTAATGAATACTAGAAGGGGGAAGTACAGACTGGTTGACAGGGATGTGAGTCTGGAATTGGCAGCTTACATGTGCAGGCGGCAAGCGTATAGTTTAATGAATGGAACTATGAGGACACCCATTCATTATGAGTCATCACTATTAAAATGAACATTTGATAGATATATAACTTGGAGGTGTAGCTATTGGCTACAGATCCGACTGATAATGATATTGTGGGGTGTATAATTCACACTCTGAATAGTGCAGCATGAACATTTGCTCTGCTCCATTTTTCTAGGAATAGCAGAGAGTTTAGCAGCGACTTCCTTCCTGTCACCCTGTGAGTTTAGAGGCTGAGTCACTCTGCAGTGAGCGTCCTTCCACTTTAGGTTCATAAGAAAGTAATTATCTAGTGTGGACTGAAATGTGTAACCCCGGACGGAAAGAGGAAAGAGTGGGAGAAAGCTAACTAATAAAATAACAATTCTGTAAAAGTTTACATGTATAAACTAAATTCACCTATCTTTTGTTTTTGAAGACAGTCTCACACTGTAGTCTACTCTGGCCTCAAACCCATGACAATCCTCCTGCTGTGGCCCCTGGGCTATGAGGATTTTAGGTATGAGCCATCATGCCCTGTTCTTTTACACTGGTTTTAATCTTCAGAATGAAATCAATGAGAGGCAAGGCAGATCTCACTGCCTCTCCTCCATCCCTGCATGTATGTGTGTATGCATATATTTTGTGCAGCTGTGTATATCGTGTGTGTGTATGTGTGTATGCATACGTTTTGTGCAGGTGTATGTATCTTGTGTGTGTATGTGTGTATGTATATGTTTTGTGCAGGTGTGTATATCTTGTGTGTGTATGTATATGTTTTGTGCAGGTGTGTTTATCTTGTGTGTGTATGTGTGTATGTATATGTTTTGTGCAGGTGTGTATATCTTGTGTGTGTATGTATATGTTTTGTGCAGGTGTGTATATCTTGTGTGTGTATGTGTGTGTGTGCGTGCATCTCTGGAGAGGTCAGAAGACAACCTCAGATATTGTTCCCTAGGCACCATCTACATTATCTTTTGAGGCAGGGTCTCTCACTGGCCTGGAACTCATGAAGCAGACAATGATAACTGCTAGAGAGGTCCCAAAGGTCCTCCCCAGCACTGAGATTAGAAGCATACACTACCATGCCCCCTCTTTTTTGCTTTTTTAAGATGAGTTCTGGAAATAGTTCTTATGTTTGTTTGGCAGTGCTTCACTGACGGAGCCATCTGTCCAGGAGGGCAAATAGTAATAGCTCTTCCCTTTTTGATGGCTGAAGGGAGAAGTCAGGTACTTAGTTCTTCAAGATTGCGCAGCCTGTGTGTCCATCTTCCAACTGATAACCCGGTGTTCTTTGCACTAAATGAAGCTGGTTTCCAACACATTTACCAGGTAAAACTACTACTTTGGGAAACCCAGGCATGTAAGCATCTGAAGGAAAATTCTTGAAAAGAATTTATATAAATAAATAAATAAACGAATAAATAAATAAATAAATAGAAGCCACAAGCTAAGTGAGAATGTGTGCAGAAGATCCATCTCATGCAGGACTATGTCTGAACCAGACAATGAACTTTCAATGCTTGCTCAGGAGGAACCAGCCCAGTTAGAAACAGGCCCCAAAATCTAACATAGCACTTGCCAGTGAGGAGATGCAAGAGCGAAACCAAGCAGATGAGAAGCTGTTCCAGACCACAGTCACGGGGAAATGGCAGACTAAAACAACTGGCTGTCTCTAGGTTTCAGACAGAGTGAGTTAGGGGAACAGGCATGACGCTGAAGGGTTCCTGAGATAGGTGGAGACAGGGACTCTGTTTACCGTGCTGAGGGTGAGCTTGGTACAGCATGTAGGAGGGTGATTTGGGGGTGTGCTGAGGGTGAGCTTGGTACAGTATGTAGGAGGGTGATTTGGGGGTTTGGTGAGGGTGCGCTTGGTACAGCATGTAGGAGGGTGATTTGGGGGTTTGGTGAGGGTGCGCTTGGTACAGCAGGTAGGAGGGTGATTTGGGGGTTTGGTGAGGGTGCGCTTGGTACAGCATGTACAGGGTGATTTGGGGGTTTGGTGAGGGTGCGCTTGGTACAGCATGTACAGGGTGATTTGGGGGTTTGGTGAGGGTGCGCTTGGTACAGCATGTAGGAGGGTGATTTGGGGGTGTGGTGAGGGTGCGCTTGGTACAGCATGTACAGGGTGATTTGGGGGTGTGGTGAGGGTGCGCTTGGTACAGCATGTACAGGGTGATTTGGGGGTTTGGTGAGGGTGCGCTTGGTACAGCATGTACAGGGTGATTTGGGGGTTTGGTGAGGGTGAGCTTGGTACAGCATGTACAGGGTGATTTGGGGGTGTGGTGAGGGTGCGCTTGGTACAGCAGGTAGGAGGGTGATTTGGGGGTGTGGTGAGGGTGTGCTTGGTACAGCAGGTAGGAGGGTGATTTGGGGGTTTGGTGAGGGTGCGCTTAGTACAGTATGTAGGAGGGTGAGGGTGATTTGGGGGTTTGGTGAGGGTGTGCTTGGTACAGCATGTAGGAGGGTGATTTGGGGGTTTGGTGAGGGTGCGCTTGGTACAGCATGTACAGGGTGATTTGGGGGTGTGGTGAGGGTGCGCTTGGTACAGCATGTAGGAGGGTGATTTGGGGGTTTGGTGAGGGTGCTCTTGGTACAGCATGTAGGAGGGTGATTTGGGGGTTTGGCGAGGGTAAGTGTGCTACAGCATACAGAAGAGTGGTTTGGTGGTCTTTTAAGGGTGCACATTGATTTGGTGTTCTGGTCCATACATTACAACTCAGCAATTGACTTTGACTGCCCCTCGGTGAACATGTGGAAGTCTGGTTTCCAGCGCAAAGCAAGGAAGTGGACCATTAAGATGAGATCCTGAGAGCTCAGATTCCTGGGGGCTCTACCCCATGTAGGAATGATGTTGTCATGGTAGTGGGCACGTTGTGGTGGGAATAGTTTTCTGATTTAAAAAACAAAGTCTGGAGCAGCTTTTCCATCTTCCACTGTCTAGTAAGAAGTGTCTTCCAGCAGGCGTAGGTGGGCCTTGACCCTTGAACTTCCATAACCCCAGAACTGGGTATAATTTTTCTCTGTTTTTTTTTTGTCACTGACTCAACAGAATTTAGTTACAGAGGAATAAATGACCTGGGACACCTTTGATCCATTCCACAAGGCTCCTTGGAATTTACCCAACAGGGTTAAAAATGTCTGGTCCTGCAGAAAGCTCCACAGAACTTACCACACTTTCTTTAGTCCTTAGCAGGTGAATGGGTAGACTCCGCTAAACCAGGCAGTGCAGTTGACTCAGCGCTAAAAAGAAGTGAGTAGTGTTCTCTGAAAAGATACAGGAGAAACCCAGATACATATGAATAAGGAAGAGGCACCCGTTGGCGAGAGCAAAACATTTATCAAAATATCTGACCTGAAAATGATAGAGTTTGGGAGACAGCGAATAGTCATGGTTTGTCAGGGGCTGACTGCTTGAGGGACAGGACAGCTTTAGGGACAATGAAGATCCTTTGTGTAGCACTGTGAGTGCACACACGTGTTGCTGTGCATTTTCCCAGGCTCAGCTGAGTAGAACAGCGCTTTGGACAGTCTGTAAAATGCAGGTACCGGACAATGGGCAATGGTGGTTTGTCAGTTCAGGCTCTGGAATGGGGTGCTAGCAATGGAAAGCTGTGCATGCTGGGTAGGGAGCATAGAGATGGGCGATGCCATGAGCCTGAAGGTTCTCCAAAAACAAAGCCAAGACTTTATGGAAACTGGATTTGCCATCTGGATTCAGCCCCCTTCCCAAATGAAGCTAGTCTGTCAGAGGCATCTGAACTCACATGCTTATGATAACACTAGTCACAAAAAGCTGTTAAGTGGGTAAAGCAAATGAGGCCCATATTCACAATAGCATTCAGTCAATAAGTGCTACATTTGGCCTTTTGCAACAGGGTGTATTTAATAGGAGATGACTGTGTAAAGGGAAATTAGTTCTACAGAGAGAAGACCCGCGGCATGGTCTCACCCATGGTGACATTTCTGACTTTAAAGTAAAACTGGTGCTTCATGTTTTCCTTTTGCCACCTAGCAAGAAGTCCGTTCCCATAGGCTGAACTGGAAAAGTTGAAACAGTCAGTTAGTATTATGGGGGGCTGGGGAGAGAGGGTCGGTGGGAAGTTCCTTGTGCTTGGAACGGAGTTAGAACTTGTGTTTGCTATTGCAAGGGGGGTGACTGTGGGTAATGAGAGTCTACTGTGTATTCTAAAGAAACTAGAAGAATGTTGGTATGTTCATCATAAGCAATAATGCCTGGGGAGACTTGATCCTCTGATTTAAGCCTTCTGCGTATGTCAGTGATGCTCATGAAACCCATAAGATACTCATTATATTTATGCTTTCAAACATCAGCTGAAACTAGTTTAACTTAAAATATGCAAAATCCAAGCTGGAGAGGTGGCTCAGTGGCTAAGTAAGCACAGTGCTCTTGCAGGGGACCCAGGTTCACATCTCAGAATCCATGCCAGGAGGCTTATAATAGATTGAGACTCTGGAGCATGAGATGCCCTCCTCTGGTCTTCATAGGAACCCACACACATGCACATACATGACCTATCCACCCCTCATGCAATACATGCATGGACATGCATAAAATACATTTAAAATGCAAAAACTCTTTAAAAATATTTAAAAGCATAAAATCAAGATCACCGGCATGGGTTTTCTTTGGCAAACATAGTTTTTATAATCCTTTGTGGCACTTTTATGTTATCAAACGGAGGAGGTGAACCTGCTCGAAGATGATAAATGAGCCAGGCTCGCCCTACCTCTTCTAACTGCAGACTCAGTACTGAAGAGTCTTTGCTGAGGGATCCTAACGGGATCCCGTCTCTGGTCTGCAAACGCAGACTGCGTCAGGAAGGCTGTGATTTGGGTTATCTTCCAGTCACTATCTGTTTTTCTGCCCCTCTTTATAATAATCGGAAGGGGAATTCCTGCAAGTGCCCCCCCCCCTGCATCCCATGGTTTCATATTCCATGCAATACAATTTAGTGTACCTGTGGTGGAAATGGAAGATGGAGAGCGTTTCTAACCCAATACACACATATTAATTTCTTTGCATTTCTCCCTCTCCTTTCTACCCACACACCAATGCCCAGGGCCCTGGCTTGGGTGCCACGAGGTAGCAGTCACATGAGCTATTTTAACACTCTCCGAGGCCATCATTCTTTGGCTGAGCCATTGCATTTGGCAGGCAGGTGATTGGGGCTGCATTTCCAACCTTCTGAAGCCTGTCAGAATGTTGGACATAAATCAGTTTTAAAATAAAACATAAAGGAGAGCATTGACGGTAGTTGGAGTTTTATTTTATTTGGATTCTCCTATTTCCTGGGGCCTGACTATGATTTTCATGCTAACCTGAGAAACACAGACTACACAAATACGGAGTTCCGGGGGCTGCTGTTATATAGTGTTGGTGGGGTGGTACCTGCTGCTTTTAATCCAGTCTGCTAATTAAAAGTCATTTGTTTTCTGAACAAAATAAAACACAAACAGCTCTGCCGTTGGAAGGACGGCATCGGCACGCTGACGTCATGGCCATGTGAGTACTTTACCAATTCACGTCGTGCTGCCTCATCTTAGAAGGAGGAAGAGCTGTGTCCAGGGCAACAGGCTTCTTAACAAAGGGTACATGTGCGCTGTTAAAAGCCCAGCTAGTCAAAAGAGTAGGATTTGTATAATTTTGTCATATCTCTGCTGTGTGGATAATTTTCAAGAGTTTTCCATATTCTAGCAGTCTGGAAAAAAAATCTCAACCATTTTTCTCATTTCTTAACTCATGAATGAAAATGACCACGGAGTGGATTTGGCAGGGCTGTCTCAACACTGACGATCAAGGATGGCGAAGCCTGGGAACTTCACTACCCTGCAAATGAGGACAGAGCAAAATGTGGATGTAAGTGCTTGAACAAAACCTGCTCCAGTCTGTTCTACCCTAAGCATCGAATGAACAGGCTTGGCGAGGTGGCTTGGGGGAGAAGCTCCTGCAGCACACGCATGAGGGCCTGAGTTTGAGTCGCTAAACCCATTCCAGTCAGAGCAGGTGAGGACACGTTCTGTGACTTCAGGGCCAAAGTGAGATGGAGGCAGACAGGGACAGAAAACCTCGAAAACTCTCCGGCCAGCTAGCTTGACATGGGCGGCGGTGAGCAATAAAGACCTTGTTTCAAACAAAGTAGAGAAAGAGCAACACTCCATGTTATCTATTGCCCTCCATGTTAGCACCTGTTCTCGCATTCAAGAGCACACATACACACACTCACTCACATACTATGTGTAAGTGGATTTTATGCGTACATATACAAAGGCTTTTTAATAATCTGAAAGTTAAATAAAATATAAAAAATTAAAAGGCAAAAGACAAAGCAAAAGTCTCACACACAGCCTGCTGCTAAACGGATGAGTACCTGCTGTTGAAAAATACTGGGTTATATTGGAAATGATTTTAAGCCACAAAGCAGAAAGGACTTCTGCTGTGAAGAGTTTTGAAAGTTAGCATAGTCTTGCTTGAACATTTCATGAATTCATTTTCTCTTTGAAAATTATATCTTCTATTTCGAAATCCTCAAATCTGTTCAAGAAGTGCTTCTTTTGTCAAGAGAACACACCCACTTGTTTAGGTAACCCTGTGACCCTCACTGGCAAACAGACCTTTCTGTGTCCCCAAAGCACAATGCTTCTCCTGAGGCTTTGTTCAGAAGTCTTTATGCACATCTCCGTAGTGTGTATTTGGGATAGAGTCCTACAGCGGTATGGCCGGGATGCCGTGATCAGCACCCTACATTGCTAAGTTGCTCCATGGAAAGCTGGGCCATCTCAGCCTCACTCCCAGATCGGGTTGGACTGTGTCAGGGTCATTGGAGTGGACGAAAATGAGCTTTTTCCTCCCTCTCACCCAGGCTTCCCTTACTTACCATCCTTTAACTCTTACAGAAGCAGGTGCCTGCCATGTTGCCAGAGGGGACAGCTGGGGGACAAAGGCTCAACTTGAAAGTTGAAAACAAAAAAATTTAGAAATTCTGTGTTCTGTAAAACTCTGCAGCAGGTGTGAAAGTCTGATTTTTGACATCATTAAAACTGAACCTTTAATTAAAAAAACTATTTTATGTGTGTGGATGTTTCACCTGCATGCATGTCTGTGTACCACATTTGTCGGTGCCTGGGGAGGCCAGAACAGGGCATCAGATTCCCTGGAACTGGAGCTCCAGACGGTTCTCAACTGCCATTGTGGGTGCTGGAAATCTCCCCGAGGTGCGCTGGATGGCTTAACTGATGAGCCATCTATTTTGCTTCTTAAGTCGGACTTTCAAGGAAAAGTTTAGGAAACAAAACATCTTTCTGACTGGAAGCCATGTGGAATCTGGCACTTCCTCTGTCAGAATAAACAGAAAGCATGAACCAGGAATGCTGGACCAAAGAGAGGCTCAAATGGCTCCTGGCAAGTGCGAGGAAACTCACTTCCACTGAAGAGGCGCATTGTCTTGCCAAGCTGTGTGATCTGGGGGGCTGTGCAAGGAAACCTTCACCTTGCCCAAGTCAAGTCAGCTTCCTGCCAATATTTTACTCAATCACATGTTGCTTTACATATGAGTTTATGAGCTTCTCTTTAACTTTTCATTTATATTTATTTATTTTTTAAAACAGGGTTTCTCTGTGTAGCCCTACCTTTGCTGGAACTTATTCTGTAGACCAGGTTGGCTTCCAACTCACAGATATCCACCTACCTCTGCCTCCCAAGTGCTGGGATTAAAGACATACATCATCACCACCCGGCTTCCTTTTGTTTTGTTGAAAAAGATTCTCATCTACTCAAAGCTGGACTCCATGTATAGCTAAGGTTGAACCTTGAATTTCTGATCTTTCAGCCTCCTACCACCTAAGACTTAGCCCCTAAGACTTAGGCTTACAAGAGTGTGATAACACACCCTGTTTTAATCTGCATGCTATTTCCTTCAGTGAAGTAGCTCAGATTGTATGTGTATGGTGTGTGTGTGTGTGCGGTTTGAATACACAAATTTATTCTTCAAAATTATATTAATTCCAAAATTAAGCTTTCATCCTGAATCACTGAGTAGTTAGAAACAGTACATCACTTTAAATGAGGATGGGATATTATAAATTATGAAAGATAGTGAGAGAAACCAAGAATAACCTGAAAATACTGAGACATGTGTCAAAACCGATGTGCCTAGGGGTTCTTACATGGTGCTTTGCAGAACCAAGCTTGGCAGCATGATTTAACCAGGTCAGAAACTCTCAAGGGAAACAGCCAGATGTGCCCCATGGTGCAATGCCATATTGATGAAGAGAGGGCTATTACCATATGTTCATTCATGGTATCTCACTGCTAGCCTTTCCTTGATGGCTTACTGATGGAGTGGCTTCAAGTTCAGCTGAATGTCCTGTGGAAAAGACCTCAGAAAAGAAACAAATGGCTGGGGGAGTGGCTGCTGAGGATTCACAACTAGCATTAAGAAAACAGAATATCATTGGGAGAGTCTCTTAAACTGTGAGGTCTCTGATGTCTCCAAGAAACTTCTTACTAGAAATTGCTTGATTTTTATTGAATTAAGAAAGATTGATGTGGGTTGGCTCCTCTTTAACTTAAGCCAAGGAGAGTACCCTACTGCAGGTATCTGGAAGTGGTCTGACACTCTGTCTACTTAGTATCCTGGGAGTGGACGCCACCACCCTCTCAAAATGCTGTTGTTGGAGCCTAGTCTGTTTGGATGCTCACCTTCCTAGTCCTGGATGGAGGGGGGAGGGCCTGGGACTTTCCACAGGGCAGGGAACCCCGACTGCTCTTTGGACTGGAGATGGAGGGGAAGGAGGAGGGGGGAGCGGGAGGGAAATGGGAGGAGGGGAGGAGGTGGAGATTTTTAATTAAATAATAAAAAAAAGAAAAAACATGCTGTTGTTGGATCCTCCTATAGGGCACATGAGGGCCAGTCAGATGACAGAGAAAAATCATAGCCCATCTATATTGACTTAGAATCTAAAAAGAAAAAGGTTATCCAAGATGAATACATGGCCAGCAAACAGAGGAGACAAATGGTGGTGGTGGTGGTGTGTGTGTGTGTGTGTGTGTGTGTGTGTGTGTGTGTGTACCACTAAAGAAACCTCAAGCTCTGATTGCAATTTTCCAAGTTAGATGTTTGGGTTTTTTTTTTCAATTTGATATCAAAGAGACTAGTCACTGTCAAGATCTAAGATCAAGTATATGATATATTTTGAGGAACAGAGCAAAAATATAAAGAGACAGAAAATGCTAATACTTGAAGATTTTATACAAAACCCCTAGCAGGTAAAAATAGAAGCTACTGGGGTGGAACAGGAACAGTTAAGGAAGATAATAATATACTCTTTTACATTACCAAAGTTTTCTTTCCCTGAACAGAAAAAGTATGAAAACTTGTTGCAAGTAGGATGCCTAGATTTTCCCAGCCATAGACTTAAAATAGCAGGACACGGAGAGATCTTTATGTGCATGAAATAGATGCTTATTAAAACCAATCAATGCAGATGGATGAAGAGTAGCCATGTTTTACATACCCACACATCACACTTGCATTCACAGGGAGAGGCCAGCCAGCAAGACACAGAGGCCCCTAGATTCATGATGATCCTCCTTGGGAAGGAGTTCTGATAAAACCTGGAACAGAAGATTCTAGATGTGTTCAGAGAAAACCAGCCAGGCTAGGGACGGGTATGTGCCCCACCAGAAAACTCCACCCAAGACCTAAATCTCAAAGGGAATACTTGAAGGATCCTGTTGGGATATGATGGTCAGTCATGATTATCAACCTGGGAGTTATAGTCACCATGAAAACAAATCTGTGAGGAATTTTCTAGATGAGATTTATTGAGATGGGAAGACTCATTTGAAATGTTGTTGGGGTCATTCCAGGCATTTTGTTCCCAGACAAGACGAGAAGCAGAAATTGAGCTGATACTACTGATCACTCTGATGCAACATGAACCGCTGCCTCATGCTCCTGTACCATGTCTCCCCCTCCAAGATGGCATGCGCTCTGGACCTGTGAGCCACCATCGGCTGTTTCCCCTCAGCTCATTTGTCAGGTATTTTGCCACAGCAACAAGAAAAGTAACTGATGCAGGGAGAAATTCTGTGCCCCGACTGAGCAGATGGCAGGTCCTGGTGGGGAATGCCTGGGATGTAATGTCTAAAATAGCTTCTCCAAGCCAGACATCTGTATCCTGAGGTTAGGGTCATCAGGAAGGAATGGGAAGAGTGTAAGAGCCAAAAGTGGGATTCTGCCATGAAATAGTATTTGTGGGACATGATGGACCAGTTGCATGCGTAAACTCACAGTGCCTAGAACTGCATGCTCAAGACATGCACACAACCAATTGGGCGGTGGTGGTGCATGCCTTTAATTCCAGTGCTCAGGAGGCAGAGGCAGAAGCAGAGGCAGAAGGATCTCTGTGAGTTTGAGATCAGCCTGGTCTACAGAGTGAGTTCCAGGACAGGTTCCAAAGCTACACAGAGAAACCCAGTCTCGAAAAACCACACACACACACACACACACACACACACACACACACACACACAGACTGCACATGACCAAGCCAGTCAAAGTCCCTGTGTGGGCAGGTGGGGGACTCATGAAGCTCCACCCCTAGCTGAGGAGCCATTCCTGGTTGATAGCTACTGGGAGAGGAGGAGTCAATTTTCTACATGGATGAGGGCCCTGATAGGCTACCTGTGAAGAGGATTAAATGGACTCAGCGATAATTAATTAGAGAAGGGGTAAAAGAAAGTAGAGAGGCTAACATTTGGAGAGGAGAGAATGGGGTGGATGGGGTGGATTGAATCCAAACACATTATACGAACCTATATGAATATTAAATAAAAATTTTAATCAAACCTAAAATTGAATTTCAATTAAAACTGTTTCAATTGAAACAGTTGAATTTCCAATAAAAATCCAAATAAACTTAGGAAAAGGGAAACTGAGCAATGACGGACTAGAACAGTACTGGCAATGCCAAATGGATACCAGAGAACTTGCACACACAGCAGCAGATGCTGCCAGAATCAAACTAGCAAAAGCAGGAAAGAAAAGCAACACACATGCAATAAATATTTATGAAGTGGGAAAGCAGATGTACTTTCACTTTAAAGTGATTTTAGTACAAAATATATTGGTTATTTTTAATTTCTTTCTTGTAAAAAAATTTGAGAGTGTCAAATTGGCCTAAACAGTCAATCCAAGTAGTACTATCTACAGAAAAGTAAGTGATAGAAAATACAGCGGGAAATGGATACCAAATAAACATAAGTTAAACAGAGGTTAAAGTATTAATGGTGGTTGATATAGTTAAGCTTAAAAACAAAATAAAAAGAAAGATTGCGGATTCCTATTGAGAACATCTGTAGAAACCACAACACCCATAATCCTGTTTCAACAATCAAATACTACAGATTGATTTAAGTACATAAAACAAAAACTATGGGGATTTAAGAACTTTCAAAAATTATAGTAAGTGACATTATTTCACAGGAGTAATACCTAAAACTCAACCAAACTGAAGAGGTAAAATTCAAGTGAAACCAGAGGTGAAGGATGTTGCACATCAGTCAGTGTCTATAAAGCATGTCTTTGAGTGGAGAAAGGCAACAATTAAGCAATTGAAGCAGCAGTCTTGATGATAGCTAATACTTGATTAACATGGAAGGCCTTTATAGTTTTGTTTCCTTTTTGAGAAATGGTCTTATTCTCAGTAAGTCTGGAATTTACGGTGATATTCCCGCATTAGCATTCTGAGTGCTGGACTTACAGGGCACAGCTACCATGCCTATCTTTCCATTTTGCTTTTTTAAGTTTTGACTTCATGTACTTTGTATTCTCGAATACAATAAAGGTGGAAATAAACAACGCAGAGATAACTGAGGCAGTCAAAAGAAATGGTTGCTTCTGTATAGAAGACTACATGGGAATCCTCTCATGTGACAGCTTCCCATGCAGACCATGTGTATGGGATACACTGTCTTGAGTATAAAGCATGCAATGTCTTTAGTATTTAAAATGCAACATGAAGTACTACAGAGACGGTTCAGTGGGTAAGAGTACATACTGCTCTGGCGGAGAATCTGAGTTTGGATCCCAACACCCACACCAGGCAGCTCACTACATCTGTAACCCCAGCTACAGAGTAGCTGACACTCTCTCTTGACCCCTGCAGGAACTGCACTCATGTACATGGCACCTCTCATAATATAAAGGTATATTTACATATAAATAAAAACAAAATTTAAGAAAATCCTCCAACATAAAACATAAAGAAGAAACTAGACAATAGAAAAGTCATTAAAAGATACCAGTGACTAGTAAAATAGCAAATGGAAAACTGAATAAGAAATTAATTTAGATGTTAGATTTTATGGATCATTATAGCTTCTCCAAACATGATGAAAGGAACACACAGTGAGCAAAAATATACGAGAGAAAGAAGATGCAACTGTAAACACAGGAGGTTAAGATCACTAGAGGAAAATAAAATTTGGGGACTGCCAGATAGCTCAGTGGTCAAAGCATTGCATTTAAGCATGAGGATTCAGCTCCCCCAAAAAACTATGAAATACTGGGTTGACTTGGAAGCCTACCTATAATTTGAGTACCAAGAAGGTAGATGTGGGGTGTCCAGAGAAAGTTGTCTAACTAGTTGAACTATAGAGTGAGCTCTGGATGTGATTGAAAGACCCTGCCTCAGTGAATAATGTAGAAGAACAGAGGACAATTCCCAGCATCAGCTTAAGGCCTTCAAGTACACATGCACACATATCCACACATGCACGCATACTCTTGCATATACACAAACACACAAAATATACCCAAGAAAACAGAAAAAGGAAAAATAATTTGAAAATGTAGCTAAAACAGGATTTTCCAGCAACTCACTAAAGCTGACCTCAAAAGAAAACAAGAACCAGTCATCACAGAAGCCAGGCATGATGAGTTGCTCAGATGAGATGACCCCTAGAAGCAGAAGCCAGACATGATGAGTTGCTTATGTGAGATGGCCCCATAAGCATATGTGCAGGCAGAATTTTATCTAAACCATAAAAATAAAGATTGGAATAAAGCTATTTGTCATCTAGAGCGTAAGACTGTCAGAACTCACTCTTTGTGGCTTTATGAAGTCAGGATAACGACTTCATAACTACTGCAAACGCTGTGAGGGTAGCGGAGATCGCTGCAGACCAGGCTCATTGAAGATGATGCCTTTAAAGACTGTAAGTTAAATGTGAGGAAAGTAACCACAGCAGTGTCCTTAGTGATAATCCATGGTCCCAAGAAGGCTTTATTTATGAAGCATGACTTCTATCAGTGTAGCTGCACAGCCTTCAACAAATTCAACGGGGAAAGCTACATGATCATAGTAGAAGTTTGAAAGGACTTTGATGAAAGTTAACATCTAGTAAAACCTTACGAACCACAGAAAACAACTTAAATTTCATGAAGATTGTTTATCAAAATTCAACAACATCTTAAATATGAAATTCTCAGAAAACTTTTGTTAAAACATAGACAAGTTTAGTTTAGTTTTGTTTTATCCTTCAGCTGTTATTTAGGCCAACCCATATGCAGACAACATCCAAACATCCAGGCATTGTCCTCTCTCTCTCTCTCTCTCTCTCTCTCTCTCTCTCTCTCTCTCTCTCTCTCTCGCTCTCTCTCGCTCTCTCTCTCTCTCTCCCCCCCTCTCTCTCTCTCCCCCTCTCTCTCTCATATTTTCTTTTTATTCATGTTTTAAAACAATGTTTTCTCATTTTACATACCAATCCCAATTCCCTCTCCCTTCCCTCCTCCCATGTCCCCCACCTTGCATCCACTGAACCCCCACATCCACTCCTCAAAGAGGATAAGGCTTCCCATGGGGAGTCAACAAAGTCTGGTACATCACTTTGAGGCAGGGCCAAGGTCCTCCCCCTGTATCTAGGCTGAGCAAGATATTCCTCCAAAAGAGAATGCCCTCAAACAAGGCAGTTCAAGCACTAGGGATAAATCCTGGTCCCACTGTCAGTGACTCCACAGAATACCCCAGACACACGACTGTCACCCACATTCAGAGGGCCTAGTTTGGGCCTATACAGGTTTCTCCGCTGTCTGTCCAGAGTCAGTGAGCTCCCACTAGCTCAGGTCATCTGTTTCTGTGGGTGTCCCCATCATGGTCTTGACCCCTTTGTTCATGTTATCATTCCTCCCTCTCTTCGACGGGACTCTGGTCCAGTGTTAGCTGTGGATCTCTGCATCTGCTTCTATCAGTTGCTGGAGAAAGTGGGAAGCGGGCTTGAACACATGGACACAAGAGACCACTTCCTAAATATAACATCAGTAACACAGACACTGAGAACAACAATAAATATATGGGATTTCTTGAAACTAAGAAGCTTCTGTAAGGCAAAAAACACAGTCAATAAGACAAAATGACAGCCAACTGCATGAGAAAAACCCCCACATCAGACAGAGGACTGATCTCCAAAATATATAAAGCACTCAAGAAACTAGACATCAAAATTCCAAATAATCCAATTAAAAAAATGGGATACAGATCTAAATAGAATTCTCAACAGAAGAATCTCAAATGGCCGAAAGACATTTAAGGAAATGCTAACATCCTTAGCCATCAGGTATTATTTTCTTAAAGCCTGTGGACTGGCGATCTCATGGGTAAGGCACAATGAAGGGGAAGGAGCTCTTGCTGATCACTAACCCATCTGTAGACAAAAGAAAATGTATTGGAGGATCTTCCAGGATTTTATCTCCCTCTCCAGACAGTCCTCGGAGATTTCACTAATGGGAGCCTGGGTGCCTGCATCCTTCTTTTCCTAATCAGTGATCATGAAGAAAGCAAGAGCCTGCTTGGAATATTTTTTCTCTATATGACTCTTTGGTGCCCTGTGACCTTAATCAATTTCTAATCTTATTTTGACTGTGTAAGACCCATCATTTGAAAAAATAAAATCTCTGGAGTGAGAACCCCTGCTAGCCTTCCCCCCCCCCTTCAAATGTCTAATCTGCAAGCAAACCTGATGTGTGCATCTAGAGGATACGAAGGGCTCTTCACCATCAGCCTGTTTATGTCACAGCTGCTGGGAAGAGAAAACAAAAGCGGTTTTCAGGGCACCATAGAGCAGAAGCAAAAACAGGCAGGGCAGGAGGAAAGAACACAGAGAAAGAGACTTGGAGATGCGGGCATCAAGACCCAGTGGGAGCCCCATCTCCGGCCTGCCCCACAAGCAAGCTCATCTAACTTTGCCTTTAGCTGTTACTGACACCTGGAAAACGATGACTGGGACAATCGTCCTCTACTTTCTCCACTGACTGACTGGCCTTGCCAAGAATGGACCCCAGGGACTGTGCCTGCTTAGGCAAGCCTTCTACTGCACAGCCCCACCTACATCCCTACAGCCAGATCTCCTGCCTCGCCATTTCATCTTCTCCTCAGTTTCCCTCAATGTATGGACCCCCGAGATGAGTGTCTTTTGCAAGGCCAGGAGAGCTTTGTACACATAGTAGGGGCGTGTGGGGGCTCCAGTGGGATAGATGGAGGTGGGAGAAACATGTGTCGGTTGAGGTGACATCTGTCATGTCAGAGCTGCCATCCATCCCATAGTCTGGCTAAGGGACACCCTGTTTCTGCCACCCCAGGGACAGCTATGTGGGTTACAGACAAATAGCTAAAGGCCTTCGTGGGGTGAGAAGGAGCATCGCCCAACAAGGCTTTCCCATGAAAACTTTCTCTCCTGTAGCTTGTTCATTGTTGCCTCTGTTTGAATTCCAGGCAGTCTCCACCTTGAACTAAAAGCAAATTTGGTTTCATGAGAACTTCAGGTTCTGCTTGCATGCTAGAATTGCCCAGGAAACAGAAAGAAAGCTCATCAAGGGTTTTGTTAGCCATATTGTCTACTCCTGGGTTGTTACACTTAAGCTCACAGCCCAGGAGCCAGGGGTGGGGTGAGGAAGCTAATGAACAGAGAGGAGACCTTCTCCAGGGACTTCTCCCAGGTGTGTGAGTCAGAAATCTGCCCCCTCCCGCCCTCCATCCCTGCAGCCATTATCAGTTCTTTGGGGGCTGGTTCTTTGAGGTCCAGTTTGCCTTGCCTCTGGAATTAGGAGTGACAGCTGAGCCTCTGCCCCAGTTCTCAAGTGAGAAGTCTCTATCCAGCTATAAATATCAAAGCATCTTACTCCCTCAGATCCCCAGCCCAACCCCCACACTCCTGGTGTAGGTAGGACCCAGTGGAGTTCCCTCTCTGTTAGCTGTGGTTGAAGTATTCCCTTGATCAGATACGGCCCTCTGAACGCCACTTCTGCGTCTTTCTCTGTGGTTTTCAGTCCAGTGTGTGAGCTTGAGTAGAGAGTGTCTCAAATCCCACGTAAGTCCCCCAGTAACTGTAACAGGGTGCTGTTGATCATCGAGGGCATTGCCAGGCTTCTTCCCTGGCACAAAGAGCTCAATGCTGAGAAAAGACAGAAGATCAAGCCATGGAGAGGGAGCAAGTGACAGCCTTATCCCATCAGGATAGGAGGGGCCCCAAGACGAGGAGCCTGCTCTTTGGAAACTGGCTTGTGACCAGTTTTACAGAGCCCCTGGGTCCTCCTGTTTTTCCTTTTGATCTTATTTAGATACTCATTCCTGTACCTTCCTGCCATTGCCTTACAGTGTTGTCTGGAACAGGAAGCCATCTCAGAGACCCACCAGTCCCTCCCTCCCCGTCTTCCTTTGTCCGTCTGTCTACCTTTGTCTGTCTGTCTACCTTTGTCTGTCTGTCTACCTATGCCCATCAACTCTGCTCACCCTTTATCTACCTATGTCTGTCCAACTCTTCTTCCTAAGATCAGTTCTTTCACACCACATCAATGAGTGACATCGGGATTGATTTGTCTCTCTGAGCCTGACTTATTTCACTTAACGCATGACCTCTGGTTCCATCCCTGTTGCTGTAGTTGATCAAAATTCACTTTGAGTGGTTGGGTACTACTCGGCTGTCAGCAGGTGCCGTGTGGTTCTTGTCCATTTACCGAATGATGGGCACTTACAGTTGTTTCCATCTCGTGTCTCTCCTAAGTAGCTGCAGTTAACATGGTTGTGCAGGTCTCCCCTCAAACCCCATGGCACTTCGGATCTCTGCGCTCCTTGGGGCCTTCTCTTTGCTTCTTGTGCCCACACATACTTCTCTCTTCATTTGGAAATCCTCATTTTCTAGACACATTCAACACCCCCCCTCCAAGATGCCCAAGAATCTCTCTGGCATCTCTGTGCTTCTTTTTCCTGTGTATGCCCTGTATTCAGAACTGTACCTAGCTAAGGGGACATGTGCAGTCCATGTTAACTGAATCATGTATGAAGGCATGAATAGATGCGCAGCCTCAGTTGCTCTAGTGACTTCCTGCTAAGAGGCCCACTGCTGATGACGATAGCACCTGTCTCTTTGTGTATGCTTGGATTCTCTCTCACTTCCCAACCCACACGCTTGCACACCGAATGAAGGTGTTAATGGGTTTTACTTGGTTCTGCTTCATGAACCCTAGTTGCCTGTGTCTGCTGTGTTGTTTGTTCTTGCCACTGTGTCCCCACAGCATGGGGTGAAGCCCTGGCTAAGAAGAGATGCTGCAAGAAGCTGTGGTTAGCGACCCGGAAGGAGTCTCCACTTGTGAGTGGCATTTCATACTGATCACCTAGTGTCTCCTGGGGTGCCCTCCTTGCCTGCTGACTCTCAGGAAGGTTGGCTGTGGAGGCTGTATCCATAGGCCCTGCACTACAAGGCTTAGGGGTGTCTAGGGAGAAACTTCTCCTAAGGGGATCCACAGGCGTTAAGTAGGTAAGCACGGATCCAGAACGGCATTAGCTAAGAGGCTTTCTCCCGTTCCCTTTTTCCCGCTCTTCCTTCTGCCATCTGCCACCGGTTACAGTCCAGGTGTGCACCTGGTTGCTTGTTCTCCTGTGAACGTCATTCTGTCACCCTCTCTGTTTGTCAGACTATTAGTTACCAAATTGTTGAGGGTTTGACCTGCTACTCGGCCAAACACCTGCCCCAGGTGCTTCTCCAAGGCGAGCGACGGCTAGCTCCCACTGTTCGCAATGAACTCACCGTGATTGGTCCTAATTCTGGTCAACTTGCACAATTAAAAGATAATAAAACTGTCATATATTGTCAGTGACTCAGTGGATCTTATCTGAGTTTGTTAAACATAACCCACGGTCATGAATGCCACACACCCCATCTCCAAAGCTCATCTTAGTGCCACACGCTTAGGAAATTGTACCCAGCCTTACCCAATCTAAGTTAGGATGTCCATACCCAGGACAAACTAGAATACACGTAGTTAATATAAAATAGAATAGTCTAAGTTAGAATGTTGTTCTGCAGTAGAGGTTAGAGTGTCCTTACCCTGTCGAAGTGAGGGAAAGTCACCGGTCTTCTCGTGTCCCGGGGACATTCAGCCATGTGCGACATACTATTACACTTGTTTGTATCTCTTTTACTGGGGGCAAAGTTAAATTGGATATGCCTTTTTATTTTCCTAGCAGTCTTTATTAGAACAATTAGCAAGTGCTGGGCAACTAGCGGTTGCTCAGTAAACACATGCTGACTGACTGCTGGGTCAGCTACCGTCTCTGAAATCCCCTTTACTAATGCTGGCCAGGCCTGGGAAAATGCAGGCCGGCAGCTCTGGGGTAGAGCCTAAGAAACGGCACTGGCTAATAGCAGCCTAGATCAGAGGCGGAGGTACTGGCTCCGTAGCTGGGAAGCGTGGATTCCAGCATCGCACCTACCACCCGGGACCTTCGAACACTGTAATTGTGAAGCCGCATTGGAAAAGTCACACGCACTCAGCTTCATCGTCTGAAAATGTGGGGACACTAATAAGTCACCTCCGCTTGTTAAGGAGCATTGTGAGAACCACACAAAGGGATATCTGAAAGAATCTGTTAAAATGCAAGGCAGAGTGAGTACATCCCATGTTCCTCTTTTTGGGTCTGGCTTACCTCACTCAGGATAGTGAACACTCAAGAACAATGGCAATGGGTTTTTGATCCTACTGCACGTACTGGCTTTCTGGGACCCTAGGCAGTTTGGATGCTCAGCTTACTAGACCTGGATGGAGGTGGGTGGTCCTTGGACTTCCCACAGGGCAGGGAACCCTGATTGCTCTTTGGGCTGACGAGGGAGGGGGATTTGATTGGGGGAGGGGGAGGGAAATGGGAGGCCGTGGCGGAGAAGAGACAGAAATCTTTAATAAATAAATAAATAAACATGCAAAGCAGAATACAGGAGGAAACTCATAGCTGCTCCTGCTCATTCTGGTGTAATTAAAACCATACACAGAGGTCGTTTGGTGTATTTAACTCAATACGCCTAAATATTGTTGAAAACATTATTTGCCATGTATACTCTGTTTAGCGTTATTCAAGACAGAATAAGGGTGATTTGTGCTCCGGGCCCAATCAACGCTTTAGCAATCCCTCCAGTGTGCTAATATGGATGTTAATATGAGTATGGAAAAGCAAATGACGGAGACAACTGACCATTCTTTCGAAAACCTGCTTGCCAGCTGCCTCTTTAGTTCCTTTGTGAAACTATGTGGGGTCTTTGTCTTCACATATGAGGGTGTCGCCTGAACGAACCAGGCCGACTCTGTTAGAGATTTATGGAGCAATTCCAAGGAAATTTCACAGTGTTGCCCTTCTTGATATGAGGTCACAGAATTCGCTTGGCTTCAAGTAGACCCGCACTGGGCTGGAAAGGCTTCAGGTTGCCTTTCCTTCACACAACACACGGATTCCCTTGGTACCTGCCAGTTCTTCGTTTGCTAAGTGGTGAATTACTGACCAAAGGTTGTCTTTGGGACGGAGCCCTCTCAGCTGACTTTCAATTGAGACTTGTATCATTTCCTCTTTGCTGATCTCTTCAGCAACTCTCCTCCTTCTTACCAGTGCTTTTTCTTTTGAGGGTGCGATCTAAAGAGCCCAAGTTTGAGTCAGCTGATGGATACTCTGCAGAATTTGGCACTAAAGTCCTTTGCCAGCCCCTTAAGCCCCTCTCATCCCAGGATAGGTTAAGTTTAAAACAATTAACTACACCTATAAGTAAGTACTTGTTTCTTTAATTTAAAAATAATGTAAGTTAGAGCTGGGCAGATGGCTCTGTGCACAAGAGCGCTAGCTGTGCAATCGTGACAGCCTGAGTTTGAGCCTCCAGTGTACACACAAATAAACAGCCTGGGTCTGACTGCACATGGGCCCACTCTCCAGTGCAGCGAACTATTGGAGACAAGAGGTGCACAGGGGCTTGCTGGCTGGCAAGACTAGCAAAAATGGCAAGCCCCGGGCTCAGTGAGAGATCCTCCATCAAGGGAATAAGACGGGGAATAATAGAGTAGACGAGCCGATGTCTTTCTCTGGCCTCTGCTTCAGTTCATAGGCATGCCCACCCACCCACAAAGGACAAAACAGTGCAAGGCACACAATGTGTTCTTAAAATCCTGCATACTGGAATCCCGTCCTTCATTCCTTTTTCTTCTTCATAGTTATTTAGGGCATTAGAGCTAGTGTACTGAAAACGAACGTAATAAAGATAAGACCAACCGGTTCTTTGGGAAATGACTCTCAGCTGACTGAAGGACAGAACAAGAGTAGAATAAGGAGGAGTGAGAAAGATTCGTGAAAATACTGCCCTCTCTTTACTGCATTCCCAATGGCTCTAGCCTTAGCTACCCTGATTGCGGGTAGCACCCATTCTACCAACAGTACTCTCTGGTCCAGGCCAGCGTTTACCTCCAAGGACTATTCTTGGATTATGCTTCCTGTCTGAACAGCCACACTGACTTAGATCCTGTGACACTCACAGCCTGCTGTTGTTGCTGAGATATGAGCTCAATTATTGAGAATTAAAAACAGGCAGGGCAAATGCCTAGAAAGCAGTTGAGAAACAGAACAGCTATAACCACACCAGGAAGAAACTCGAAAAATTCTGTTTCCAGAACCTGGCATAATATTGGCTGATGTATCTTTCGTGGAAAGCCAACATAAACAGCAAGTTCTCCACTTATACCAGCTTCCATTTCTTCATCCAGAGCAGCTTCTACCTCACTGTGGTATGCAACTCTTTGAATGTTTTGAAGACATGAATACCAGTTAGCGCTCTGTTTCTTGCTTGGAGAAATAGAACCCTATGAAGAAGCCCTAAAGCCAAGAGGTGAATCTTGGTTTCTGTAGACATCATTTCTCTTCGCCTTGATGATGCCTTCTAACTGGTCCTTATGGCACAATATTGACCCATCTGAAACATCACCAAGAAGACCCACAGATCCTAGGCATATTTCTGGATAGAAACTGTAATCTGGGAGTAGTCCTTGAAAATGGATCGTAGGTGTGCTAGTTAGTTTTTAGTCAACTTGACACAAGCTAGGGTCATCTGGCCTATAGGCAAGTCTATGGAGCATTTTCATGATTAAAGATTAATACGGGAGGGCACAGCCCACGTGGGCAGTGTCATCCCTGAGCAGGTGGTCCTGGATCGTGTAGAAGGACAGACTGAGCAAGCCAGGGGAGCAATCCAGAGAGCAGTATTCCTCCATGGCCTCTGATTCCATTCCTGCCTCCAGGCTCATGTCTTGACTCTGCTCAGTGAACGACCACGATGAGGATCTGTAAGTAAAACAATCTCCTTTCCTTTCTAAGATGTTTTTGGTCATGATGTTTTTTATCACAGCAATAGATAAAGTGGATAAAGAATTAGGACAGTAGGCAGGCGACATGAGGAGATGGCATCTGAGTCAGCCACACAGCAGAGCTCAGGGCCCTTTACTGTTATCCGAGCACATCAACAACAAAGTTGTATACACCGGGCTCTCTTTCTCTGATGGAAGAGAGTCCCAGTTCAAAGTGACATTGGGTGATGGAGGAAAGACTAAAAACAGATCCAGGAAAGCTGTCTCCTGGAGCCGAAGCTGACACAAGATGGAATAAGGTTCAAGGGAGCTCCTGTTTATCGCAGGGAAGAGAGAGCTTGCAGAGGCGGGAGGGCAAGGGCATGCGCTGGGGAGAGATCAGATGGCCCGTGACTCAGCAGTGTAGCAGTGCAGTTGGGACAGCCAGTGCTGCAGGGCCCGGTGGGAAGGTGGCACAGAGAAAATCCACAGGGACAGCTGCTCCTGCAGGGACCCTGGGCAGGTGGGCCGGCCATGGCTCAGACAGCCCTCTGATAGAATCTACTCAGATTTCATCCGTGTTGAAGCTGTGGGTGCTTCTGCTGGGCACCTTTTTCAGAGGGTGTGAATGGGTTGTCCCTGCTGGGGACATGGGGAAAAATCAATAGGGGACTGTTATGTGACAAGTGAATATTGTACTTCCCACCAGGCTAACCATTATAAAACTGGTATTGGCCAGTGCCGCAGAAAGTTTCAAAGTATTTTATGTGCATCGTAATTTGTTGATTATTCTCTCTCTTGATTAAGAAATTCAGTGTTTGCGGACCTTTGTGTTCAATGTTCTTTCTGAGCTCACTCCCTTTTAGAACAGCGCTTTCCTTTCTCCGACTCTCAGACAAAGCCTTTTCTGACCTTCCCAAGCAGAGCTATATTCTTTGCTGGTTTCTGCTGTATCGCGTACATTCTGCGTTAAAGACTCATTAATCACACTAGATAGAATTAGAATAGGAACTTCTTAAAGGCTCAGATCAAGGGTGCGGCTCTTAGTCCTCCTTGTATTCTGTTAGCTGGGTGGGTCCTGCCGTGTAGTATGTACTCTCTAAATATTTATTGGATGATTAAATAAAGGCATGAATGAAAGATTTATGAGAATAGGTTAGTAGAAAGCCTGCTATTTAACCAGAAAAAGGCAACTCCTAACTCTGCATTTCTCTATATCACACAAGTTAAGAATCATATTCTAAACAGAATTTTACATATCTGTTGGTTTAAAAAAAACCCAAAGTCATTGAGCTGGGTATAGTGGTATACACCTGTCCTCCCAGCATTTGGGGCAGAGAGGGGCCAGGAGGATCTTGAGTTTGAGGCCACCTTGGACTACATAGTGAGTCCCTGTTATAAGGAGACAGGAATGGAGGGTGAGGAGAAGGAGGAGAAGGAGGAGGAGGAGGAGAAAGTGGAGGAAGAGGACAGGAAAGGAGAAAGAGAATAATTTCTCTTGCCAGTAATTTCACAGTCTTTTTCTCTTTACCTCCAGGGGGAGTCTGCTGTTGAAATAGTGACAATAATGAGAGTTCCATATTGTCCCCCACTCCTTTGACACGATGCCAGCGCCAGGATTTTTCAAGGTAGCAGCACACTAATGTGCCTTTTTAATCCTCAAAATCTGTATTCTCATGCTAAGACTGATCAGAAAGGAACACCGTCTGTACTTGGCATCACCCCCAAATACTCCGTCTCTGTCTCCAGCGTGCAGCACCTGATGCCCATGGAGGAACTGATGATCTAACCCTGGCTGAAGCTGCTGAGCTCTGGGATCTTTCCTTTTGTTTCAGAAACAAACAGAACGACGTTAAAAAAAAAAAACAAAAAGTTTGTTTCGTGGCATGTGCTCTTAAAGATCTTTCCTCTTTGAAGCTCCTTTTTACTATCCGCCTTTAACATCGTCAACATGTTCCCAAGCAGGCTGGTGGGGTGTTAGCAAACACAGGCAGCGGGACATCTCCATTTCCTGACAGCTGGAGAGAGCCCCACTCCAAGCAGGGGGCTTTAAAAGCACACATTCCTTTCTTTTTCTCGTGCTAAGAACAAATTGTTAGTGTCACGGTTTCATTATCTGTTTAAAAGTGCCGTGTGTTCTCAATGTCTTCAGATTCTCGTTGGTGATTGGTTATTGCCGAATGAGTTATGGATGCTTTAATCTGCAGCTAGATCCTTGAGTCTGGCAGACACGAGCCATCATTCTCAGACACTGGGAGTGTGATGAGCTTCTGATGGATCACAGGGACAGCCTGAGCCTGGGACTGTGATTCCCCTGGACCCAGATGATGGATCCTCTGCTCTGTCCTAACTTCCACATGCTTCAGTTTCCTCATTTATGAAATATGGTTGGCATTTCTTTAATGTTGAAATTAAATGAGTTATTAGACACACAGCACATGTACTCTTAGAGATCCATAGGGAGCGCTAGACACATGTTGATGGTGTTGACAACAACAAGGAGGTTGAAGATAGGATTTTCAGGAGATAAAATTCTCCAGCATTTATTCTCATCCTTATTCATAAAAAATCAAACACCAATTTCATGGATAAATATGATCCAAATTCAAGGCGGTGCATTTCCAATTTCTTGATAAACATATCATAGAGCAAAGCTCTGCCTTCAGGCCTTCTGATGCTACTGGTCTAGGTGATCTAGAAGTGGAAACTGATGAGCTTCTGGGTCTCCAAATGCTTGTCCCCACGACCTGTAAATACTCGGGTGATGAGGACCCCAGCCCTTGGCCACTTCTAACTAGAAGACTTTCTTTACATCTCCCAAACTCTGGAAATGGTTCCCAATACATTGTATATAGAATCAATAAACAAAAAGCAAGAGGATGAGAAGATGCTACTATTTTAATGGGATTAATATGTAGGTTTATTTGGTAGGTGGCTGTCTTTGTTTAGCAATGCTATGCTGTACTTTGAGTTAAGAGATATTTTGGAGAAGGCAGGGAAAAGTATTGAGGATAGACTTTTAACTCACACCAAAGGAAACTGGACGGACTTGGGAAATACAGGAGGGAATGAGCAAGTGGAGAAGGCATTTTTACTACCTAACATGGATTTTGCTGTTCCGAGAAAAGGTGTCTTTGTCAGTAATTGAAGACAAGGGGCTGGGCTACAGCTTAGGGGGTAAAGTGCTTCTCATGAAAGTGCTAGGACCCGAGTTTACATTCCAGAGCACACACTAAAAGTCAAGCCGGGGACCTGGTGTCCACTTGTGATACCAGTGCTGGGAGGCAGAGATAGGGGGATCCTTGGGGCTCACTGGCTAGTCAGTCTAGCTTAGTCGGTGACCTCCAGGCCAGTAAGAGGCCCTACCTCAAAAGGCCCTACCTCAAGGCTCCTGAGGAATCACACTTATGTTTATCACCCCCACACACATTAGCACACACCCAACAAGAAGGATCCTGAGAGTGGTAGGATTCTGTGTGGGCACATTTATCGGGTACATAGCAATTGAAGATGATAACGTTTCTTGACGCGCTGGAGCAAGGATCTTCATGGTGTGAGAAGGATGCCTCCCCAAGAACCTCTGGAGACACAGATAGCAGAAGACTGGACTCCATACTTTGATTCACCAGAGACTTCTGCAAGTCCTGGGGGAAAGTGCTGAGGAAACAATAGCTTTCTCCAAACAACCCACAGCCTGTGGAGTTCCTAGAATACATCTCCCACCACAGATAGGAGGAAGGGCTAAAGGAGGGGCCTGGCAGGGCAGGTGTCTTGGGTATCTTTCTTTTCCTGTCAGGTGACAATGTATCTGACAAGAGTGCCTTAAAGAAAGAAGGGCTTGTAGGGGACTGGGGGTGGGGACACCGAGCCAGCGGAGGAGGTCTGCCAGTGATTCTACATCCTCTTAGGCTGGCAGGGCCGGTCATTACAGGAGCTCTTATGTCTACAGGGAGCTGGCAGCCTATGCATTTCTCACTCTGGTGCCTTCAACCCTCCTCAAATGGCACGAGGAGACCCCGTAGGTCGGATGGCTGAGCCACAAGTTAGCAGAATCTTCATTTTATTGGATACATGGGGGAACTGAAATGTGTAGTTTTTGAGTCATAAATCCAAAGTTAAGTTGAGTAGCCTGTCTTTAAAAATCATATCTTTCAAAAGTCCAAGTCCAGACTCTGCCAGGCTCTCTCCTTTGAGAGCATGCCTGTCTATATCTTCTGGCCTCTGCTGTTAGCTCCAGCCTCAAGGGTAGAGGAAAAGAAACATTAAATAACACAGTAAGATTATACATGCAGATTTAGGTGTGGCCCAACTACAAGAAGTATGACAGATATTTCCTTAGCTTACTTTTCCATGTTGATGCAGCTGGGTGTATAGAGAGGACATTAATTTGGAATATGTGCTGTGTATTTTTTAGCTCACAGAGCACTTTTCTCAGCTGTGGTCTTGTGTAAGGCATATAAGCTTCTCCCTGCCCCTCCAGTTAGAAGGGGAGATGTGCCAAATTATTGGTGCTTAATTTTTCCTCCAAGTTGAGTACGTTTTTAAAAATATTATTTTATTTTACTGTATGTGTCTTTTGCCTGCAGATATGTCTGGTACTCAGCGAGACCAGAAGAGGGAATCAAACCCCTCTAGCTAGAGTTGCAGATGGTCGGGAGTGGATGCTGGAGATCAACCCCAGTCCTCTGGAAGATCAGTCGGTGCTCTTAACCACTGTGCCATCTCTCTGAACACCTATGTCTAAGTCTTTAAAAGTCTCAATAATCTTCACTAGGAATATATGTACCCTAGACCTACCCCATCTTCTCCCTTTTCACAGGCAATGAGAGTATGTGTACAGCAGGTAGCTTCTTTAGAATCCTCACAGAAAGGGGATCTGACTGGATTGTCACTGATGTCGAGTATCAATATAGCCACATAATCTACAAATAACTCACCAATATTCTCAAGGATCGTTAACTCACACGAGTATTTAGAAGCAGAATATTAGAGGCCAAAGCTTGGAAAGGTCCTATCATTTGATGATAGCAATGGTTATTGAGGATTTATCATCCCCTGCCAATCAGTTCAGGCATGAGAGGGAAAGGGAAGACACCTTCATGTTTTATGTGTTCCATGGGCACAATCTTGGAAATCTCCCCAGCTTTGTTACTTGCATTCTAGACCCATTATGTCTGCTGAGAAGGTCAAACTCGCAGATACTCTCGGGAGAACTGACAATGCTAATAATAATACTCAAGGCATGTTTTCCTGAGTAGACAACTCAGCTGCTGTGTGGAACAATCCCTTAGCCTCCGTTCTCTGTCCGTGGGAGTGCCCTTCTACAGTGCAAGGTGGTATTTCTGGGTCTTTCAAATCAGGTGTGTTGACACATGTAACCCACACTATCACCATCCTTTCCCCAGCAGAGGAAGGGACTTGTGCCATGTGTCCATCCATCAAAGCCATGCTATGACAAGAGCAAGGCAAGACTTGCTAAAAGACTGCTGTGTTTTCCGTGTTCCCTCTGCAGGAAGAGCACACAGAGCTGAGTGGGAGGGTGACTCACGAGAGCTTCACTGTCTTTCATCCTCACATGCATGCCTTATGGGGGGCTTTTCTCAGCAGCGCGCATGGGCACAGGCGATAGGCTGGGCAGGTGGAAGGCAGTGTTTCTAAGCCTTCACCCGGGAGTGGCTGTGCCAGTGCTGTTTCAAAAACGTTAAAAACACAAAAACCGAGGGGTCATCTGGTTGACCCTCATTTTATAGATGAGAGGCAGACATTGGAGGGAGGGAGCAATCTCCTTAAGGTTGCATGTTCATCAGAGGTTGCCTTACCAACAGACT
The DNA here is from genome assembly GCF_037038515.1 of Microtus pennsylvanicus. Taxonomy (NCBI): domain Eukaryota; kingdom Metazoa; phylum Chordata; class Mammalia; order Rodentia; family Cricetidae; genus Microtus; species Microtus pennsylvanicus. The sequence continues at coordinate 11,195,280 of NC_134594.1, forward strand.
CTGGGTGGCCTTAGCTGATTTTCTATGGTCACCCTCATCCTGTTCTCCTTATCTTTCCTCTTGCTCTGTTTGAGTGAGCCTGAGGGCAAACCTAGGCCTCTGTGGCCATGGAAATACCATGCAAGTGTTAATGCAGGGTAATATAAATATATGGGTCACAGATAAAGCTTTCGAAGAGACTGTCTACTTATAGAAAATAATGTCTATTGTGGTGGTGTGATGTAGATAAACATTAGCGCAAAGAAAGCATCTGCCAGTGCTGCCTCTAGCAGTGGGAGGCTCTAATCTAAATCTGCTAAACAACTGGGAACCTAGTAGTTTCTTTCTAAAGAGCTCCGAGTACACCTTCTCACCCAGAATGCTCATCGTATCCTTAGAGTCAACATACCCTGGAAAGCAACAATTTTATTTACTTAATCCATACTTTGGATATTTGAGGAGAATATTGATATGCTTCTAATAATTCTCTCAAATTCTCTTGTCTCCTCTATTTTTGTTCTTTTCTGCTTTCCTTTTACTTACTTTCTTAAAATACCTCTATCTATCCATCCACCTGTCAGTCTGTCTGCCCATCTGTCTGTCAATCTGTTTATTTAGCTATGAGGGAAGGGCCATCCTTGGACAGAGAAGAAGTTAAACTGTGCTTCAGGGACTTGGGATGTAGCTCAACTGATTGAGTGCTTGCCTAGAATGCTCTAAGCCTTGGGTTTAACCCAGGTACCATAGACATCAGGTGTGGTGGTAACTGGTAATGCGTGTTTGTAGCCCGGCATTCTGGAGGTAGAGGAAGGAAGATCAGCAGTCCAAGGTCACCTTTGCCTACAAAGTGAGTTCAGTTCCATGCCAGGCTGGGCTACAAAGGTCAAAAAGAAAAGAGGAAGAAGGGCCTGTGAGAAGGTTCACTTGCTGCAAAGCCTGAAGACCAGAGTTCAATCCAAGAATCCACATGGTAGAAAAGGAGAGCTGACTCCTTCAAGTTGTCATTTGACCTACACCTGTGCGCTGTGGCATGGCAAATGCATGTGCATATGTGTGAACAAACACAGGCACATACACTAGACATAAGCACACACATCGGTACAATACATAAACAAATAGAAAATAAGAATAACAACGAATTAACCAAACCATGACATAGACCCTGCAAAGGCCTGGGCATCTGCTCTTAACTTTGGGTCATATACCACCTATCGGACTGTTGCAATAGGCCATGGTGGCTTCTGCATCTATGTCTTAATTTTCAGGTGTGGGAAGCACTTGACCTTGAATGACACGTGTATCTGAGTAGAGGCAGATTCTGAAGGAGCTGACAGCTGTAGGCCAGCCAAAGATTATGGACAACAAGGGCTTCCACGTAGGAGACAAGTAAGGTTCCATGTTTACTGCAGACAAAAGTCTTATTGGTCTCTGTTGGGCTGGTAGCATAACTTCAGTGTCAGAGGCATTCATCCTGCAAAGAACTCTCTTTTTCCTACCTAAAGTGTCTCCATTGCCCATGGGTTTGGATGTGGCATCCCTGATGTGGCTTTCCAATCTATCTGCCACTGGGCTCAGGTCATAGCGTTCAGTATCTACCTACTGTTTGGAAGCAGAAGGCTTTGGTCCAGTGACAGCAATTTTTCTCTGTCCTGTGTGTGAATTTCCTATTCTTACCTCCACCAATTCATACGAGTAGAATTCCATCCTTAATGACCTTAATTCTTTTGAGAATTACAAGAAAGTGGAAAAAGGTTGATTTCACTCTCACTGCAAAGGCCTTGCAGTTCAGAATTAATCTACGTTGATGTCTAGGAAAAAGCAAAATATAGTTATTAGCAATAAAGTTTTATTGGAATACAGCGATGTCCATTTATTTACATATTGTCTGTGGCTGCTCTTGTATTATAGCTCTGGTCAGTGGTTCATAAGATAGAGATTTTTATGGTTCATAAAACCCACAAAGTATTTACTCTCCAGCTCTCAACAGAAAATATGTCCTGACATTTTACCGCAACCTTTTGTTCATAGTAAAGGTGGTTCTGGATTCTTTGCAGTATGCTGAGAGTGCTTGTCCTCCCTGGCTGGCCCAGCTGGGCACACATGGGACTCAGAGCCATGTACCTGATAATCAGGCTCCCCAAACCTGTGTCACAGAGATCCAGGTACTCTGTGAGCAGATACTGGGCTCCCCAGGTCTGTGTCTCACAGACCCAGGGAGTCTGTGAGCAGATACAGCTTTGGACCCCATCAGATCTTGGGGAAAGTTCATCGTTTCTCTCAGCCTCAGAATCCTGGTTGCCTTCACTATGGTTTTCAAAAGTATGAGGCTGCTAGAATCTTCATGGTGGGCTATGACCTTGGCTGGAGAACCATCGTCTCATGCTGAAACTTTCCTACACCACAGAGCAGCAGGAAGAGAGAGTTGTGTGGGAGGCCCTGTGAGGAGTGACTCATTTACCTCATATACAGGACTGTCAGAACGAGGAGGAACAGAGAGCTCTGGTTTCATCCACTCAGGGCACTGATGGAGTCTGGGGAAGGATGGACGGAAGACCCTTCTCTCATCAGAATGCTTAGCTCCACTGCCCTTTACCCTGAAATCCTAGCTATGGCCCCATCCACTGTTGTACTGTGTAAAGTGTCCTCATCCCACTCCCAGTGACCTCTGAGGGTTGTTGCCACATTGGCCAAATGTGCTGTGTTCTGATTGTTTACCAGGCTGGGGGTGGAGGCAGAAGATTGATCTCTTTTGTATCACTAAGATTTTGTTTGAAATAAAACTGCCTGTGGCTAAAATTTCTGAAATTAGACTGGACTGCTATTATATCATCAAAGCCAAGCACTGCCTCACTGGGAAGACTGAACTCAGAGCAGTGCTGAATCAGAATTGAGAAAACAACATTTAACCAAAGAAAACAAGGGGCCGGATAAGAATAAAAATGAGGGAGAGAGGTGATGATCAATACCAACCCTCTCCTATTAGGCAGATATAGATGCAAGCACCAAACTGATCATATGAAAAAAAATCACATACACACACATGCACACACATGGGGAAATGGTGTGGGACAATGGTCTGTATTCTGTCAATTATAATTTAAATAAGCACTGATTGGCCCGTAGCCAGTCAGGAAATATAGGCGGGACAACCAGACAGGAAGTAGAGGCGGGTCAATGAGAACAGAATTCTGGGAAGAAGGAAGTCCTAGTCTGCAGTTGTGACCTAGACCCAGACCCAGAAGAAGTAAGATGTGACTGCCTCACTGAATAAGGTACTGAGCCATGTGGCTAATATAGAGAGACAAGAATAATGGGCTAATATAAGAGTTAATAAGACGCCTGAGCTAATGGGCCAATCAGTTTATAACTAATGTAGACCTCTGTGTGATTTCTTTCAAGGCTTAATGACTGTGGAAACAGCAGGACAGAAACCTCTGGCAACAGGGAAAGGGTGCTATTAATGGACTCCAAAAGTAATGAAATCCTGTCATTTATGGCAACGTAGGTGGAGCTAGAGGACATCACATTACGAGAAACACCGCTACCACAGAGCTGTTCACTCTCTCCATCATATGTGAGGCTAAAATACTAGCTTCGGAAGTGGAGAGTGAGCTGGGTCAGCAGAAGCCTGCCTGGAAGAAGAGTGAGGGAGTGATGGAGAGAGTGGTATGCATGCGTGTGTTGGGGAAGGGGAGAGAGGGAATAGCTTCTTGTGTTCCAACACACAGGAGGGTAGCTGTGGTTAAAAACATTCGTTACATTTCAAAATGGCTACTAGAATGTTCTCAAAAGAAATGAGACATGTGTGGGGTGAGATGTATCCCAGTGACCCAGTTCTGGTCATTATGAATGTAGATGCGCAGGGATATCACATTGTACACTACAAATCTGTCGAATTTTGCAAGGAAGGAAAGCTGTCTGAAATTGTGCTTGGTGCCTGGCAAGTGTGCATGATACATCTGGCATTTCTACCTTTATGGCACCTTAGCACTGCTGAATTAGAACATCTTGAATTTAAGTCCATAGTATAAATATATACTTTTCACAATAAAATATATATTATAACTTTCACAATAAACTATACTATAACTTTCACAATAAAAGCCCTATCCCCTCTGCCCTACAAAGACATGTAACGTTGCTGATCATTTGGTCTTCACCTCAATGTCAAGGTGACAGGTCCTCCCAGGCAGCACACTGCTAGCCCTTCACACCACAGCACAAAAGGTTGTGCATGGCATATCACATATGACAACAATTTTCCATCTGGTTACTCCATGATCAGTCATTACAGAGCCCCTTTAGGTAGCTGAGTGAACCACCTGCTTAGGGAGATTCACTAATGCATACACTGTCCAGGGCCCTAGCGTGGGTCTGCCAAGCAGCGGATACCTCCTTCTAGGAAGGGAAGCTGAAGCAATCTCTTCGTGTGTGTTTACTTCTCTATGCAACACAGACCAACCACTGAAGGATAATACACAAGTCAGGCATCTCTACAGGGGCCAGTTTTCTTCTGGGGAAGTCTGAAGAGTAGTCCTTGGAGGAAACAAAGCAAAACAAAACAAAACAAAACAAAAACCATGAGCTAGAAATTGAGACTTTAGGTTTTTTTAAATTAATTTATTTATTTATTAAAGATTTCTGCCTCCTCCCCGCCACCGCCTCCCATTTCCCTCCCCCCTCCCCCGATCAAGTCCCCCTTCCTCATCAGCTCGAAGAGCAATCAGGGTTCCCTGATGTGTGGGAAGTCCAAGGACCACCCACCTCCATCCAGGTCTAGTAAGGTGAGCATCCAAACTGCCTAGGCTCCCACAAAGCCAGTACGTGCAGTAGGAGAGACTTTAGGTTTTCTTAGCTAGAAAAATTGTGTGGCACTTATGAACTGTCCGATTCAGGCTTTTAGATGACTCAGGGCGTTGTTATTACTGAGTAAATAGGACAAGTTAATTGATCCTTAGCTATGGACATGACAAGAGTCTGTCCTGTAGGCTCACTAATGTATCTAGCGTTGCTGTGCTCACATCAATAGCCTGCCATTGTTAGGAGACTGCTGGATGTTCTCTTGCTGATAGCATGGGCAGTCCATATGTGTCATCCTTGACAGCCCAGCAGCAGCTCTTACTATGGTCTAGCTTATCACATAGATTAGGCATCTAAGTAATCCTCTCAAGATGCTTCTCTGTTTGCTTAGACTGTTAGCACACACTGCTCCATGAGTCTGAGACATTGGGGTTCACCAGAAACTGATTCTTCTGTCTGCCATTGGTTTGTTGTGGTCTGCGTTGTATCTCAGCATTTTCTTTTTTAGAGAACACTCTGAAGAGATTCACAATGTCAGTGTTAGGAGTTTCACATGCTGTCCCAATTCTATTTCAGTATTCATGATTCCATGATTAAAATAAAAAGTGGTTGTTAGAACAGAATCTACAGGTGATGCGGATGAATATATTGGAGGGAAAATGTGCTGCTCTTACAGTCTGAAGACAGGGATGGCTACTTTTGTTTGTAATTTGGTGACTTGACTCTGCCATTGAGTGGCATCTGTCAAACTTCTGGGCTGAGGTTTTCCCCAGTGCCAAGTGAGCATGTTGGAATAGGAACAAAGTGTACTGTCCTGGGTAGTGTGTGTCAGGCTGGGCCTCCCTATCGATAGAACTCACCTGATCATTGCTCTTCTCTCTAAGGTGCCCCAGGAAGAACTTCCAAATGCACCAGTGCAGGGTTAGAACATTCTGTCACCTCTGTCCAGTGACTGCTGAGTCCTTGCAGCTCGCATGAACGGATGACATTATCAGGCCCTCTGATATCTTCACACATGGAGAAGGCCATGCCCGAGTCTGACTAACAGAAAGCCACAGCTCCCTGAGAAGGAAAAGTTAGTAGAGAAGAGACAAATTGGGTAGAACTGGCTGAAATTGGCTGGTTGCCACTGTCTTGGTGCCCTTCAAATATCAGGTCTTCCAAACTTCATTCCATCCAGGCTCAATCCTACCCTGGCCATTGTCACTTTAGAATTGTACAACTAAGGTAGAACAAAAACCCACTTGGCTAAAACAAAAATAAAATGAAACAAACAAAAAACCCCAACAAAAGCAAAGACACAAAACACCTCATAATGTTTTCAACAAGTTCGTGATTTGGTGGGTGTTGGACCATTTTCGAGGCCTGGGATGCATGTTACCCCTGGGGCACAAGGCTGGACATATCTGACAATTGTCTTATAACAAAGAGGAAGTTGCTAAAAATTTTCCAACCACTTAGCTGCTTGAATTTAAAATGTTATTTCTTAAGATTTTAATAAAATACCACTGTTTGATAATAATACTTATAATATATCTAGAAATCACAATATGTTGGGGTGGTTTCTGCAAGAAGAACCTATCAAACACACAGTCGGTGCCTCTGAAGTAGATGCTCTTTGAGACTTGAATTTTACCCCTTTGCCTCTCTTGCCGATGATGTGCAAATGTCAGTTGAAAGCCTCATAAATGATGCATAGGAGCCTTTAAAACACTTCAGTGAGAGAAAGCCATTTCTAATCGGAACATGATGGATATCCACCCGCAGCAGACATAAATAACAAACAGCCCCTCGCTGCTACGTCGTCTCTGTTGGGAAAGTCCTCTTCATTACAGGTTATTAGCTCTTCACTCATTGAAGATTCAGGTGGCTGCTGTGCTTTGCAAAAACATCATTTAGAAAAGAGGAAAGTTTTAAGTGAACTAGTAAAACCTGACAAACACCCAAGGGCCCAGACCCAGAAACTACGTTCCTGGACCTCTGTCCTAAGCTCCTAACTTCCTTTCAAAAGTTACATTTTTTTTTTCTCTCACTTATTAGAGAAAAAAAAAACCCTAAGTGTGATTAAGAAACAATGCATTTGAGCCAGGTGGTGGTGGGACTCACCGTTAATCAGAGGCAGGTGGATCTTGGTGAGGTGGAGGCCAGCCTGGCCTGTAGAGCTAGTTTCAGGATAGCCAGGGCTATACTAAGAAACCTTGTCTCAAAAAACCAAACCAAGCAGAACAAAGCAAAACAAAATCAAACAAACAAAAACACCAGGGCATTCTCGTTGAAGAAAACTGAAGGAATATTGGGAAGATTCTCCATTTTGGACAAATGAAAGGAGTACGTCCTGTGGTTGGGTTTCTCAATTTCAGACCTGTTGACTGCCTTCAAATCATCAGTGGGTGTTGTTTCCATAGATGACAGATCTTCATATGTACTACCAACCAGGAAATCTATGAAATCTTTTAACACACAGAGGGAAAACTCCTTGCTGTATACACACACATGCACACACACACACACACACACACAGAGAGAGGGGGGGGGGAGAGAGCTCCATTTTTGCAGTCCCAAGAGCCCTATTTCTGCGAACCTGATCCTAGGCTCTGTCTTTGGGGAAATGTGTTAGCGTGGCTCACAGGTGGCACCTGTGCCTTCAGGTCGCTTTCAGGTTTATCTTTCACTTACTGGCAGGTTTGTTTGTTATCCCTTTGATGAGATTGTGGCCTTTTGTCATTACAGGAGCACCAAAGGGAACACCTGCTTTCCCGTGTGCCTTGTTTCTCTCTGACTCTTGTTGATCTTTAAACTCCTTTGAGGCCGATGCCTCACGGAACATGACGATACCACCCCACACTAGCCTCTGCTCCATGGCCACGATGAGAACGCTGATGCCAAGGGCCAGTGGATTTTCCTGCATCCTTCCTGGGGTTGTCACATGATGCAAACTGTCTGAACAGTTGCAAGTTATCCAAACAGATTCCTAAAGAGCCTCCAAGATGAAGGCAGGAAGCTCTTGGAACTGGATAGTGACCAACGCTTGGCATCTTTTTCTAGTGTGGCCTGTGCATACACTTTGATTCTTTGTGAGACTCATGCATCCAGTCTGGAAAAGTAGAAATGATAGTTTTACTCAACAGCATCCAGGAAAGCTCTTAGCATGTGACCAGTGCCCCAAGGTGACTCTGACTACTATTATGCTATTTTATTATTATCCACTCATTATTAAGAAGCAAACATTGTGAATGTGGGCAGCATGGTGCTGACCTTGCTTGGGTAGTTGTGTTTTGTCTTAGTTGGGAGTTAAACGTTCACTATGAGGAGCACGTCCATGGTCTGTGCTTATTGGATAGGAGAGAGTCCTCTGCCAGCACATGGAGACTGCATTTGGAATGGTTTATGGATCAGGGGCATCGGGATCCACACTGTATGCCTCTACCTGCTGGATGTCCTCAGGAGGCAGGGAGTGGAACCATTCAGCTCCAGCTGCAATATGATGTGGATGAATGAGACAATGAACACATGGTGTTTATGGGGAGGACCCTGGATGTCCATCCTGTACAGCGGAAGTGACTCTGCGTGGTCACAGAGACAGCCAGAGGTCAGAGAAATTTGGGTGTGAGGCTTACTGATATATAGCACATAGCACCATGGAACAGTTTAACAGTACAAGCACGTAAACTCAAGAAGATGCTCAAAGAGATTTCTTCCTTTAATGGTACTAGGGATTACTATAAGGTCTCATGTGTACTTGGCAAGGGCTCTATACTGAATCATAGCCTCCTCTCAGCTGGTCAGACATTTCATTCACTTTTGATTTTATTAAAATACATTGCTTAGAATTTCTACAACAATAATAATAATATCAATTGTTGTTATCTAATGTCAAACCCCAGAGAAAAACAGATCTTGAATACAGGCTTCTCGTTTATGTTGCTGGCCCATGTAGTGGGGAGATCCATGTGAACCAAGAGACTGGTAAGGACCACAGATGACCTAGGATGCAGAGAGGATACAAAGTGTGTGTGGAGGGCAATAATTCCAAACCTATTATATGATTTCAAATTCACTTCCAGTTTGTGTCATCGCTTCCTAATTCCTTAGCCTTTTTTCATCACTTCCCTTATTCCCATACTTTCTCCCCTCAAACACACAAAGTGTTCACTATTTTATCGGTTATGTTAATTAGCACCCTTTATTCAGTTATATATTTTGCGTGCCCACATATATGTGTTATCTTAACTTCTGCTGTGCATGACCTAAGAGTGTTGCTAAGTTAATAGAAGTCTGGACTCTAGGTAAGATTTAAATTTACGTTTTAATACGGTACAGAAGGAATTTCTCATTGAGAATTTTGGAAGTTGCATTTCCAAGATAATGACCTCACCAATGCAGTTTCTTGATGGTGGAGGCCTAAAGAAAGTCTAAAGAGCTCCATGTTATGAATTAAGGCACAGAGTCCCCAGCGTCCTTCACAGAAAGGTTCCCGGGACTGAGGGGCACACTCATCCTGATGGGGACATTTGTTCATCTGGGACTTGCCTGAAAGCAACACCCTAATGTCATCATGGCTAAGATGCTCACGGCAACACCGTGGTCCCTAGAGACATGCTTCGCAGAAACACAGTCCCAGAGGACCCAGCTGCGGTTGTGGACTTCTGAGGGGCATCTCTGTCAGGAAGGCAAGCCTGCAGACACCCTCTCTCACTCCTCATCTGCTGTGTCTACCGACAGTCTTCAATCCCTTGTATTAAAGAACATGAGGAAATAATCCAGGATGCTCACAGAAGCCTGGGGACCTAGTCAACCTGAGATCACATGGTAAAGGAAGCTGTCACGGTTTGAGAGTCAAACCCAGAGGAAACTTTCTCAGGAAGAGCACGCATGCTCCAGTTCTGAGCATTTTTGATTTTTTTTTCTTGAGTGAAACACTTTTTATAATTCCAGAAAGGTTTCTTTCAGACTATTATTGATTATGATTCTGATATGAGATTTGTCAAAAGAAGCCAACCTGGCTGAATTTTTCCATTGTCTGAGTCATACCTTAAAATATCGTTTCCTAAAAAATAAACAAACTCAGCTTGCTTGTAGAAGGTAGTGGTGGAACAAGACATTATCATAGATTTTTTTTATTAAAAAAGGATTTATTTCTACTTTATGCGTATGAGTGTTTTGTTTGTGTGTATTTAAGTACGTTGTGAATGAGTGTACTTGGTGCCCACGGAGGCCAGAAGAGGTCACCAGGTTCCCTGGAGCTGGAGTTACAAGTGGCTGGGGGCCACCATGTGGGTTCTGGGAAGCTAACCTGGAGCCTCTGCCAGAGCAACAGCTGCTCTTAACCACTGAGCCATCTCTCCAGCCAGAAGTGTTTTCTTTCTGAAGTCAGGCATGGTGCCTGGAGTCCTACAGTAAGATGAGAAGTAAGGACAGGAGGACTCTTTGGAAAGTCACACACACACATACACAGCTTAGCAGCAGAGACAAGAGAGACATTGCCTCAAATAAAATGGCAGAGAAAACTGACGTAGGTAGCCTATGAACTCCAGGCATGGACTGTGGCATTCTCCCTCCCTCCTTCATCCCCTCCTCCTCTCTAAATAAAGTAATGTTTAAAGAGAATGAGATTTGTTTTTTTTTTTAAGCAATGCTATGAACTTGATTAAGTTTGGGGGCCCTGAGGACCAAGGAGGTCCCTGCAAGGTAGGAGTGGTGCAGTAATCTTTTGCAGGTTATTTCTCTCAAAATTATGAAAAATGGTAAAATTCTATGCAATTACTTGTTATTGTTTTTCTTTTTTTTCTTTTTTTGGTTTTTCGAGACAGGGTTTCTCTGTGGTTTTGGAGCCTGTCCTGGAACTAGCTCTTGTAGACCAGGCTGGTCTCGAACTCACAGAGATTCGCCTGCCTCTGCCTCCCAAGTGCTAGGATTAAAGGCGTGCTCCACCACCGCCCGGCTTTGTTATTGTTTATAGAAAAAAGAGGCCATGTTCTGAGAACAGAAATACATGTAGCCACACTGTCCCCTATGAATGGACAGACTTGTATTTTTGAGTAAAGATTTATTTCAGTGCTCCTCATACGCCACAGGGGTCTAGGAAGGTGAAGGGCACAACCCTGGAATGTGGGAAGAGGCAGATGCCTGGCTCCACAGTGAGAGAGCTCTGTGTGTGTGCTGAGAGCTGATAAATGGGGAGGTTAGACTGCTTCCTGACATTCTCGCATATAAGAATTTGCAAAGCTCAACAGTGAGTTCTTGGGGGTTCGCTCTTTATGCACACTGAAGTCATTTAACCTTAACCTTTGCGAAGCTGTTTTCTCATCTATGAAATAAGGAGACTGAATTGAATTATCGTGAAGGTCCTTTGAGACTCTGACATCTCTGGGAAGAGAAGCACCGATCTGGAAAGTGGTTAAAAAGAGTATGCATCCTTCTCCCTTCTCCCCGCCACCAGCACAGGAAGAGAAGTCGACTGCATCCCAAGACTGGAGCACATGCTCCAATTGCGGATACGCCACGCACTGCACTCATAGGTGAACTAAAGCTATGCTTGGCTGGGCTGCTTCTCTACGGTCTGCCTTGCATGGCATCGCCTCTCTCTTACTGCAGGCTTCCTCTGGTCTCCAAGACCACAGAAGATAAGAGGATTTCTACAACATGTCTCCCTCTCACCTGCATAACCATGCCCTGACAAACCAAATTTTTCTCTGGCTCTCTGTTGTCAAGGTTGCCCTAACACAGGAGCCTAACCCCTTAGAAATTTGTTCTCTCCCACCGAAAGCAAAGTCTTATAGAATAAGTCCCATCTTTGCTTTCTGGCTTCTAAATGAATTGCTAATTGTTTATTTGCTTCTTCATCCTGGAATATACGGTTTTCAAAGACAAAGGTCTTATTTGTCTTTGAACTGTTGGGCTGAGAAGTTTCCCTGGTACTGGCAAATTGATGTTGCTGAGTAAATGAGAGAATAAATAATTTAACACTATTCGGGGAAAGGCTCACAGACAAAACAACATCTTTAAAAGACAACACAGACACATGTCTGCTTTTTTTTCCCCCTAATAGTCTCTTGTAAATGGGTGGCTGTCACCTTCCCATTGGGAAGAGTAGAGCAGCAGAGGTAACACTAATCGTTTCTCATTTGCACACAATTGTCAATTTTCCGGAGCCGTGTTTGGCTGGCAGCAATGGAGCCCAGGCTGGTATCATCCATCGGAGAGCATCCCATCCTAATAACGCTCGCCGTGAGTTGCAAATGCATGGCACATAAGCTCCTTATTTCTGCATCATCAACTTCTAATGTTTCTTTAGCTGATGGAATTGTGTGTTTCTTGAAGTCAGGAAATGAGCCAAACTGTTCTTTTCTTCTAGACGACGCCTGAGATTGCCCATCTTCTTGGGTCTCTCTCCTGTCCTTGTGCTCAGGCAAACCTAGGATCTCTTGGGTTAACAGACCTCCCCCCCACACACACCCCCAAGACACTGCCTCCTCCTTAGAATCAAATACAGTGTTGCAGATGCTGCCTGGATATAAGGTGCCAGCTGTCCTTGGATTTTATGTTTCTGAGGGGCATATGTCCCAGTTTGGGAGAATACTCAAATCTAATGCCTCCTCCTTTCTCTCTCATACATGTCTCACACTTCTAATTCTTCCCCAGAAGATAGACAGGGGAACTGTACTTGTTCCCTTTCTTATCATGGCCAAGAACTAGACAAAAGCAAAAGAGGCTGTGGGTGGCTCACGGTTTGGGAGTGCATTGCTCCATGGTCATCAAGTCATGTCCAGGGGCGCTTGAGGCAAGTGGTCACCTTGTGTCTATAATCAGGAAGCAGAAAGAGTTGAATGGCTATGTTCCACTTCCCCACCTCCTCTGACTGTGTGGTCAGAGCATAGTTTTCATTCAAGAGGTAGCGTTGTAAGTGCATTTCCTTGGCCACCACAGTAGCCTATGTTGCGAACATCATCTTATCCCCACAGAAGAGGGATGACCAAGTTAGATGAGATACTCAGGAATCATAGCTACGGCATACCCCAAGGATGGAGGTTCACATAAGAACCCAAGATTTATGAGCAGATAGCCACATGTTTCAGAAGGTTAGGGTAAAATCTGAAGACACAATATTGCAGTTCAGAGATGAGAAGGAAAATATTGCCCAAACTCATTGATTGGGCTCAGAGTTCAGCTTCTAGAGCTCTGGTAGAGCCTGCTTCAGACAGCATCGTATTTCAGAAGCTGCAGAGAAGACAGGGGAGACCCACATGGACAGACAGTGAGGCCTGTCACTAAAGCGTTGGGCTCACCCGTGAGAGCTGCTGAGTGCCTGGGGAAGGCTCTTGGGTCTTAGAAACATTGAGGAACTTGTGTTTTAAAATCATCCCCATTCATAGTCTGATCATGAAAGCTTCCTACCTACATTAGTAAGAAAAATAAATTCCTTTATGGCGGTGATGCCATAATAACAGACAGGCAGGTGCCTGGGAAGTTTCAGTCATGAAAGTTGGTCCTGGAGGCTCTCTCCAGCAATGTCACTCAACGGACTCTGAAAACCTTCATGTATCACTTCTACAGTTCTATCAGATTCATTCATGGTAGGAAAATGAAAAGAAAAAGATGACAGTTTGGTAGAGGTGACTTTCCACAAAAGCTACCCTGGTTCATTGCTGGAAGTTCACAGGAAAGCTTGGGGAAGCTTGGAAAGAGAGACCTCAGATGAGCAGAACAGGCTGTAGCCTGCGGGAGTGGGCTCCTCCTTTACCACCTCCATGCACTATGACTGAAAGGGAATCCTTCCACTAGTTTCAGTGCCCATCCAGTTCTCAATGCTAGGCTAAATGATCACAAAACCTACTCTGCAAGAGCTATGCTTGCACGTGCCCAGCAGAACCTCGGGACCTAGGGAAAACTCAGCACCCAGAACTTTGTATTTCAAGGAATATAACTTGAACCTGTAGCATGAATTCTAATTGGTCTTTATGATGAAAACTTGGAGTCAGATATTGAGGGGTGAAAACTGAAAAATCAGAGAAACAGAGCAGCCAGCCACTAGTTCTTACCTCTATGAAATCTTCAGACCGAATGGGGTATCCTATCTCTACACATCCTTGGACTGAATGCCTGAGCTCCTGTCTCCCCCCGCCTTATATTTCTGTCTCTGCCCAGAAACATCACTCCGATTTCCACCTCCCCAGAGTTGGGATTAAAGGCGTAGTATCCTAAGTTCTGGGATCACCTTTGTGGGAGCTCTGTTTCTCTTCTATACAGATTCAATCTCATGTAGCCCAGGGTGGCCTTGAACTCCCAAAGATCCATCTGCCTCTGTCTCCCAAGTCCTGGGATTAAAGGTGTGTGCCACCAGTGCTTGGCCTCTATGGCTAACTAGTGACTAGCTCTCCACTCTGATCTTTAGGCAAGCTTTATTTGTTACCGCACAAACAAAATATCACCACATTCATTGTGAATGATATGACGTTTGCCTCATGTGCATAAGTCTGTCTCAGGTTCCTGGCACCCAGGCTGTGAATGTTAGTAGTAATCATTATTCCTCAGGCTCTAGAATCACTTAGGATGACAGCTTCAGGTTCACTGTGAGAAATTATTTACATTTGTTAGACTTCTGGGCATGCCTATGAGGGATTACCTTGATTAGGTTGATCCAAGTGGAAGAACCCACCCTAAATGAGGAGCACACTATGCCGTGGACTTACATCCTACAATGTCAAGGTAGAGGCCAGCTAAACAAATTTATTCATTGACCTCTGCCTCCTGACTACAAGCGATGGCACAGGTTAAACAGTTACCCCAAGCTACTGCCACTATGACTTCTTCATCATGATGGATGCTGCCCTGGAATTGTGAGCTAAACAAAACCTTTCTCCACATTGTTCTTCTCAGGATATTTTACTACCACAACAGGAAAGGTAACTAAGATAGGACATAGGTCTTTGATTACAAACAAAACAAAACAAAAACACCCCACCATAGCATCCATGGAGAAGCTGGTCTATTTCCAGAAGAAGCATGATACAGAGCGAGTGCTGGAGAAAGGTCTGATGCTTGACTCTGGTTCTCCTCTTAAGGGCTCACAATGACAGAGCAACTCTGAGCTTCAGTTTGCCTGGTGATAAAATGAGAGTAATAAGGACATCTAAAGGGTTAGCGGGCATATCTTAGATAAGAGTTCCTAGCCTGACATCCAGGAAGGATACAGTGATTTATTATTTCTTTTTCCTGGTACATCTTACAGAAAAAAATCTACCATTATTTCATTCCTCTTTCATGCATCTGGGGGGATCAGCCATGGATACAGCTCTTTAGCCCTGGCACTCTGGCACACACTAAACATTCAACTAACCCCACCTCCTTGCATAATGTTCCGCTTATAGTGTTTGCTAATTCCTGTGGTACAAACGTGACCAATATGGCTGGAGAGAGAACAGAGCAGAGGGGAAGCTCAAAGCAGTTCCAGCAGCAGACAGAGACTACTCCAGCAGAGCATGGAGCCTCCCCATCGCCCTTGATCTGTGTGAGCTGTAAAGTCAGGCTGCCTGGCTGCCGTGATGTACATGCGGTACGTATGTATGTACAAAGTCTACAATCCTGGGTTTTAACTGTGGCCACGCTTGCAGCACTTCGGGTGGGTACCTGTATTCTAGCCCTGACTTCGTGACCTTGGTAAAGTCACTTGACCCCATTTGAGGGCAAACCAAGTCTGACACTGGAGAACATCTTGGGCATTTTCTAATTCTCATTATTCAGTGATTCCAAAGATACAGCTTTTCCATTGCTGTTTTAAAAAAGATCATGTCTTACTATCTTAGCACAAACAGAGAGACCTTGGATTTTAACAAGCTTTGCAGAAAAAGGAAATTAAAGGGTCTTTATCATTATAGTTCCTGGTGAATATTTATTCTCATTGAGAAGAGTTTTATTGATCACTAGCAAAGTACATTCAGAAAGAGTTCTGCTGGGGTTAGACAACCGAATAGGGCAAGCTTCACTTTCCTCTTATGTGGTCTGTGTTACTGTAGCAGAATATTTGACACTGAGTTCAAGCAGAAAGAAAAGGGGTGTGTTTGTCTCATAAGCAGTATGGCGCCCAGCATCTGAAGCGGGCTCTCTGGTGGTGTCATGGTATGGAGGGACAGGGGGAAGTGATGTGGTTGCATTCGGAAGAGCTGGGCCTGTCTGTGAGCTGGTTTCGGTTTAAAACAACCTGCTCTTGTTAGAACTCAGGCTCGGTGTAACACCCCAAACTTCACCTCCTACAACTCCATCACCTCCACACTTTCAGGGACGGGTGCCCTCAGACTCCACCTCCTACAGGCTCCACCACCTCCACACCACACGGAGGATCAGTTTTCCAGAGTGTGAACCTTAGGTAGTTAGGCCATGTGTGAGTCATAGAGTTGCCATGCAAGTCAATGGGGCAGAAACCACAGCAGAGCGGTTATATAGTATAAAGTGCTGTCCACATGTGAGATATTATTTTAAATCATACTAAAAGTCTTGGCAATGTGGCAAAAATATACTGTGAAGTTAAAAGTTGAATTAATTAATTTTTTTCTAGAAGATAAATTATATGCTGTTTGCAGTATTTGCCCACAAGACAAATGATGATCTCATGGAAAATTATGCCATATTTTAAATAATTAAGGCACCCTACTCACTACTGGGAATATATAAATCTGATGTTTTCCAACAAATATTTGTAAATAGGTAGAATTAAAAGATAATGATGGACCAATTTTATTTTGTTTTGTATAAGAATATTGCCATCAGATAGTTCGTCTTTCCTGGAATTGATATACTTAGGATATAATGAAAGAGAGAGAAAAGCCTTAATTGAAACTCACACAAATATTCTCTTTGATTAAAAAATGAAAAGTGTCTAAATAAAGAATTTAAAAAGATATAAAAGTTATCAATAAGAAATTCATCCAGCTTGGAGATTTATACCAGAATGTATCAGCTATTTTCCTTTCTATTAGCATAAGTTATGGTGAGAAATTTTTTTCAGACACAACAAAGCCATTGTGGGCTGACTGTTTAGGTGAGCAGTGTGTTTACTCACAGACCAAGTTGTGGAGGCTAAGATAAAACTCACAGGTAATCTTCCTAGTTACTCCCCGATCCCATAAATACTGGTTAAGCATCTATGTCTGAAGGCTTGCCAAACACAGGAAGCTTGTTAGACACTGGGGAGAGCTAAAGATGGTCTCCATATGCAGACAGCCTCACCAGACACTGGAAAGGCTTAAAGGTGGGTTCAACGTGCCGAGGGATTGTCAGTCACTGGGCAGAGCTAAAGAAGAACCCATGTGTGAGGCAGTCTCAGACACTGCCCAGATCTAAAGACAAGACTAGATTGCATCCAGCAGTAGGTTGAATGGTGTGTCTACCAGATCCCAAATAAATGTCTCTGTGCTCGTTCTCCAAACATGATATTCTCTTCTCAGGAAAAAATCTTTACATTTATACACCTTAAGATAAGGACATAATTCCAGTTTATATAGACAGGTTCTAGGTCCAGCAACATCTCTTTATGGGAGGAAGACAGAGGGAAACCTAACAGAGAAGAGGAGAGGGGGAGGCATGTGACCATTGAGTTGGAAACTAGAATTGTGTGGCCAAAAAAAAAAAATCAGGAAATAGCCACAGACAGCAGAAGGCAGAAGAAGAAGGAGCAGGAGGAGGAGGAGGAGGAGAGGGGGAGGAGGAGGAAATAAGCCCAGCTCTAGAGTCTCCAGATGGAGAGGGGGCCCAAGACAGCACAATTTCTGTCTTCGAATTTCTAGAACCACGACAGAACCACGGAAGACGAATCTCAGTCAGTATAGTGTCTGTTAGGCAAAACAAGGACCCGAGTTCAATGTCCAGAAACCATGCAAAAAGATGGGTATGATGGTGTGCTTCTAATCTCAGAGCTGGGAAGAAGAGTCGGGAGGATTCCTCGAGTTCACAGGCTAGTCAGCTTAGCAGAACTGGCAAGCTCCAAGTACTACAGAGATACTCTGTTTTTAAAATCAGATAATAGGTTCCTGAAGAATGACACCCAAGGTCACACACACACACACACACACACACACACACACACACACCCCTGCACACAGATACCCCCCACACATGTATCCCCAACAATTGAACATATATATGTCTATATACAAGAACACAAAAGACTAGCAGAATTTTCTGTTGTTTGAATAAATATGTAGCAATAGGTTATGGCAGACTCATGGAAGTCCTGTCCCAAGAAAGGTGTATTTCTCTATATATCATAAATAGACTATTACAAGATTGGTTAGGAGGAAGGAGAGGCTGGTTTCTGTCAGGGTACAAGAACATGCCAGAAGAAGAGAGATTCAAAAATACTGAAAGACACAGTAGGACTTGGAGTAGAATAGAATCCATGGAGATGGTAGTGGAGGGCAGAGGGTGAGGTTGGGCGTAAGAGTGGATGTGGACAGTGGATCCCATGCCAAAAAAGGTTATCAGCCAAGGGCTACGGCTGTCAAACATGAGAGAGTCATCGACAAAGAAGAGAGTAGAGGTCAGGCAGCCTGAGACACCAAGAGATAAACCTGCTGTCAAAAGGCTCAAGTGTCCAGCTGGAGTATAATTTATTTGATGACCCATAGACAAGAGGAAATAAGGTTTCTGAGTTGTAAAATGACAAGGTTGTAACTGTGTTCAGTAGAGATTCCTGGCTAGAGGAGAAATGTTTCGGAGATGTGGAGATGTTTGGATGGTTTATTAGTGCAAGACGGAGAAGAGCCCAGGCTGATTCCTATCTCTCCTGCCCCTTCCAAATTCCTCTTCTGGGGTCCTAGCTTTCAGCACTTGGCACCCTGCTGTTTTGAGACAGGGCCTCCAGTGAAAAAATTACTGGTATGTTGAGGTCCCACAGGTCAGACCTGATTCATTTTATAAAGTAAGGGAGAGTAAGACACAGACCTGGAGGCACCCATGTAGAGACATAGAGAAGGTGACTGTGTGCAAGCCACAGAGAGGGGCCTCGGGAGAAACCAAACCTGTCTATCCCATCATGCGCTTCAGTCCCCAGACTGTAGGAATGCAGCTTTCTGTTATTTAAGCCACCCAGTCTGTTGTGTTTTGACTTGAACTATTAGAAAACTAATACAAAGTGTGTGTGTGTGTATGTGTGTGTAGTTATACTCAATAAATCTCTGCTACCCTCCCTTCCTCTCCCCTCCCCTTCAACCCTCTCCCATGGTCCCCATGCTCCCAATTTACTCAGGATATCTTGTCTTTTTCTACTTACCATGTAGATTAGATTCTTGTATGTCTCTCTTGGGGTCCTCATTGTTGTCTAGGTTCTCTGGGATTGTGAATTGTAGGCTGGTTTTCTTTACTTTATGTCTAAAAGTCACTTACAAGTGAATACATATGATATTTGTCTTTTGGGGTCTGGGTTACCTCACTCAATATGATGTTTTCTAGATCTATCCATTGACCTGTAAATGTCAAGATGTCTTTCCTTTTCTTTTCTTTCCTTTCCTTTCCTTTCCTTTCCTTTCCTTTCCTTTCCTTTCCTTTCCTTTCCTTCCCTTTCTTTTCCCTTTCTTTCTTTCTTTCTTTCTTTCTCTTTTCTTTCTTTCTTTTTCTTTTTTTCCTGTGTACTCCATTGTGTAAATGTATCACATTTTCCTTATCCATTCTTTGGTCGAGAGGAATTTAGGTTGTTTCCAGGTTTTGGCTATGGCAAACAATGCTGCTATGAACATAGCTGAGCACATGTCTTTGTGGGGTTCTCTGTGCCGTTTTCATTCTCCTCTGAGCTCCCATCCTTCTCTCTCTTCTTCGCCTTGTCACTGGACTATTTCAACCAAGTCTTTTTTTTTTTTTCCTCAAAGCTCTTTGGGACAGCGGTGAGTCTCACACTCCACGGGTAGCTGCCACATCGCATGACTCCTTGTTTTGCACATGCTAGAAAGATTTCAGATGTCCATACTGTATTTACTGCTCAGACATGCCCTGCCGTCTAACACCCCATAGTAATCCAGGAAGGCTGGAATGTAGCCTCTATGACACCAGATCACAATAACTGAGAAGGTCCACATGAGCCTTGCTCCCCAGGCTACGCTCTGGGCATAAGATCCTGGGTCTGAATCTTCCTTTCTTAAAGGTCTGTCTTCTGTTTTCCGGCCTCTGTTTATCTGTTTGGGTTTGGTTTTAGATTTCAGATAGGAGAGAAAACATAACACTGTTTTGCTTTATTCTAGATCTGCTTAACTTCTTTCACCTTGATGATCTCTGTCTGGAGGCTCTGATGACCCTCAGCAGAGAGTTGTGGTCCATCTAGCAGTTCCATGCTATCCCAGAGGAGGAACTTGGTCGCTTTGTTCTAACTCTGACAGTGTATCTTGAGGCAGAAGCTGGAAGAGAACAATATCATTTTCATAGCTGGCATGATGTTGCTCCTTTCCAGGATATTAAACAGAACCTTTTCTGCTTCACAAACTTCATGTATTTTGCCCCTGGCTTCTTCATCATAAATTATGATATAGGACAAAATGCTGCCTTGTAGGTATTTGTTGATTGAGTTGTAAAATATGCTTACTGCCTGAGCTTCTGGGGATCCAGACAGTTTAATCCATCTTGATCTCCCCCTTACTATCCTAAAATTCATACAAAAGTCAGGCTAATGGCTGATGAAGGGTGTGGGCCTTGTCTAGGAGGCGAACCTCAGCCAGGAAGCAAATGGGAGAGCAATAGAATATCACTGTTGTACACCCTACAGGCTTCTGGTCAGACAGTGGAGTTGGGCATTTGACTCAGTCAACACACAGCTGTAAGAAGTGGATAACCCTCTGTTAAGTCAGCTTGCCCAGTAGAGATTCTTCTTTAAGAATGGGGATGAGGAGGTTAAAAAAAATACTCGGTAGGTTTGATTTTTGATTCTTTCCATTTATACAATTTTTCAAGTCCCATGAAAATACAGCTACTGACTGCCTGGGCATATTCTACACGCTGGAATTAGCCATAGGGCTGGAATTAGCTCAGGACCGGGGACTCCTGCTCATGGTGGCTGGAAACTGATGGTTGTCGGCAAGGAGTGACTGGAAGTTCTGCACGCACAATTCAGATTGTGCACGGATTTCCAGAGGGCTGGCCATGACCTTCTGAGTAAGGTCTCCAGCCTTGTATTGATGTGACTGGCATTGACTCTCAGAAACAGGGTTTTCTCGCAAAAGAATGTTTGTGGATGAGAAGTGTTTGTGAGATTGTGTTGGGACACTGGGATCACTGTTTGTCTCTTTCTCTGTCCATGCATGTTGTGTGTGTGTGTTTGTGTGTGTGTACATGTATGTGTGAAGGCCAGGACAGATGGCCTGGAAACGTCCTGTCCTTGTCTCCCATCATGTCATCAGTGGGATTACAGGATGAGCCCCTACACCTTGCTTTTTACATGGGTTCTGGGGATCCAAACTCTAATCTCCCTGCTTGCCAGGCAAGCACTTAACCAATTGATTCATCCCCTCTGCTTCTGGTTTCTTTTTTTCTTCTTAAAATAATATTAATATTAATAAACAATGATAAATGATAATAATAACATATTGCCATACTTGTGTGCAGTTGTGAATCCTGAACCTATTAGAGATACTAAGGGTGACATTTGGCCTTTTCCCCTGGCAGCATAGTGGCTACCAAATCAGTGGGTTTGTACAGTGTGTAGGGCTATATTAAAGAAATAAGCTCTACACATCGATTTTATAACTCGCCGGGTTCCCAAAACATCAGGAAAAATATTTGCAAAGCCATGCAAGGCAAACTGTTTCCTAATGCGTTTTTAATTAGTATTTGGCCAGTTAAGTTGATCAATTTGCAAAATAAGTGGGAGGAAAAGCCTGTTAAAACAGAACTCATGTTTGGTGGTAAAGCTTTGCCCAACTGTAGACATACATTCTAGAGAGTTCCTCTGGATGGGAAATGTGGAAGAGCAGGTAGAGTCCCCCGTGGAGACCATTTTCTATGTTAATCATCTCGCTGTGCCTTAAGTGGCTTTTGTTTGGGTGTTAAGAGGCTTATGGAGCTTAGATTATTTAAATGGAAAAAATCGATTTCGTTGAACTTGGGCAGTCTTTCTCAGTCAGCTGTGAAAAGCCAAAGAGGGGAGGAGAGAGATGGAACCTGGCACATCTCGTTTATGCTCTCCCAAATGTGCACACACAGGATCGGAATGATTGGGACATGGCGAAGCAGGCTGAAGAGAAGCATCTAGTCTGAAAAGCATTTATCTTTCTTACCTGGAGGGTGAAGCGAGAGGGATCCTGCTGTGCCCGGAGCATGCCCTTGTTGTGAACTCTGTTTCTTTGCCAGGAGTTAATTGCGTACAGCCAGAGTACTCAGAAGAGGCACGGAGATGTGTGAAAGGAAAGGAAGCTGCTCTTCGCACAGCCAGTCTCCCCCTCCTCCCACGTCTAGTGCACAGCTTAAACCAAGTGTGGTTTTGATTTTGTGGCTGAGGAAGCCTCCAGCCACAGACGGCACATGTCTGGCTATGCACTGGCTGGTCCTCACAGGGCTTCCTTTTGGGCAGATGAGACAACTGATGCCCAGAAGTCATGGTTCAGAGTCCTGATATGTGGAAAATTCTTAATAAAAGTTTGGTTAGTGTAATCATCTGGTTAAGCAACCCGCATAAAACACTGTCGCCTAAGTGCTTTAAACAACAGAAACTTACCTTTCCTCTGCTCCCCACGAGGTCTCTACAACCCCGGTATCTTTCCTTATCTTACAAAGACAGTGGTCCCACGGAATTAGTCCCCGCCTCTACAGCCTCATTTAACTTTAATAACCACCTTGAGCATCCTATGGAAGCTAGGATTTTAACACAGGAACTTGGGCGAGCACAATTCAGTGGATGGCAATAAAGAACGAGAGGATGAGACAGGGAATTGGAAACAAGTTCACAGTGCTACCAAATAAAAGAAAAGGGAGATTAATTTTGAATTGAGGTAAGGACATTTTTTTTTTAACAGGATTTGTGCTATGTGCTGGATTTTGAGAAAGGTGAATCTCGTTATAGGGAAGGAGAAAAACCATACTGTGCAAAGAATACCATTAAATAGAAGTTGGAGGATCGTAGATATGGACATTCAGGGAAGTCATGTGAGGAGCAGGGAACAGCCATGGGCACAGGTTTGTGGGGAGCAGACTGTATAGAGGAGGCTGTGGAGAGTTTTTATTGTATTTAGGGATGGAGCAGTCGCCGGGTTTCAAGCAGGGATGCGGCATGACCCCATAAACTGGGCATCTGGCAGTGAATTGCAGTTTATAATAGAATTCTGCCGTGAGTCACAGTCGGCTATGGTGGGAAGTGGGAAGTGCTGGGAAAGCAACCCTGGAATTTTCCAGCAAGGAGTCTCCAAACTTTACCAGCCTCCTGGCTGTCCCCATTCCCTGCAGATCTACCCTAGTCTCCACACGTGATATTCTGAAGCTTGTCCCTGCCCTGTGCCCTGTTTCTCCTTCAAACTCAAATTCTGCATACAACTTACTAATAACCATTTGAAGACAAAAACGGCCTGCGATAGTTCTCTTTATGTGGAATAATGTTGTGAAAATATCATTCAAACCAAGACTCCAGAACTCTGGTTGCCTGGAGAGATATAAATTGGATGTGTTTTCACACCCTTGTGAGATACAAATGATCAAAAATGAGCTTACCAGTTTCCTGCCTTTGTAATGTCAGCAGTGAAGGGGGCAAAGACACAGCTTCACGCTGCCATCCCTAGCAGCCTGAAGAGTCCCCTAGAGTTTGCAGGACCTTCACTCAGGCCAAACAAGGGTTCGTGGCTTTATTAAAAACATTTTAATGTAAGAGGAAGCACAAGGGTTACTAGAAAGAGAGACACTTGAGCGAAAGCTGAGCACACCTGTGACAGAGTACAAGCTCCTCCGGGAGGAAGTATCCATCATCTTAGCATTGGCCATACCAACCCTATAGGTAGCTCTCAAGTTATGTCTACAAAGGCTGCTCAGAACCACCGCCTTAGCTTTCCTACTTGGTGAGTGAGATAAGCCAGGAGCTCTGGCAATGCCTTAAGATGGAATCAGAACCTGATAAGGCAAACCAGGAGGCACCAGGGCACACAATAGGGTTAGCACATTCCCTGTACATGGGGTTTCTGATGAGAAACATTGGGGGCCTATGACGGAAAGGGAGAAAGACCTTGAACAACTGATAACCGTGTTGGAAGTTTTCCTTCTTTGCTGGTGAGACTCCCACGGGGTCCAGGACGAGCAGCTTCTATCTCTCTCTTCATGTTACCAAACTTTCCCTGTCTGAACAATCCCACAGGCTCTGGGACCTGGATGAGAAGATGCCCTCTCCTTTCCCCTGTTCTTCCCCTCCCCCCGTGGGCCTGCTTGTGTATATACCATGGGCATTTACATTTTTTAGTGTTCCTGTTCTTTGCTGAGCTTCCACTGTATATAATCAAATATGATTCCAAGCAAATTTTTAGATAAGCAACTTTAGAAAAACAAAAGAAGCAACAAGCAAACAAAAAACAGGGTCTCAAGTAGCCCAGGCTATCTCCCAACTCCCTCCATAGGTGTCTCTCCAGCCTCCACCTCTCCAGTGCTGAGGTGTCGGCACTCACTACCATGACTAATTTGTGTGGTGCTGGGACTGAGCTGGGTTTTGTGTGTACCATGGAGGATTCTATCAAGCAATGTCCAACCCCACATGACAAAGATTTATGCTCACTTTGGACAGCATAAGGTTTCACAGTCATTTGTGCCAAACTTTCCGAATACGCGGAAAACACCAGAGAAATGGGTGGTAATTTTCTTGGACAACGTTGGAAAGTACCTTGAGTTCTGAGGAGTCTTAATGTCTCATAAAATGTGTCTTGTGGATACTCTAAACTGTGAAATGGCACAGAGAGAATCATTTCCATGGGATAAAGCCATTCAGAAGAGTGTCCCCTTTATCATTTTTCTATAAAAACAATATAAAACAGAACCGCTGAACTCCCCCAACAACAACAGCAACAACAAAGAAAAATCAACCAAACTAAACTCATAGCCAGCTCTGGGGCTAGGAGATGGCTTGGTTGGTAAAGGACTTGTCTTGTAAGCCTGAGGACTCGAGTTCAAGACCACGTGGGCCTTTCTGTAAACACAGTGCTGGGGAAGCAGAGATGGGCGGCTCCTTAAGCAGTGCTTCTCAGGCCAGTGAGCCACTGCTTCAAATTACAAAGTGACTGTCACACAAGGCTGGGCATTGCTGACTTGACAGAGTCCTCACTAGCATCCATGAAGCCCAGTTCAGTCCCCAGCACCACAACAGTTAAACATGGTGATGTTTACCCACCATAACCTCAGCACTTGAGAGGTGGAGACAGGAGAATCTTGAAGTGTCAACCTGGACACCCGCTCAAGTACACACGCAGAGAGCTTTATTATAGGAGTGGAACTCTGGCTTTTCTTGACTTTGCTTTCACTGTGGTGTGAGGTTCGAAGGCCCTAGCTGGTGCTTGAACCTACCTGTGCCCTCTTTCTCCCTAGAAGCCTTCTGGCACCGGCCTTGACCTCATGTGGGCATACTTGCTGCTGCTATACCTAGAAGCACTCTCAAGAGGGGCACCAACAACGCTGGTTGATTTACTCGCCCAGGAGGAAGTTAGAAGATTGGAGTATAGGAGGGAGAAACATAAGGGTCAGACATTTGTAGGAGGGATTTCTCAGCCAATTTAAATAAGGCGCTATTTGTTGAAACACTAGATGTTTACATGGATAGAGAAGTTTTCTCTTTCCTCCTTCCTATAGTACAGACATCAGCCTTTCCCAATGGGCTATTTCCACCACTATTGGACTTTATGGAGACCGCGGGTTCTCACCAGCGGGTTACAGTCATTAGTGCTCCAGCTTCAAACACTGTGACCTCTCCTCACCCAGGTTGTTCTGCCTCATGGCCACACAAAGTAGGCAACGATCGTCGTCTTTCAGATTTCATTAGAACTTGTATTTTGTTCAGCGTCCCTCCCTTCCTGATGCGCTAATTTCTTTGCGTGGCTGAACGACTCCATTTTTACAGAGATGAAGTGAGGCCCCAAGGCTACAGCCATGTGCTTCCAGGGATGGCGATTCATTTCTGAGCCTGTTTGTATTTCTCCCCACGTGGGTGAAGCACACACATACGCACTTCGAGCTCACACTTTCCTGGGCTTTGCTGTTCTCATTATCTTTCCTACGAGCCGCTATGAAAACAGATCTTGGCTCTCCTCAATGGTTTTTAATACCATAGGCCATTAGATGTCATAGAGCAAGTGCATATGAGTGTATTCTCGGGTAACCATGGTAACAAAATGGCTGATTATTTTATTGGCATTTCCCTTGCGTACATACACTATACAAATAGACAAATTTAACTACTCTTCTCTGAACTGACTGCTCTGTAATAGGTCCCTTAATTGATTAATATGTGCCTACTGAGTGAGGGCCATTTCTTTCTGGGCTTGACTTCCATTGATCTCATAGTAAAAGCCGTCATGTTGATTTGGGAGCAAATCAACGACAAAATGTTAGGTGTGTGTTGACGCCATGTTTGCTTTCTAACTGGCATGGTTATGTCAAGGGTCCTGAAGTCTGAGCACAAAATTCGGAACGATGTTAGGTCTATGACATCATGAAATGTCAGTGAGGAGCTGTTTATTTAAGCAGCTTGGGGATCCCAGGGCTTCCCTCCACACTAGACTATAGATCAGACCATAGGTAAAGATTCTGGCTTTTCATATCTGCCCACAAGAACTGATGAGCTGGAGAAAAACCACCAGAAAGACCAAAGCTTGGCCCAGACCATCATCTTTCCTATTTGTTGCTATTGTCTTATCCACTGCTGATTTGATGCCTTTTGCTAACTTTACCTTCAATTCTGTACAACTCTTTAGGTTTAATTTATTTCCTCTCGGACTTTCATGACTGATCTGGAGACAGCGAACAAGGCTGTAACTAGGGGATGAACTTTAACCCCCAATGACCCACTTCTGGTCACCTACTTTTATCACTAAGATCCCATCTCCTAACGGTTTACAACTTCTAAAGGCAGCAATAACAACCAGAAAACATGTATTGTAAATGTAAACCTACAGGGGACATTTCCAAATCAAGATATAACACTGCCTAATCCTTTTTATCTTGAATATTTTTAATTCTTGGCCTACTTGGATCTCATGCATCTTTTCCAATCCAAAAACAGCATCTGTTATCTTTGAATTTCTTTCAAAGAAATATGGATCCTGCAAAGTGGGAGAACTTGCAATACAGGGGAAACCGGGCTCTCTTCTTAGGGATGCTTAGGATGGACTCAAAAAGAAACTCAAAGGCTATTTTGTTAGAGGTTAAAAGAAGAAAAATCCCAGAGCAGGCAAGCTGTAAATCTCAACAGCTGCCCGGAGAAGGAGAATGGTAAAGAGAAGCAAAAATAGCCAAGCCACTGAAGCTGGCACAAAGTTAGACACAGGCCAGACAAGCAGCCATATGGCAGGGAAGGAGACTATAGAGAAAAAGGAAGGCCAAAATGTTGAGGAAGCCCAAAGTGTTATGGAAAACACGCTTAGAAAAAAAAAATAGAAGAAAAGAGAAGTTACGTTTTTCTTAGTAACTCAGAAAAGTAGGAAGACTTACACAGCTGTGCTGTGGCTTTGTAAGCTATTGCACCAGGGCTGGGGGTTCTGGGAAGTATCTCATTAAAGGACTAATTATTCCAGGCAGCTCTTCAGCATGGCTTCAAGTGAACCTGTCTTCCTGGGGTGCTCCCTTGACCAAGTGATCGACCCTGCCTAAAGCAGACCAGAGATTCTATTCTTGCCACCAGAAAGAGAGTTTTCTTCTCTAACAC
This sequence comes from Microtus pennsylvanicus, assembly GCF_037038515.1. Lineage (NCBI taxonomy): Eukaryota > Metazoa > Chordata > Mammalia > Rodentia > Cricetidae > Microtus > Microtus pennsylvanicus. The sequence continues at coordinate 11,222,911 of NC_134594.1, forward strand.
TGCATTTTAAATTCCTGAGAGAAAGGAAGAAGTTGAAATGAACTAGGCACTTGATTTCTGGAAGATATAATGTAGATGGGAAAGATTGTTAAATAATGGCAAGCGTACTGTGGACAGAATGTCAGCATGGAAGAGTTAATGAAAGCCAAACTCACTTTCAAGGGCTGGATTCTATTCCAGAAGTGGGTACAGGAAATTGAACTGTGCCAGGTGACAGAAGTCAAGTTGTTTGGATTGAACTCTGTCTTCTCAGTGGGCACACAAGTAGGTCTTTCCAATACAGTACTTGTTCCTTGGTCGAAACCTAAGAGTTTCTCTCTAGAGACGCAGAGCGGCTGAGTGGGAAAGTGGGGTGTCTGAGAAGAGTCTTTCTTGGTTGTTCGGTTGGGGTGACTCAGTCGGCCTTCCACTTACACACCTGGACATCTCAAGAGAAGCCTGTCAGTCACAGGCCTGCTGCTGCGGCAATCATCACTGCTCTCTTCTTCAGGGAAGGGATAGGGTATGAGAGCTGAGAGTGGAGAACAGAAGCAGAAAGCACTTTCGCGTCGAAGTGCATTGAAGGTGGTTTGGAAATGGTGCAGGACCAGGGAGAGAGAAAAGGTTAACCAGAATGAAAAGGAGCTCGGGCCATGGGAGATCATGAGAGTTATGGCATTCGATGCCATAGCTCAAACAGGTTTTGTTTTGGTTGTTTTAAGCAGTGGGTTTAAAACTCACTATATTTTTAAGTGGGAATTATGTACATAATATTAACATGTAGTCAGGTATGATGATGTGCACTTCTAATCCCACAATTCAGGAATCTGAGACAGGAGAATCACAATGTTGAGGCCTATCTAGACTACATAGTGAAAGCTGGGATTTAAACACAAAGGCTATAGTAAATAAAACGTAGTATGGATCAGATGGATAAAATTGTGTGGCTGGTGACCATAGAGGCACAGGCTTGCCTGTGTGGAATCCCTTCCTACCTCTCTACCACCCTAGGTGGGTTCCAAACAATTTCCCTGAAATATGTGTGTTATGAGTTATGGCACAGGTGACCCTGGCAGGTCTGGGTGGGAAAGGTCATGGTGGCTGGAAACAGACAGATATGCCATGTGGAAAAAGCTTAGGTATAGTGTTTATCTAGTGGGTATTGGGAAGGGTATAAGGGTAAGGGGGTTATGGAGGGGAGAGAGAAAAAGAGAGAGCTATAGAGGGACAGAGAAAGAGAGGAAAGAGGAATGGAGGAGGAGGAGAAGGCGGAGGTTCAGAAGAAGAGGAAGAGAGGAGGCCGGTGCCTAGGCAAGAAGGGGAAATTGGGCGTGGGCTGAACTTGTCTCTTAAAGGAACAGAATACCCAGGTGACAGGGCAGGCCAGCAGAATTATAATTATAACATTGTGGATCTAAATTTCAACTTAAAATCTGCTAAACTGGACAGTAAAAGTAGATGAAGGAGAACGGACAGTCGTTAGAAAGACAGGTCAGTTTGTCTGTTCTGAAGGGCTTGAATGCCATTGAAAGAGCTTAAATTTCATTTTTCAGACACTGGAGAATATTGGCTATTTAAAATCTGAGTATTTTAAGGTAAATGCTTGACATATATACATATATATACACATATATGTATTTTCATAGCTCATTACACATGTGATATCATGTATACACATATATACATATACAAATAAAAAAGACAGACATAAATCTATGTTAAATGTGTGTGTTATGTGTGTACAGAATACTTGAAGAAGGCACAGTTAGAATGGAGCATCTGGAGTCTAGGAAGGATCTAGGAAGAGGTGGAGCCAGGAGGGAGGAGTGGTTCATGCTGTGGTCTATGGGAGGTGGAACTGATCAGACTCTGACAGAGCGTGGTGAGTGGAAGGGAGGGCAGGAGTGAAATAAAGATGTCTTTGAGGGTCAGTCCTGCAGAGACAGAAAGGCTACCCCAAAAGGATAAGGGTGGGGTTTGAGGAAAAGGTTGCTTTGCTTAGGATATTAAGGGCACTAATTTCAAAATTCCCAATCTGTTAGGGGACCAGAAGGGAGGCTGCACAGACATCCATGCACTAAGAAATGCGACCTTAAGAGACGGTGGTGAGAGGGCTGGGGAGGCAGTGCTGGGAATGCACATTGACCTGACTACAGAGAGAACACCTTCTGTTTCAGTAAGACCCAGTGATAAAGAGCTCCTCTGCCGATTCCTTCACAGTCCCAATTTCAATCTTTGTGGTTCTCTCTTCTGCAGGAACTGTGTCTGTGTGATGTTCAGGAGCTCCGTTAGAGTGTTTCTGGAGAACCATGGCCTGTTTGTGAGTGGTAAGAGCACCGTGCCCCACAAATGGGTTTGTGGTAAGGGGATGTCAACCGGAGTCCCAGCAGCTGCAGTCCATAACCAACCATAGCTGCTAGTTTCCAGATACCCCATGAACCCTGCCTGTCAGAAATAATCAATTAAATTGTAAGGCCTGTCAGCTTCCTGAAGACTGTCTCAAAGACCTGGGATTAAAGGTTAAAATGCACAAAAGCTTCTTGGTCCTACAGCAAGGGCTCATTAGTCAAGCCAGTCACAGGAAACGAAGATGCCTCTCTTGTCTGCAGGTGCCTTGGCTGAATGCCTACCCATCTGGTAGCCCCTTGCCTTCACCTGGCTGTCCCAATGAAGGGGGCTCCAGATTGGAGCAGGTGCTGGTGCCCTCACAGCTCTGTCATCCACTGCCAGGGACCCAGAGGAGGCTGGCTTTTAGGGAGCTCCGGAAGAGACAAGCTTCTCAGGCCTGCTCCAGAACAGGGGGGAGGAGTGAGCTAGCACACCTGGGGCTTTTCTGTTTTCTGTCTTTTGCTGAATGACACCCCAGGGCTGCATCTTCTTGGCTTCATTTGCAAAGGGCTTCAGGATTAAGGAGCCTATATAAATGGAAATTATCTTATCATTGAAAGGAGAGGCGCGAATATGCACGAGGGAGTGGGGACTACTTCATCACAGCTTCCAGGGGCATTTTACATCTCTCAGTTCTCTGATATTGGGTAAGCGGCAGACACAGAAGGATGGAAAGACTTTGCCCCTCTTGGCCTCACTCTGGACCTGCACCTAGCCAAAATCATCCTGGGATTATCTTTATGGTTCCCCTGACAACCTAACTGTGGGCTCTCTCCAGGGTCATCCTCTTCAAGATACGCTGCAGAAGGCTCCCATCGACCAAGAGGAAAAGGAAAATACAATCAGAAAGTTGACACGGATGTGGGAGAATGAGAGCATCCTTGACTGCTGGGGAGAATGTGAAGTATGGTGTATCATAGAAAAATGCCAGGCTGCCAGACACAGAAAGGCCTGACTTAGGGTATTTCTTTTCATTTTGGTGATGGAACAGCAATGCATGTTCAATGTAACTCATCTTTTGAATTTTGATCTTTTCTGGACTCATTCAAGATTATCTTTCCTGCCAGGCACTGGCCATGAGAAGATAACCCACCAACACTCTCTCCAGTCTGCAGTTCACAGTGCTACTCAGTTGGGACATTTAGCAGGTAGGGTATAGGAACGGCGTTTCTAACCTCTGATATTTCTAACTTCTCAAGAGTTTATGGGACGTCATCCCATCACAAGTGAAGGACATCTGCGTGCTAACACTGAACATCATGTACTTTGATTTAGCACATGCATGCCTCGTCAACAGAGACCAACCATTTCATATGTCAGCAAGATTTGTGCATGTGGTGGCCGCAGCATTATTTGCTCATAGCTCAAATCCGGACACTGCACACCTGTTAATCTTTACTCATCCAGTTTTCTCTACTTAACGAAACCCTTAAGGTTGAGTAGCTTCTTAAAACGGTGGTTTATTTAGTTCACAGCTCTGAAGTTTAAGAGTGTAGTGAGCAATGGTTGACTCAGATGAAGGGATTCAACATAGAAAGCATCAGAGTGTCAGGAGGGAAAGAGAGACAGACATACACACAGAGACAGACAGACTTGGGGAGGGGAGGAGGGCCAGGGAGATCAGATTACCAGATTAGAGTCCAGAGTGAGACACTCAACCAAAAACATGGCAAGCCATGTCTAAAGTCCCATGATTTGTGACTCTTTGTGAATAGCTCAAGTTCAGAAATACTTCCGTTGCCCATCTCAAGCTGAAATCGATGAAGTGTGCACAGACATGTAACAGGGTAATAAACGATAATGGGAATGAATAAATTCAGCTCTCTACCACAATAAACAATACTGAGAAGTCGAACAAGAGCAGACACATCATGTCACTCTGTTCCTCTGACCCACAACCGGACAAAAGAAACCATCAGAGTTAGAAACAGGAGGTGGAAACTGGTCCAACAGTTCTAAGGCAGGGACCATTCAGGTAACAGTTCTGGAAATGTCCTTGATCCCGTTGGCAGTTCTGTCTGAAGAAAGTTCTGGCTCTTGGTTTCCTGTTGTCTTATCCCTGCCTGGAAGCTACATGTGCGGATGCAACAGAAACTGACAGTTGGTCTGTTGACCGAGTTTTCTGTCCCACCTGGTCCTGCTCGGTTAGGCAGCCATTCAGTCACAAAGAGATACACAGAGGTCTGTGTTAGCTATAAACTGATTGGCCCAGTAGCTCAGGCTTCTTATTAATTAATTCTTATAACTTATATTAGCCCATAATTCTTTTCTGTGTTAGCCGCATGGCTTGGTACATTTTTCGGCGAGGCAGTCACATCTTGTTTGCTCTGTATCTGGCTTCCTCACTGTCTGGGTGATGACTGCAGACTGAAACTTCCCTCTTCCCAGAATTCTTATTGCCACACCTCTACTTCCTGTCTGGCTGCACAGCGTGTGTTCACTTTATGATACATACCTCTTCTGGATCTGTACTATCTCCAACAACATATGCAGAATGAAATAAAACCACCACCCTTCTGATGATGCCACAGCAACAATCAAATTAAACTTCAACCTCTTGCTTCAGATGCTCACTTCCCACATCGACTTGTCTAGCCTGACTTTCCAACTCATCCTGACTGGTGCCTTGTTTTCCAACTTCCCAGATGTGCTGTTTTCTTTCAAAACAACACTCCAGGCTTTGGCTCAAACATCTGTGCACTTAGCTTATCTCAGTCCTTCGGAATGGTTTCCTCTCTCACGTTTGTCAACTTGACACCAGCTCAAACAAAACCTCGGGTTCTCCACAAGCCCCTCCCTGCCTCTCTCAGTTCACTGCTGTTAAACACCTTTGCTTTGTTCAGGGTCAGCCCTCCTATGTACAAGGTAAGTTAATCATTTTGTTGCTAGGGGACCTGCATCCCTAGGGATCACATTTCAAAGATCCCTCTGACAGGACGGATGTTCTGAGCAGAGACCCAGGTCAGGAACTATGGGCCTGAACATTTAGTGTTCCATTTACTGAGAACCAGTGCCCCAGTCTGGCCAATGAAGAGTATCCTGTGGGCTTCAAGGCTCTCTTTGTGGCAACCTCCCTTGTGCAGGCTATCCCTTGACGGGTCTGGAAGCAGCTGCAAATGGAAGATAATTTTGTTTTCCTTTTTTCTTTGAGGGGGTGGGAAGGAGAAATAAGAAAGATGATGCACTTGTTTATTTCAAGTTAAAATAATACTTTAATTTATAAGACACAGGTGAAAATAAAATACAGTCAAATTCCCCGCATTCTTGGACTGCGTATCATCTTTCAGTTACAAGTCAAAACAAGTTTCTAGATATCATATTTACATTTCTTAAGGATTTAGGTCCCTGTATAATAAACTGATCATAATGTTTGATAAAGAATAAAAGTGAATATTACTTATAAGAAAATATACCAACACGAGCGTGAAGAGAGAGGGAAGAGAAAATTTAGATAGTATAAAAACACGTGAGGCACCTTCAAGGAAACCAGAAAGCCGTGAATAAAAATTGACACTAATGCTTGACATATCAACTAGACATATTTGACTACACCCCCACTCACCTCTCATTTGATGTACAGCAACTCAAAATCTCATGCTTTCTCCAACCTCCGAAATTACAGCCACGTAATTCTACAGCTACCCTGGAGATAGAAATGAGCTAAAAAGAGACTTTCTAATCAGCTCGTCTAATTATGTAGTTGGATGGAAACGACTGATAAGTAAGTCTTGTTCTTAGTTGCAAGTTCTGCATATTTGGAGGAAGATGGGCCTGACTTCCCTGAGTGGGCTTGGTCTTCACAGGCTGCCTTAAAACATGTGTTAGGGTTCATGTCGTATTCTTTGCATTATGCATGCTTGTTTTAAGATACCTTGAATTCTTTCTGATGGGGGTGAAGACCTCTGTGTAACCCGAGGCAGAGTACAGTGAAAACTGCTTCCCTAAGCAGCGACAGAGGAAGGAGGCAGCACACAGCTGGCTCATTCCAGGGAGATGCCCTGACTCACACCACACAGTTTACTGGCTTCAGAGCAGATGCCCTGACCCACACCCAGGTCACCGGCATCTGGCTTGACTGCTCCCACCGCTGTCTTAAGAAACTCAAAGGTGTTTAATAGAACTACCTCTCAGAATTTTAGAGTACCAAAGGATGCTGGAAGCCTCAGTCTCCCATGAGCCAGTGCAAAATAAACACCTCCCAGTCTCATGCAACAACACCTCAGAAACACAGTTACTCCCTCCCCAGAGTGACTCCCAGGCCCATGCATGCTACCTGGGGACCTTCAGAATTAACAACACTAATTGCTATGAGCAAGCACTGTGTTATTTATCTGACCTCAGAAGTCCTCCTGAATCAACTCTGTGTTGCTCACCGATTTTCAGGTGATAAAGTAAAGACAGCCTGAAGTTTGGGTTCTGCTCCCTGGATTCCAGTCTGGTCCCTGGCATTTGTGACAACTGTTTCTCTGGATCTCTGGCATCCTTTGAGCCATATGCCCTCCTAGGCTACATGGAATTTAGTAACAGCGCATATAGTTCTTTGGTCTACAGTAAAAATCAGAACTAGTTGCATTGAACTGTGGCTACCAAGTTTTAGGAATATATAAAATTTCACGTATATAAAGGTCTTCTTATTGTTAGTGTTTCTCAGAGTGTTGCAGCAATTAAACCAACCCTTGGCCATTACCCTTTAACAGCACAAAACCTTGAGCTTCTAGATGCTATTTTATCATTTCTAGTTACGCTTTAGATCTTTCCATATATAGACATACATGCTTTTATTTATTTACTTTCCATCTGTGATAGTGGCCATTCAATACAATAAGTATATCGATTGGGAAGTATCTGGCTCTAGGGGAAGAGGGTGAAACCTGAGCCCCTTTCAATTGTCTAACACATGAAGGAATTAGTTAGACGGTGCTGGCCACTCCACCCAGCTGTACCATCTGAAGGAGAGGCATTCAGGAAGTACCATTTTTACCCTTATCAATCACACAGGACTGTCAATGATTTGAGTTCACAGTTTGGGTCTGTTATTGTCCCTCTTGTGGTTCTAGATGACTCAATTTAGCTCTAGTTAGAAGCGGTGGCTGATTTTTGTCATGGGGGATCAGCTAATTAATTAGCATGACATGCTAATTCATGGAAGCGAGGAGGTAATGAGTGTGATCATTGGAGAATGAGTTCATATTTCCAAAGTGAATGCAAGATTGCCACATGTAGTTTAGGTCTTGAACCTTCAGGAAAGGAAGCACAGGATGGCAGGTGACTTCCCACTTCAGTGAAGGAGCAGGAGGCCCGCAGAAGATCGCATTGCCTAATCTATAAATCGACGTTGAATCAGATTTAAAACAATAGGAAGACATGAGACTCCAGGCATCCCTTAGATGCTCTTGTTCTCACTCTCTCCCCTCAGCCTTCTATTCTTTAACATTGATTTCCCAGAACATTATGATGTACTTGCTTAAAACGGGGTCTATTGAGGCACAGAGCATACTGAGTAAGTGGTTAGAAATACCTTGGAGGTTAGCTGGTTCCACATTACAGTCTCACCAATCTAATCTGCCAAGAACGACCTCTGTAACTTTCCTGCTGTGGGTTTTACCTGCGCTGCTAGTAAAACATTGGAGTAAGCATTCTCCAATCCCAATTCTGACCTGGGCTATTACATGAGAAAGAGGTGTTTGCTTGACGTGAGCTATCCTGATGCTACCCGACTCTTCAGATGGTCTTCCCGCAGTATAAGACTCTGTGTGGGCTTCTGTTCCCTCCACAGCCACGCTCACTTCTCCAGACCCACTGTTCCCAGTTTGTCTACAACCATCAGCAATGGTTTTTCCCTGGTGGCATGTCTCACATGGTGTTGGCCTTGTTGTCTTGATGGCTTAATGTCCTTTATGTCCTGCTGCTCCAGTCCCAGTGAACCCAAGGACTCACCTTTCAGACCCTGGCATGATCTCTTCACGGACAAATCTTCTGAACTCTGAATTGGAATCTCTTGGGATCCACGATCAAGCTATCCTGCTTGCTCTCTCTAATCTGGGCTCTTAAGATTTAATCAGAAGATTCCATCAAAGTTCATTTACTATTTGACCATCCATCCTCCATAATGTATTTCTTTAAAAACTTGTAATGGTGGAGTATGGTCATTTAAACACAAATCTCTGATGGGGAACCTCCTTCAGTCAATGGCTCGAGAAAGGCTGGACCAGGTTGAGGCACGTCTTTGGGTACTAAAAAGCCACGGTCCTGCCCACTCACCCCTCTGTTCTTATGCTCCACACCTGGACGTTGGACCCTCGTTCCTGTTCCGTGAGTTTTCCCTTTTAATAAAGAAAAACGTTAGTACACCCTATTCGGAGCTGGTTTGGGATTATTTGATTCATGTTTCCCCATCTGATGCATTTGACACCACCCGCTTCAAATCTCTATTTGAGGATCTTTTACTACGATTGGAGAGATGTGTCTGGATATACTATGCATCAGGACAGAGCTTGGAACAGTGTCTTCAGAGCACCATGCCCGCCAATGCAGAACTGCATCTGTATCCATTGGGCTGTGTGCTGTTTCACTGGGCCAGGTTCTTTTTGTCCCAGCACTCTACTGGGTGTGGCACGCCTCTCGGCACTGACTGCTGGCTGGGTCCCCATCTACCAGCTGCACCAATGAAGCAGGTGCATCAATAAACCGCTTCATGCTGCCTTCTCTGGTCACATGTTGAGGGCCTGTCCAGGGCTTTGATTCTGCATCCCATCCCTTAGACAGAGGCAAAGCTATAGTTAGCACAAAATTGTAGAGACACATAAAGATCAAACAAGCACATATTATTTAGTAATTGGGTGAACTATTAAGTATGTTAAAATAAATCAGCTTATTTGATCTAGAAATGTCTTCTGTTAAGAACAGATAACTAAAATACAGAATTATGAGACTCGTGGGAGTTGATACGCATGAACCTCTGACAGATCCTAAAGGAATGCTGGGCACATTAATGCCGCCTACTAACTCCAAACAGCCATACACATTCATACATATGCATTCATTCATATGCATTTATAAATAAATACACGCAAACATCTATATACACACACATAATCACATTCATGTAAACACAATATAAACACATACATTCATATATATACACACACACATCTATACATACACACAGAGATACACTTACATATAAACACCGATATACACATAGCCATACAAACACTGTTTAGTTTCTTTTCTATCGCTGTGATAAGGCACCATGGCAAAGGAAACTTATAAAAGAAAGTTTCATTGGATTGGTATTTCCAGAGGGACGGAGTCTAAGCTGCTGGAGTAAAGGCATGGTGACAGGGAATAACAGTCCATTTTTATGGTAGTTATGACTTCACCCAGATATTGAAGGAAGAAGCCTTGGAAAGATGCTGCTCATGCTGCCTGCAACGTCACTGAAGTACGTTTCCCATTGGCTTGGGGCGGGCTGTGGAATAGGGAAGCACATTCTCACCTACTCGTCAATTCACGATGCGCTGTCCTTGACTCCAATGGGGAATGACAGCCTGAATCAGAGCAACTGCATCTGGCTAAAAGCCACGGTTATAGAAACACCTCGGGCCTGACTACCAGATCCAGCTCTGTCTAGATGTGTGATCTTAGACCCTGGCTCTTTTATTATGAGTGGTTCTTCAAGCCCTTGTCAGACCACCATGAGTTCAGGTGATGCTCTGAGGATTGTTTGAGTTAATGCCCATAAAGTAGGGTGTGACACTATGGTCCCAGCAAGCACTGCTTCTGTTCTGGCTGTGATCTGTCACCAGCAGCATCATTTAGAAGCTCTTGCTAGTGTGTAAGGAAGTGCATGGATATTAACTGACTCGATACAACCAGGTGAAAGTGTGGTTTTTATTTGCTTATCATTTATTTGTTTTCTTCATTTATTAATTTGCCACTGGTGTTCTTTCTTAAAGTTTGGATTCATATTCCCTAGCGATTTTTAATTTTCTTCCATTAATAATTAAAAACTTTTTAAAAATATAAAATATGTATCTAAAAATGAATAAATAAAATTCTATTTTTTAACCTCTATTAAAGCTGTTTTGTGTATGAACATACATATGACATATACTAAATTATGTATAAGTTCTACATTATACACTGGAATATATTATGTATTCAAGCATATTGAAATGTATTATGCATAGTATATATGCATAATATATTGCCACATAGATATAATATCACATATAATATAAAAACTGGACAGTGATAGTGTTTTTATGTTTGTGTAAATTTTAAATAAAGATACTAATTTTATTAAAACAAAAAAGAACTATATCCCACTGTCGGCTTGGGTATTTTATTTTTCTCAAACTGTATACTTCATATGCAGATTAAATTTGCTTCAAAATGGTAGCAAAGAGGAAGCTTACTTAGACTGCCCTACAGGGAAAGTTTCACACTAGATACTGAAATGCTTTTCAAGAATTTCTCCTTTGTTTGCTAATATTTAGATAACACAGTTAGCTGATACAATTACTTGCAACTGTTTAAATTGCAGCTGGGGCTTTAGTCTTACAATCAATATCTAATTATGTATTTTATTAGGGAAATAATTCCAGGCCTTATTGGTATCTGTAAGCAATGTGACTGCTGTGCCAATCTAACTTGTTCCCTAACTGCCTTCTTAGTTCTGAGTTAGGGAGCTCAGTACTGGACTGAGACTTCCTGTTAAGAATATCTGCAGGGGGATGAGGTGAATAACCAATACACACATTCTGTTCCTCTCCTATGCAATTGTATTTGCCAACTTTGTATAGCACAACCGTTTTTACACCTTAGTTGATACTTTCAGTTATGTGATCATATAAAAGTTCTGCACAACTCTCCCTAGCAGAATGACCACGTTGGAAGACTAGGTGTGGTGATAAAGGCAGAATTGCCCAATGTTTACAGAGTACCTGAAAAATTTTTATGTTTATTTTATGCTTATTTTTACATGTGTGTATGCGCTTATGTATTGCTGCCACTCGCATGCAGGGCCAGTAGAGGGCGCCAGATTCCCAGGAGCTGGAGTTACAAACAGTTAGAAGCCTGCCTGGTGTGAGTACCGAAAACTGAACTTGGACCCCTGGGAGAGCAGCAAGAGCTCTTAAGTGCCAAGCCGTGTCTCTAGCCCACTGCAATGGTTTTAAACATGTTAAACAAGTTGAATTTTCGTTAGTTCTCACAAATAATAGATGCAGTTGGTATCATATTCCTCAGATGGGGCCACTGAGACTCAGCAAGATTGGGTAATTCATCCAGGAACATTCAGTGAATAATAGAATGGGAAATGAACTTCAACAAGATGATTGGGGTCATTAGTTGTCAAGCTTTACTTATATTCATAGATGCAAACATTATTAACTATAAGGGCTTTTAAATGGTAAACTGGTTAAATTGATGACTTAAAAATCTAACTTTAAAAACAATGCGAATAAGCATTTGATAGTGCTACTTCTAAATAAATCTGATTTTCTTGGTTGAATTGCAAATTTTAGCTACAATATGCATTAGAAGATTTGAAATAAAAAGAGGCTGGAGCTGAAGCCCAGTGGTGGAGCAGTTTAGTTAGTGAGTTAGTTAGTTAGTTGCCTAGTATGCACAAGGCCAGGGGGCAATCTTAAGTACCTGAAAGAAAACCAAAGAAAAGCAGTAAAACATTAATGTGGTATCTGCAAACTGATTTTGTGTTCCAGAATCACCTAGATTGTTCGTAAATATCCAGTGTTTTAGTTATATATCTCTGACCAGAGAATTCATGATTTCAAACTGCAGGAGAAGATTGCAGGTTACCCAGTGGCTGGGCACCATATCAGGTGCTTATACTCACTGCATTATTTTTGTTCTCTGCTGTGGGATAATGCTTTTGTACACTGTAAAGATCTGCCATTTGCATTGGTTTAACAGCATACTGATTGGCCAGTAGCCAGGCAGGAAGTATAGGTGGAGCAACCAGATTAGGAAAATTCTGAGAAGAGGAAAGGCAGAGATGCAGTCGAAAGCCAGACACAGAGGAAGCAAGATGAGAATACCTTACTGAGAAAAGGTACCAGGCCACGTGGGTAAACATAGATAAGAATTATGGGTTAATTTAAGTTGTAAGAGCTAGTTGGCAATAAGCCTGAGCAATAGGCCAAAAAGTTTATAATTTATATAAGCCTCTGTGTGTTTGAGACTGAATGGCTGCAGGACCAAGTGGGACAGGAACTTCCTTTTACATTTCTCAGTATCTTTGTGTGGCATATGATGTTCCTCTTTTATAGATGAGGATGCTTTAAGACCATTGCTCAGGTTTATAGTCCTAGTAACCTATGAACTTGGTGATTTGAACCCACCTCCTTAGATTTATCTTTTGTTCACTTTTAAAATATATTCAATTTCTTTCCCTACAGATAGCTTATTGTCCTGGCAGGATTTCATATCCCCATGTCATGTGTTGATCATGGTGTACCACAGCAAAATCAGTAAAGACCAAGAGCTCAAGCAGCAGACTAGCCACAGCACTGACTTCCATCTCTGGTGAGGTATGCTAAGCAGGCCGCACACCAGTCTGTGTGAACCAGCACCTGACAACAACGAAGGACTGTAAAACTATCAGATTATAATCTTCAGCTATGTCTAGGCATTGCATCTGTGTTCGGGTCATCTGGCAGTCCTGTCTCCATGAACCTTAAAGCCTTTTAAGATCAGAGGCTGTTGCATTCCTTTATTTTCTTAAGGTGATTGTCCAGGTTTCTTGACAATGTCTCTCAGTGACATTTTGCAAACGTTGAAGAAACCAAGAAACTTGTTGCCAAAACATGTGTCTCTCCTTGCTCCATGAACCCTGCAGCCCATGGCCAGCAGCACATCTTTAATAAAATCTCAGGACTCAGAGTAAGTTCCTGAGGAAGGAAACTGTCCTACACCATCACGTAGGGTGTTAACTGATGTGTCTAGACACACAGCTGGCTTTATTGTTCTGAATTGCTTTGGATATACACGCTGGAGCCTTCTGGACAGGTGGTAGGTGTAATGAATGAGGGGGTGGCCACACAGATAAGCCAATCTGGCAGGAAGGACAATTACAGTGATGTAGCCATGGTGCCAATGTTGTTTTAAATTTTGTTCATGCTGCCTGTGCTTTACGGAAGTTTATTTTCAATAATAAAGCCACACTGGAAGCTGGTGATATGATTCAGGATCCATCCACTCAAAACCATCTGATGATGAATTGGATTGATTTATGAATGAATTGAAGGAAACAGCTTCATTCAGCGCCCACATTTGTGTTTTTCCATTGTGATTTATACCACTAAATTTGCATTTCAATATAGTAATTACAACAGAATTTCACTTCTATTGCATAGATTGAGCCTGAAATTTCTATAGAAACAATTGAGGAGAAAGGACACAAACACTCAGGATAACTTTAAGAGTCCCTTAACTTCTAAACCAAAAGAAACTGGCCCAAGAAGTAATATGTTCTGATCATGTAACTAACTTTATCTTAAGTTCACAGTCTGGTAGTTGTGGCAATAGGAGCAGAGAGGCTGAGATCTATTTCATAGCAGCCAGCCCAGTATGATGATACCTGCCTGTAACCTCAACCCTCAGGAAACAGAGGCAGGAGAATTGCTGCAACTTAGAAGTTAGCCTGCTCTACATGGCCAGTCAGTGAGAACGTGGCCCAAAAAGAAAAACAAACAAACAAACAAACAAGAACAAATAAGTGAATGATTTCCTAGTATTTGTTTTCTCTCACATGTCTCTATTAATTTTTCTGGAAACCTAATTTCAATTTTGTTAAACAATAGCTTCTGAGCTCAGTATGAAGTAACTCAATGAACTTGAACCTCAGAGAATATTCCAACAGTTAAAATGACATCTTTAACCAAGACAGAAAGTGACACTGAACCTGAAAAGGTTTACAAAGTAATTCAAATATTTCCAAGAGCAAATATCATAACAGGGGCAGTTATACACACACACACTCACGCATGCACACACGTGTGTTTGTGTATTTAAAGCAAAAAAGTACTCTATAGTAATAATCCAAAAGGAACTAGTAGTACTAGCTATAGATTTCACATCATCCCATTGTTTGTATTTAAACTTACAAAAACAGATCCTAAAGTATAAGTTATTGGATATATAATGTGATCATTTTACACTCGAATATTTATTTATATTTTATAAGAAAAATGCTTTTATATAGTTATTTATTTAGCATGAATCAAAGTTTCCTGGGAGACTTCTAATATTGTTACAGATTTGCACTCAAAATCAAATCAGTAACTACTGAAAGATATTTCCAATGTCCCCTGAGTTCCGCTTAGAGCAGTGGTTCTCAGCTTTCCTAATGCTGTGACCTTTTCACACAGTTTCTCATGTTGTGGTGACCCCCAGCCCTAAAAATTACTTTCATTGCTACTTTATAACTATAATTTCGCTTCTGTTGTGAACCATAACGTAAATATCTGATACACAGGATATCTAATATGTGACCCCAAAGGGGTGGAGACCCCCAGGTTGAGAATCAGTGACTTAGCACCTCATGTCCTTTCACATCGGCTGCCACTGCTTGACATGCGCTATCAGAGACACAACCACCTGTGAAGAACGATTACTGATTGCAATCCATGACTGAGGACACAGACGTCCATAGATCCTGAGTTGCCCAGGCTGTGTTTTTCAGCCCCAAGTCTCAGACTGTTCTTGCAAAGGTACGCATGTTCTACAGGTACGCATGTTCTACACAGCTGTGCCATCCACTGTTACATGACAGCACCTACAAAGCCACCTGCTTCCAGCAGACCCTCTAGTGTGTCACACATGTGGCCGCCGTGCTTCTCCAGACTGGCACATCCCTGAGATGGCATCCTCCACAGTATCGCGTGTCCCTCACCTTCCTCTCAGCCGAGGCAGTGCTGCTGCAGTGAAGTCATCTTCGTCGGACAAATGGTCATGCGAATACTTTAGACGGTGAGCAGGACGGTTCCCTCACGGATCCCTTTCGGAAGCAGACATGTGGCTGTGTCTTCCAGTTCTGAAAGATTAATTGCATGCAGCAGCAGCCTCATCATCAGCAGAGCTGCATCTTCAGTATCATGCAAATGAGGCTGCCTTCATCATGTCTGATTATTAAGCTGAGTCCGTTTGAAGATTTCAGGTAGACACACAAACTCGCTTAGGGTTTAGTTTTCTCGCGGGTAGTGTAGCTGATGCCCACTTACAGACCCAATGTAGCCATAATGGTGCCAATTAGAAAATGCATTGCTGAACTGTGCTCATTAAGTCTTCAAAATAAAATTAAGTCCTAGATGCTTCAAGGAATCTAAAAATGGTCTTATATTTGATTTTGACTATATAAATAAATTACTCACTTAAATATATGGATATTCACCTATGTCCCAGGACTGCATTTGGATTTATTTTTCTCATATGATGCAAAACATACCTAAAGTCCCAGTGTCATCCCTTGCATAGAGGCCATCTGTGAAGCATTTCTCTATTTGGTGCATCAAGAATAAAACTCGGTGGGGTTCAATTGGGAGTCTGTATGTCTAGTATCTGCTATAAATTCCTTGAGCCTATATATTCATTTAATTAAAATTGCATAAAGCTTAAGCTCCCTGGACTATGAGAGCCCACGCTGTCTTGCTGGATTCATTGCCAATGTAATTGCACCTTCTCTGCCAATGACAGTGCTTTATATTCTTTGGGTTTTGGGCAATCTTTTACTATGAACTTTCTCCGCAGGTATTTTACAACCCTGTATAACACGATTAATGAAAAAAATTTTATAAGCCATCTTAGAGAGAAAGAGAAGGTAAGAACTTATTAGTCATGAGAGAGGTTTCTGGGGTGAGATCGGGACGGAGGACAGTGGTCAACACAATGCTTTTGGAAAGCCGCTTCAGTGTCTACAGAAGCCAGCACTTGCTCCAATTAGCACTGACCTGCTGTGGCACACATCCTGAGGTCTTAAACAGCTGCTGGAGAAAGTTGCTGGCAAGAGTGGAATCTTTTCAGCTGGAAGCTAATTGGGACCAAGCTTTCTCTGGAGTTCCCAGGCTGAACCTGGGCTGCCAGGCAGCTGGGCAGCTGCATATACTTTGATTCTGTGCATGTGAGCTCATCAGGCTGGAGCTTTCAATGAGCATTGACCATTCGGGAATCCTGTAAACGGAGAGGGGAGCTTGCATCCTTGAATTTCCTCCTTGGCCTCTAAAGACATGCAGTCTCTAAGTTTAATTGTGTGTTTTGCTTGGGGCCTAATTTATTTTTCTTTTCTTCCATTCCTACCTCAGTCAGGTTTTAAAAATGTTTTGTAGGGTGTGTGTATGTGTTTTCCTCTCTCTCTCTCTCTCTCTCTCTCTCTCTCTCTCTCTCTCTCTCTCTCTCTCTCTTGGTGTGCTCATATTCTGACTTGGCTAGACTCACTGGTGAGCCACCCCAGTGTCTACCCTTCTTTGACTCTTCCCAATACCACTATTACAAATGTATGCTGCTACCCAGGGTAACACGTGGGTGCTGGGGATCTGAACTC
The DNA here is from genome assembly GCF_037038515.1 of Microtus pennsylvanicus. Classification (NCBI taxonomy): domain Eukaryota; kingdom Metazoa; phylum Chordata; class Mammalia; order Rodentia; family Cricetidae; genus Microtus; species Microtus pennsylvanicus. The sequence goes on from NC_134594.1 coordinate 11,239,841, forward strand.
AAATCCTCCTGCTTGTGTGGCAAACACTTTACCCAGGGAACCAACTTTTCAGACCCTAAATCAAAACTTTATTCCATAATGTTGTCTAACATGCAGAGCAATGAAGAGCTGTAGAGAATTATACTTAGCACACCATGGAAAGTTAAGTGTAGCACAGAAATGAATTTTTTAAAGATGTATATTATTTCTATGTGTGTCTGTCTGTGTGAGTGTATGTTTGCCTGTAGTTATAATATGATATTTTGCTCTTTGGACTCTTTGGGGAGCCTGCTACCCAGCTTCCAAATGAATCACACATGGAGGCTTATTTTTAATTATAAATGTCTGGCCTTAGGTTGGCTTATTTCTTGCCTGCTTTTCTTGAATTATCTCATCTACCCTTTGGCCTTTATGTTTTTCCCATTTTCTTACTTCTTTAAATCTTACTCTTACTCCATGGATTGCTATGTAACTGATGGCTGTCTCCTAATGTCCTCCTCCTTCTCTGGCTACTTCTTCAGAACCCCTTCTCCCAGTTTTCTCCTTCTATATATTCTCTCTGCCTGCCAGCCCTGCCTATCCTTTCTCCTGCCTCGCTATTGGCTGTTCAGAGCTTTATTAGACCATCAGGTGTTTGAGACAGTCAAAGAATCACAGCTTCACAGAGTTAAACAAATGCAGCATAAACAAAAGTAACACAGCTTAAAATAATATGCCTCATGGGTGCAGATACCCCAGGAGGCTAGAAGTGGATGTCAGGGCCTTGGTGCTGGAGTTGCAGGTGGTTGTGAGTGACCTGTTATGAGCTCCAGTCCTGTGGGAGATAAAAAAGTGCTCTTGAGAACTGGGTCAGCTCTCCAGCCCCATAATCAGGCAATGTCCCACTGAGGTTTCTGAATACAGTAGAAAAACTTCCATAATCTCAAAAATGGAATAAGCACATGGAGAAGAGAGTGTCACAATGGAGTACTGTCAGAAGGGCAGTCTTGGGACTTCACTGGAAAGGAGACTTCCTAAGCATTGGGTGCTGTAGAACACCCTTCATACCCATCCATTATCTCTTGGATGCCTCCCTCCCACTTTGACTAAAATGATGTGACGGTTTCGTAGGAATGGCATCCACCATAGGCTCATATATTTGCATATGCAGCCATTAGGGAGTGGCGCTACTTGACAGAGATTAGGAAGTGTGAACTTGTTGGAGGAAGTGTGTCATTGCGGGTAGGCTTTGTGATATCAAACGCTCAAGCCAGGCCCGGTGTCTCTCTTTTTCTGCTGCCTTCAGAACAAAATGTAGAACTTTCAAGCTACTTACCCAGCACCATGTCTGCCTGCATGGTTCCAGGCTTCCTGCTGTGATGACAATGGACTAATCCTCTGAAACTGTAAGCAGCCCCCATTAAATGTTTTCCTTTATAAGGGTTGCTGTGGTCATGGTGTATCTTCATAGCAATAGGAACACTAACTAAGACAGTTGGTATTACTTTTTTCCTAATCTTGCACATGGGAAACATAATTAATCTAATTAGACCTCTACCGTGCTAACTGACTTGTGTTCACTTTGGTTTCTGAAATCTGACGGCCCCTTAGCATCTATTCTAACTATTTTCAAGGCTGGTGTTCCCTTCACTTTGGTGTCTGGAATCTGATGGCCCCTTAGCATCTATTACAAACTATTTTTAAGGCTGGTGTTCTGATATTTGATTTCCCATGAGGTCCAACAGTCTCAGAATGCTAGCACGCTATGCAGTGCATAGTGCCTTCTTGATTGTCAAGTCAGAGGAGGTCAAATTCATAGGAAAGGCAGTCAAGAGGGCCAAGAAGAGATAAGAGAAAACACAACAGAAAGAAAACAGAATGAAGAAGAGGAATTAAAGATGAGAATTAGCTATCTGAGTCTGCATGTCTCCCAGAAAGCAGCGTCTCGGGCACACAAGCCAGCATGCACGTCTTGTTCCATGACAACACTGAGGCTTCACTGTGTGGCACTGAGAATCTAATGCAGTTTGACTGGCTTAATCCCAAGGAAATGACACACCAGAAACGAGCCTGTCAGCTTGTGTAATTGAAAGAGAATAAGCTCTTAGAAATTGTATTTTTGATGAACTTCGGGAATGTTAATAAACTTGATCAGCAAACTCAGATGAAGGGTCTCTCTTTCAAATGCTGTTCTGCTCTATTCCTGGAGGCAGGGATCCATGCACGGGCATCACTTGGGGAAAGGCTGCATTTGAGCCCTGCCTCTGTGAGTTTACACAGCCGCACTCACTCCCCAAGAGAAGTCCCTTAACTTCATAAATCATACTTTGATATCTGCCGCACCCATCTAACTCTCTCCTTCCTTTGGAGAAGAAAATGAGCAAAGGATAAACATGGCAGTGTCTTCTCTGACAGGTTCCCTCCCCTCAGTCCTGTGTGTAACTCTTCTGAGTTACTATAAAAGCCTCCCATTGCTCTTTGGTAAAATCCAGTGAATATTGTCTATGCTGTTAACATGGCTGTGCCAGCTGCTGGCCTCCTGAAGCCCAGCTCAGCTGACATCCATCTCTGCAGGGATGTGTAGTCCTGCACAGCTTTGGGGCCATTCAAGGGCAAGAAGGTCAGTATCAGGAGACTGGTTTTAATCTTAGTTGCAGGGCTACAGTGAAAGGAGTCTGGTAGGAACCTTGGACACGGACAAGCATGTTGTTCCATAGTCTGCTCTTAGCCAGACGCATGAGCCCACCATCCAGCTGAGCGGCTGTCTCAGGAGCTTTCTGTTCTATTGCCATGCTCCTGCTGCAACCACAACATCAACCCACTCATCTGGGGCCTGGCCTTTTATTTCTCCCTCCATTTAGGGCTCAAAATTAGTCACCAGACTGAAGGAACACAGCCTCTCTGGCCTTCAGATTGCCTACATTATCTGATTTTGAGGCTAGGTGCGTTTGTATATGGGCTGAATGCTGGCCATGGCTGGCCACCCTAGTTCATCCAAAGCAGATATTGCCTCTTGCAGCATATCTCAAGACCAGCATTTCTCCAGCTGCAGTCTCACTGATATGCAAGACTGCCCCCCCCCTTTTCCAGCAGCACAGACATTTAACTAACCAAGCATACCTTGTGGCCACTTATCTACCTTGAGTTATACTGGATTTCTGTGTATTCCACTGCATAGAGAATCCTGCACTTCAAAAAGCAAGACAGAGCTGACCACAATCATCTGATGGGAGAATTCCAAATGATGATTAATGATGCCTTATCAAACCTTGTAAAATAAGCATGTTAAATGATACCTTACAGGAGTGGAAAACAAGGCCATCAGAAGTGGTGGACTCGTGACACAGTGGGTAATAGATATCTCTGAGGATTTGAACATGGGCTCTCTGACCCCAAACCCTAAGCCTACCACACTAGTTTGTCCTTCTGATGTGGGATTCTCAACAGCATTGTCTGAGCTCCATCTGTCCTTCAGAAATGCCCCCCACCCACTGCTACCACCACTGCTACCACAGAGAACCATCACCTTGTAAGGTATCAGAGCTCAGCACTTCCTTACAGATAAAGTCGTGTGGAATATTACTTGAAGATGTGTTATACTCGTTTACGCCATGGAATGTTTGTTTAATGACGCAAAGATGTATCTCATTCTTTCTATGTTGCATTTGTTTAACTCTGTGAAGCTCTGTTACTTTGCCTGCCTAAAATACCTGATTGGTCTAATAAACAGCTGGACAACAGTAGCTGGGCGGGAAAGAGAAATAGGTGGGGCTGCCAGACAGAAAGAAGAAATAGGAGGAGAAATCTCAAGAAGAGAGTGAGGAGGGAGAAATGAAGGAGAGGAGGATGCCATGGGCCAGTCACACAGCCACACAGCCAGCCATGTAGTAATGAGGAAAGAAAGATAAATAGAATAAAGAAAGGTAAAAGTCCAGAGGCAAAATGCAGTTAAAGAGAAACGGGATAATTTAAGTTAGAAAAGCTGGCTAGAAAAAAGTCAAGCTAAGGCCGGGCATTCATAAGAAAGAATAAACATCTGTGTAGTTATTTGGGAGTTGGGTGGTAGGCCCCCAAAGAGGAAAAAAAAGCTACATTGAAGAGCCTGAGACTCCAGAAGGCTGAGTGAACTTCTCAAAACCAAATGGTTTAATTAGTGGAAAAATCAGGACTGAATTCTGCTTTCTAATTCTCTGTTCAGAACTTTTCCCATAGGGTTCTCTAGAGACAAAGAACATGAAAATTATATGTATTCTCTGTATTCTCTCTCTCTCTCTCTCTCTCTCTCTCTCTCTCTCTCTCTCTCTCTCACACACACACACACACACACACACACAAAGTATTATGTTTATGTTGAAATAGTAACAACAGCTGTAGTTCCTTGATCCTAGGGTGTCTGGGTGCCGAGTTCACTGGTAGAAAGAGGGGGAGCAGAGTCAGACCCACGGGACTCTCCCCGGAACTGACCCCCGGTGCTGAGCAGGATGCTGAATGTCAAATGACCCAGCCCACCCCACCCCTCCCACCACCACCACCAGGGAGAAACACACCCACTGAGTCCAGAGTCTGTCAAAGCAGGATCTCATTTAATGGTGTCAGACAGGAACTTATATAAGGTTGTGATGGGAATAGTGAAGCTTGGGATGGTTTGAGGCAGAGTAAGGAATAAGGACCGATAATATTCTGCTGCACTAGTGGTGGCTGGGCAGAGGCAGGTCTAGGTTGGGTAGCCAGAGACAGGTCTCCAAACTCAAGCTAGGCTCAGGAAGTTACACTGGGCCACACCGGGGTGCCTCAGTAGTCCCCCTTGGTGTTGAAAGCCTGGAGGTTCCCGAAGAGCAGCTGCCCCTAAGTGAGTAATGAAAGCCAGGAAGTGCTTCTCATATTAATAAAGGAGCCAGCAGCAGCAGTGTCAAAAGGAAAGACCAAGTGAATCAAAGGTAAACAATCTTCCTTTTGCTGTGCCTATTTTAATCGGGGCTACCATCAGAAGGTGCCGCCCACATTTGGGGTGGGTTTTGCCACATCAGTCAAAGCAATCAGGACAATGCCCGAGTTGAGGCTCCTTGCTGAGGTCACTCCAACTGTGGTAAGTTGACATCTAACCCAACATCACATTTATTGGCCCTAACATTCCTCGAATTGATAATGACTTTTTAAGGAAGTTTGCAGGTCATTTGATGTGAAAGAGTGGCAGAGACTATCCAGCGACCTCTGATTGACTGGCAGTCTGAGGAACTTGAAACAAGTCATGAGGAGATCCACAGAGTACTGACTGTTCACACAGGTTTAGTTTTTGTCCCCTTATTCCACTGAAAATACAAAAAGATTTTTTTTAAAAAAAAGTGTAAATGCAACTTGACACGTCATGTTTTGTTGATACCCTGGGAGGTTTGCTGTTTTCTGAACAGAAATGGAAGAGTGAACTGGGGAGTGCAGAGGGAGGAGAGGAGAGAGGGAAAACTGTGGTTAACATGTAAATAACAAATTTAAAATAAAAAATAAGTAAAGAGAAGAAATACAAAAAATTAATAAATATATGAAGACAAACAAAACAGAAGAGGAAACAGTAGCAACTGCAGGCCCCTGGCAGATGGAAATCAGACAGCTGGGAGAAAGAATGGGCGGCCCATGACAAACTTGACATGTTGAAATATGGTCTAATGACCAGGAATCACCAGGGAGCATCCTGGAGATGGAGCTGACAGACTCTAAAGGGACTGTTAGACCCCTGGGCTCTGAACTAGGTCAATGCTCTTTCCATGCTGATCCTCTTGACTCCAAGGGATGCAATGGGATGCAGCTCTGGAGCAAATACAGGGAAATGGGGCAGAATGACAAATGTTGCAAAGTAGAGTCCCAAGCCATCTTCTTTGGATGGGTTTACGGATCCCAGTGAGAAGCTTTTACCACTTCCCAAACAAAGGAGACAGCTTTTAGAATTCCTAGAGGAAAAGCCCTCTTTCCTCTGGATCTCCCAGTGGAGTCTACCTTGCCACAAGTCTCATATCTATGCCCAGAACTGCTATTCAAAATTTAAATGTTTCACTGTCTGTAAAGAACAGACAGCCAAGGATGAACAGACATTGATGAAAGCATGCAACGTGCATCGCAGAACAAGGCAGAGGGAAAAAAGATAAAGAGAATTAATAGACAAAAGGTAACCAAATGATTAAAACCCACAGTTCTTTAATATAAAGACCTACAAATAAGTAAAAAATATAAATCTTTGTCCTTAGTATAAGAGCTAAGTAAATGATATAAACTAGCTATTGAAAGGGCATCCATAAAAACAATCTGTGAGTTAAGGAGTAATAAACTCCATTAACAATTGGAGATACGCTATTTAAGACAACAAAACTTCCTCAAGAAGTAATCGTCAATCAGACTTAGCTAGGAACCTTGAAAGCTACAATAATGACTAGCTTGGCAAGATATGCCCACCGGTGCAATAGTGGCATGAGCGCCATGGCAGTAAGCAACTATTTTCTGATTGGATTTAAGTCCTATTCCATGAGATGACATCCATGTGGCACCATTATCAGGCTCAGAATCCATGCCAGATACATTATAGTGATATATGACACTCCCACATCACTTTCGGGGCATAAGCGAGCCGGGCGGCTGGGGTATTGGGGACGCAGCCCCGCCGTCGCTCCATATTACTACATTATAGTTCCTAGGAGAGAACCTATCATGACTATGCTCCTAAATGGATATAGTATGATATAGTATTAACAACTTCTAATCCCTTATTTTTATATCCATAGGTCAAGTATCTTTCAGTCATCATCTGAGAAGTTTCTACTTGCAACAGATGGCGATTAGCTGTCCAACGTGTAGAGACTAATGAACTGGAGACTGCTCAGCCCCACAGGTAACATTGTATTCCATACTGCACCGTACTCCACCCCAAAGTTCAAGGGTCACTGTGGAAGAGGAGGTAGAAATAGTATAAGATCCATAGTTTTGAATGACTGTAGGGAGAATGTTCTGGATACAACAGGGCAGTTGCACATATGAACTCTCACAGGACAGCATGCAGAAAAATTGCAAGCCCAGGACAGACCAAATGCTAGCTTGGAAATGGGAATTGGGCATATAATTCCAATTTTAGTTGATAAGCTATTAGTGATCATTTGTGGCTGGAAGAGGGAGAGACTGTTTTCCCTGAGTACAGTGCCTACTACATCAACCATGTTCCAGAATATTATGGATAGAACAAACTGGTCTCGGAGGATTAATAAAGCACACACACATGTGCGCACACACACAAACCTGGGTGATAGGTAAGGGGTGTTTTTCTGGGAAGAGTTGTATTTGGGGGTGATAAAAATACATTGTATAAAACTCTCAAAAAACTAATTTTAAAAAGAGAGGACTCTGAGAAACTTAATGACAGTGAGCAGTGCTGATGTCGCTGTAGGGAAGTGAGTTCTCCTGTGGTATTGGTCAAGGTATAAGTTAGTAAACCACTCATAGGGCCAAGTCAATGCTTACTGTTTACAGTCAGTTATACATTTTCATTGTTTCAACAATTTGTCTGTCAGAAACCACCTATTAGAGTGACATGCACATACAAAAGGATGTAAACACGGTCTCAAGGATGGCTTACTACAGTATAGGTTCATGCTTGCACACTGCATGAGAGAGCGATGTTGGAGAATTGAACGGATTACTAGCTGTAGAGCAAGAGAGGAGATGGTGGAAAATGTGTACTTCTCATTTTAAACCCAAGTATTTTTTCATCTACTTTTCATAAACATGCATTGTTTACTCATAAAACACCTATTGTTCTTTCAAGTTCAATTGGTAGCCACAACTGTCAAAGACTATTGGGATATAGAAAAGTGTTTGGTTCAAATTAATCTATATCATTGATTAAACAAATTATTTCTCTTTTTTATAAAGATTTATTTATTAAGCATACAATGTACTGCTGGCAAGGAAGGCACTAGGTCTCATTACAGATGGCTGTGAGCCACCATGTGGTTGCTGGGAATTGAACTCAGGACCTCTGGAAGAGCAGACAGTGCTCTTAACCAATGAGCCATCTCTCCAGCCCCCACAAATTATTTCTTTTAAAAATTATTATTCTCGTTACCATCATTTGTATACAAATGCTGTGATCATGCCACTGTACACATATGGCAATCAGGCAGCAAGTTATGGGCATTTGGTAGCCTCCTACTGCGTGAGTTCCAGGGACTGAATTAAGGTTGTCAGTCTTGGTGGCAAATGCTTCTCAGTTTACCAATCTCACTGGCCTGAACCAATTGTTTTTAGAAATTCTCAATATGTATCATTCATTGAAATATCTGCTCAAGAAGGTTTTTACAGCTTCCATTGAGTAATCAATTATCTTATGGAATGCTAGCTCTTGAAGGCGTAAGTCACAAACAATGCCACACCAGTTTGGTTTTATGATTAATAGGGTGGTATTTATTTAAAGGGGAAAAAAACTTACAGATCACTGTCCCAGGCAACAGCCCTCTATGCAACCAGGAAGGGAGTCTAGCCGCTGGCAGAGCAGAAAGTGAAGAGAGAGAGGAGAGGGAAGTGGCCGCTTTTTTAAAGGGAGAGAGACCACGCCCCAATGGGCTGGTATCTCACCAGCTATAGGTTGGAGGAGCGGGAGGACCTCCCGCAACAAGCTCTCCCTGAGTTCCCTTTGGCCATCGAGGGACTTCAACTCAGTTTGGTCAGGCAACAGAATCTTTAAGACTGAGGTACTGGCGGGAGTGCAGTAGAGCAGAAACCAGTTCTCAGGTCAGCGACAAGAGAAAAAGGGGCTCCAGTCTTCACTGCTCTGTGAAGCCTGCACAATCTTGAGCTCAGATGCGTGTAGCAAGCCATGCATGGCAAGCTCTGGACAGCACTCAGCTGGAGTTCAAGCCCAGCGTGGGCGAGGAGTCCCACAGTGGCTGTTTGGCTTGTCTGACAGCATCACTGACAGCACCAGGCTCCAGAAGGAGCCATCCCCAGACAGGGATTTTACTGTTCAGCCCTGTCTACCCCACAGCATCCGAAGCAGCTGCAGCAGGAGGCGGTAATTGATGGCTTTGATTTACCGAGGGAGAATGACCACGGGCAGTTGTCTAGTCCAGGGACAAGACCTTGCAGATGTGAAACTGTGCCCTCTCAGCTAACGGGGGACTATCGTCCATCTTGAAACTGTCATTTCTGCTGTTGTTAACCATCCCCAGTCAAGTACGGGCTTCCCTCTGGGAACTGCTGTCTCTGATTAAGTCCCAGAAGATTCCGGAAACTCACCGGAGCTCCATCGTGGGTTAACAGCCTCCCCTCCCCCACCCAGTGGCTCCTTAACAGCCTAGGAATCCACTTGTGGTGTTTTGTGTCACTCACTTGACTCTTTGTTTTCAGGTTGTCACACACACACACACACACACACACACACACACACACACACACACACACACACACACACACACTTCTGCTCTCCTGTCTTAGACACAGCTTGATGGAGGAACGAACAAGAAGCAACAATGCCAAACAGTGCCTCCTTTATTAACAAGTTTCCAGTGAAGCCCTGCGCAACCTCACAGACGTGCCAGCTTCTGTTCTTTGTGTTTGTTTTTCCTGTCAGAGAGGGAAATATTTCTTAGGCATAGCAAGGCTGCTTGCAATGACCTCCAACTTGTGGACACTTTGGTGATTTACCTCAAGAATTCTGCAGATTTTGATCTCTGAGCTATTACCTTGGTCCTGAATCAATATATAGATAATAATTGAAATTTCCTGAACAGACAAGCAAATGGGTGTGCCAGCAAAAGGGCCTATGCCACGGTGGCTCAAATCGCACGGCTGCACTGGAGATCTGGAGAAGCCGGATGTTTTAGTTACTTTTCTCGCTGTTGTGATACCATATCTGATTAAAGCAATGCAAAAGAGGACAGATTTCTTTTGATTCTCAGTTTCAGGATACAAATCTATCCTAGTGGGGAAGGCTTGAAGCCGAGAATGTGAGGTGGCGGGCCACACTGTGTCTGCAGTCAGGAGGCACAGAGGGACAAACCCTGATGCTCAGCTGTTCTTTCTCCTCTTTATTTGGTTGAAGAACCCTAGACTTAGGGATAGAGCCTTCCATATTCAAGGTAGGTCTTCCCTCCTGTCAAATCTTCCTGAATTCACCCTTATAGACACATCTGGAGGTGTGCCTTCCTTGTGATTCCAAATCCGATCAAGTTTAGGAGGAAGATTAACATTGCACACGCAACATCCCTACTAGAAAAGCATTGCTGTCTCTCTTTTAGAAGCAAGCCCACTAAACCCCAGACGAATTAAACAATCCACTCAAGGTCACAAACTAATGTATGGCAGAACTGGGATCTGAATATGGTTTTGTCCACTCAGCCCTGTCACAGAGGTCCTATTTTATCAATTTTATCTCTCTCCTTGCTCTTCTTTCTCTTACCTTAGTGGCGAGAGGGTGTTCTTTATAAGTAAAAACATATAAGAATTATTAAGTGATGAATTATCTTCTAAGATATTTACATTTTAGGCAACAGAGATGAGGTGAAGGGGAGGCCAGTGCTTTACCAGAAGCCTCTGTGTGTGTGTGTGCATACATGCACACACATACGCATATGCTCACAGGTAGACAAGTGTGAAATGAAACTAGAAAGGGGATCTGAGAAGTGGGACCAGAGTTCACAAAATTTTCAAAAGTGCTTAGCAGAGACCTGCCAGAGCTACTGTCTGCCTACCTGACGGGATTGGCAGCAAGCATCACATCCAAGTTCCAACGTGTAGCAGGGGAAATGATTTCTCTTTTATGGGTGATCCCTAAATTTTCTGTACCTTTCCGTCTCTTGTGTTTTTGAGGGAGTTGGGAATGAATTCAGTGGTCTTTGAGGTCCTCATGCAGATGTTTTCCTCCGGGGGAAGTGTGAATGGAGGTTAGAAAAAAACTCACACCCTCTAGCATAGAATGTTCATAATATTTCTTGGGAAGTTATTTGATTTTTTTGGATAGGGTCTCTCTTTGTAGCCTGTAACTCACTATGCTGGCTGGGAAGTCAGAGACCTCAACCTGTTTCTGTTTCCTAAGTGCTGGGACCACGCCTTTAGATAGTATTTTTCTCTCCAATACTGTTACTCTAGATCTTTTTCCCCCCCTTTTCTTAGATAGCCCTGGTGTCTAAGGTTTTACCATAACTGAACTGCGGGCCAAAACTGGCTGCTTCCCTCTCTCCTGGAATGCTTATGTCAGTGTTTGGTTCTGGTTCCCTCGACTGTCAACAGTCTGGACAACACCAAGACCTTTGTGCCAGCTTCAGCAAGGGCATGGTAGACTGTGATTGGAATTTCCAGTGCAATGGGTCCTCCTTATCCAAATGTTACTAGAGACTTGCGGTCTTCCATCATGGACATAATAGAAATGAGATCTAGTCTAGTGCTTGGGAAATACTTACTGTGCAGAGCTCTAATTAAACTTTCGCTTATGTGGGGGTTTTCGTGACAAATGTCCCCACAGGCTCAGATATTTGAATATGTAGTCCTCAGTTGGTGGTGCTGCTTAGAGAGGTGGCTCATACTTGCTGAAGGAAGGACATCACTGGGTGTGGGATTGAGGGCTCATAGCCTTGCCCACTTTTATTTTGCTCTCTGTGTTTAGTGTTTATGGTTGAAGATGCAGCCTCTCAGTTTCCTGCTCCTGCAGCTGTGCCTATTTCTTGCTGCCATGCCTGCCAACCATGATGCATGCTTATCTTTCTGGAGCTGCAAGCCAAAATAAATTCTTTGTTCTATAAGTTGCCTTGGCTATGGTATTTTCTCACAGCGACCGAAAATTGACTGATTTAGCTTGCTAACATAAAGGAGTCAGTACCAAGTAACCAAGCCATTCTCTGAATAAAGAGGAAAGCAGGTTTTTAATGTTTTTCAGGGAGGGCTAGCTAGTGGTCATCTTACTATAAGGGTTTCAGCTGCTTATGAGAAGGAGGCTGGAGGCGAAGCTAATGAACTCTCGTTGCTTAAGCTGCTGCAGCTTCTTAAAATATGCAAAAGGGTGGACAAGCTCAACTGGCAATCAATGTGTCTGCATTTGGAGCTGAATAGAGCTGTGCCCAAAGAATAAGGCAGCCAGGGAGAAGCTAGAGATGCCATGTCTTTTTATCCCTTTCCAGACAGATACCGCCAAGGCCACACAAAGCTAAAGGGTTTGGTTTCTTCTTGGGAAGCACATATTTTTCAGCCTCCCTTGCAGCTATGATGTTGGCATGATGTGCTCTGCCAATCAAAAGAAACTCCCTACGACTTCAGTTGGAAAGAGAGCAGCACAAGAAAGGAATTTCAGGGCATACCACATTCCTGTTGAGGGGAGTAGCAGCAGCTTTCTTGAGGCACTGGCAGAGGTTTTGACAATGTGTGCCCTCTATAGTGTGCTGTTGGAATGCGTACTTAGGGGAGCTGCTGGGACCTCTCGGTCTGGGGCCACTGTACCTCCCAGATGGTCTTTGGACAGGAGTTAAACTTTTTAATTTTCCTAGTTTACAGCGTTCTGAGTTTCAACTGCTATGATCCCTATAGAGTTTTAATACCTTCTTATCAGCTCCGAACAAGCACCGGTGCATCTAATCATGCCCTTCAAGACTTCCAACAGTCCATTTAACATCCTCCAGAACACACTGTCATCAACACACGCAATTTTCAGCCAGTCTGAGCTTGCTATTTGTCAAGTGCCATTAAAAAAAAATGTTTATACCTACAATGATTAGCTTTAATTGTCATCTTGACACAACCCGGAAACACCTACAGAGAATATCTCATGAAGGATTGCCTAATTGGTCTGGCCTGTGGGCATGTCTGTGGGGGATTGTCTTATTTGTGTTAACTGATGTGAGAAAATCTAGCACACTGCAAGCTGTGGATGGTACTATACACATAGGCCCGCACTACGTAAGAATAGAGTCACTGAGTTGAGCAGAAACAAGCAAGCCAGCATGTGTGCATTCATTTCTCTCTGCTCTTAATTGTGGGTGTCTTTAGTTGCTTGGAGCTCCTGCTTTGAATTACCTGTAATAATGGACTAGAATTGTAAGCCAAATAAATCCACCCTCCCTTGTTTCTTTTCTCTTCTTTCTTTCATTCTTTTTCCTTTTGGCCAAGGTATTTTATTAGAGCAACAAAAACAAAACAAGGGCACTAGTTTTTAGATTCAGCTCAGTGGTAGTGCTCTTGCCTAGCCAAGTCCTGGCTTCCACCCACAGCCCTGCAGCAAAATGAATTTCACACATCAGCAGTTCCATGGGTTTGTGAAGCCTGTCTTGGTGGTCTTACTATGGTCTCAGCCTTTATGTGACCATGTAGAACTTCTTTTCCTTGTATTGCAATCTTTTGTTCATGTAACCATTCATGCATTAATCTATTAATTGTTGTTGAGAAAATGCAATGTGCCAAGGTGCGGAGCTCAAATCTGTGTGATGAACAGGAACTACCCACGTAAGGGATGGAGGAGAGCCTGTTGCTGTGAGCGTTAGTGTGGAAAGCTGCTAGGTGTAGTCACGGAGCTTTTCACACCAGCAGAAGGAAGGCACACGGGCTAGGGATGGATGGCACGTCCACCTGCCCTCTTCTGTATGTGTTCTGGAGCCCGTGGAAGTTTGACTCTCTGCTTTCTGTTCAGCAGAACCAGAAACAGAGTGGACAGTCAATGACAATTTGCTGAATTAAGAAACGAAGGTCCAAATCTCATCTTGCCCTGTGACTTCTTTTTGATGCCTGAGCAACAAGAGACAATTTTGGCTTAAAATTTTATATTCATCCATTCAAGACTAGCATATAGTAAATGCCTGTCATTACCAATTCAAATTTCCCCTTTCCTCACGCTGGTAATTCAGTGTTGCATTGATATAATCACGTTAGTTCAACACCACAAGTGGGTGATTACTCAGGTGTCGTTGGTTTGTTTATCTTTGAAAGCTTATTAACACAGCAAATATTCCCAACCTTCCTCGCTATCTGATCCTGACACCGCATCTTCAGAAATCAGCTCTCTGACATATCCTAATATAGTAGTCTGAGCAAAATAAGGAAAATAATCTTCTGATCACGACACAGGAAACCAGTGGCAGTTACCCTTTCAGACCTCTTAATCACAGCTACAGAGCCACCTTCAGGTAACCTAAGAATCAAATGAAGCAAAGCAGACATACTTTAAGGAATTGTGTACAATCGCCATGGGCCCACTGGGGGCTTCTACACATGTGGCATCTGGAAGAGAGCCTTCACGGTGAGGTTCTGACCAGAAGCACTCAGGTTTGGACTTTAAACAACATGGACTTTAAATGCAAGCCACTGCTCCTTTGGACAGTTTGGAAAAGCCTCTCCTGCGATCAGACAGCAATGATTTTCCTTTGATTCGGTACCAAAGTAAAGCTGAATTTTAATCACCTCCTTAATTCTTAGCTTCACAGAGAGTATTAGGGTTATCTCTCTGATGTTTTCAGTGAACCGGAGGCTCAGACTCCCTGTCATCTTCAGCCAAGGACAAACTGTAATTGGCTAGACCAGCAAATTGCTTTTCTTATTGGAAACTGCTATTGGCATATTAGATTGGAAGTAAAATCCTGACCGCATGGATATAGTGTGTCTTTTGACCATGCATCTGTAAGGGAAGCGTTTTTCTAAACTAAATTTTATAGAGATAATTCAGTTTGTGACACTGAGGGATAAAAATTTAGACGATTACTGGGGATGATTCAGCTGTCAGTGTTTTTCCCCAGAATTCTTGCAATTGCCTCTTTCGCCCCGCCTTACTAGTGTGATGGCATCCATCCTGTAAGGAGCATCCTTGGTGGATATAAATGAGCAGTCTTCTTAAGAGAAAAGTGAAAACTGGAAGGAAGAATCTGCCATCATCACCAACACTGTTTTCTGATGGCAGACAGGGGACTTTATATTATAGCCATCAATCACAGGGGGGGTCGTGACTGTCTGCTATCCAGTCTCAGCTAGACACACTTCTGTGTGTCTGCAAGGCTTATTTCTAGGGGTTATAGATGGTTGTCTCTGTGCTCCATTTTAGGGCAGGCTTCTGGCAACGGGAGACTCTTTACTAGTCTGTATGAAAGGCATTCTGAACCATTTTTTAATTAGCAAGAGAGGCATTGCAAGTCTCTGATGCAGAACAAACCGTTCTTTAGGTGTGACCAGCCATTCCTAGATGAAGCAATGGGCTAACCTCGTTACATCAAAGATTGGGAAACTTGAGAGGGTGTGTGTTATATAATTCTATTGATTTTCAAAACTCCCCACTCGTCCATATCCATAGCAGAGATAAACATGGGGAGTACACCCCGGCATAGCAGACACAGCAGTTTGGAAGTAGATTCTCCAGAAAGATCAGGGTCAATGAAAAGAACAAAACCAGGCATGGTTGTCCATGCCTGTAATCCCAGCGTTAAGGACACTGAAACAGGGGCTTGGTATAAGTTCCAGGTCAGTCTTGGCTATAAAATGAATGCCTTTCTCAAAAAAATTAAAAATGAAATAGTGTTAAGATTATATGACTAATGTGATTTTCCTGAGAAACTTGGTATTCACCAAAAATCTAAGGGGAATTCTATCCTCAAATGTGATATTAAGAAGTAAGTTCAGCCATGCCACCCAGTTCTGTTCTCTCTGTGTCCTCTCAATCAGGGGATTTTGAGGTTAGCCTGCTGCAGTTTTAGTTCAGGGACACCAATTACAACTGTGACCTTGGGTGAACATATTTGGCCTCAATTGCTTTAGAATTAAAATGGGGGTGATAGCAGTCTCTGCTGCAGTTTGAGGAGGGTGAAATAGTATCTGTTAAACATTTAGCACACAGTACGTGCATAAAGGAAAAACTCAATAAAAGCAATTGTTTTCCTTGATCTTGAAACTTATTCATATAGAGAAGTTGGGATTTGTCTTATCACTGTCTGCATTCCTGATGGCCAGAGTACCCATCTGTTGTTCTGGTGTTTGCCAGGTATTGGGTGGACCATAGCTCTCATGACAGTGCCTGCAGGATGCAGGAGACTGAGAACATCTGTAAACATCTGTATCCATGAGAGGATATCTTTGTGTGTTGCGGTGGGAGTTAAATTCCTGTAAGATATGAAATGGAATGTCCAAATGTAGGACATCTTTGTGGTATACGGTGGATCATTTTAGTTAAGGATCAGAAGATCAAGATCATCTATGGTTATATAGTGAGTTTGAGGCCAGCCTGGACTACACTGGACTACACACACACACACACACACACACACACACACACACACACAATCTCAAGAAAATCGTTGGATATGGAGCTATCTGAGTGTCACTCACTGTTGGCTAGCCTGGCTGATGGAGAAGGACACTCTTTTGGAGAAGGAGTGCAGTTCTATTTTTGAATCAAAGCTGTTGCCTTAGAACCTAGATGCTCAGTAAATGTGGATTAATGAATGAAAGAATGAGTAAAGGGACCCAAGAGGTAGAATTTCTATGTGTAAGATGGGGGCTCCATGGAATCAAGCTGTTACTTATTCGTGAATGAACTCACCCTTCCATCATCACGCTTAAGGAATCCAGATAGAAGTAAGGCTTTCTGTTTCCGATGCTTAGATTTTTGTGGAAAGTCAACAACTCTGATTTTGTACCTGGAGCTGCTTTTTTGACTTGGAGTAGTTCATACACAAGTCTGGGAAGGCTGTCCAGAGGTCTCACATAGCACTACGCCCTTGCTCATTGTACTGCATCCAACATGTGGTTGTTTCTCTGCGGTGTTGACTGCAAGCCCCTGGAGCTACTGATCCTTGCATCCCTCCTCAAGATCCTCAACATATTTTCCTAGTAAATACTTATACTAGATTTGGATGTTTTGGACTGATGTAGACATAGAAGTACCTAAATTTCTGAATTGTGGAACAGAATTATTATAGTTCAAGAGAGAAGTCCCAGGCAGGGTGCCAGCTCTTGAGAGGAACAATTTCAGGAGCTCAAAGTGCCTTTTGATATTGATGGTAATTCTGAACCCATGGATCAGTGCCTCCCTGGTCAGTGTCAAGGGAAGAGTTAAGGAAGTATTTTTATACATAAACATCTTAAATTGCCTGAGTCTGTCTCCTTAATGATGAGACCATGATATTAATGAACCAGTATGAAATTGCATAGTGTTTTTTTGACTCTCAGGAAGTTTCCATGTCCTCTAGAGGTGGATGTTTGTATTGAGTTTTAAGATGCTAATGAGAGACACTTCAAGCATAGTGTTCTGACTGAGGTCACAGAAGTAACCAAGGTTCAAAGCATTGTGGTTTGAATGTAAAATGTCCTCCACAGGTTCAGGTATTTGAACCTTTGTGATGCCCTCCACCATCCTAACTTTTGTTAGGGAATGGTGTGGTCTTTAGGAGGTGCAGACTTTGATGGAAGAAAAGGGTGGTTCTTGATAGCATGGTCCCACCACCCTTGGCCTTCTCTTTCCTGAGTGTGGCTGCAAGGTGGCCATCAAGCCTTATCTTCCTGCTACCATGCCTTCCCTGCATGTTTCTTTTCTTGAGCACCATTCTGGTCTGTACGGTTCTGGGACACCTAAGTAACAGACTCTGTCCTGTTAGTTGTTGTCAGAGTGTTGCGTTATAGCAATGAAACAGTGACTAATACAACATGCATGATGCATAGCAGACTAAAACATCATGGTAGGTGAGAGAAAAACTTTCCATGTATTTTGTGTGTGTGTGTGTGTGTGTGTGTGTGTGAGAGAGAGAGAGAGAGAGAGAGAGAGAGAGAGAGAGAGAGAGAACTCTTGCGACTTGGCTCTCGTAGCTCTTTTTGGTTAAACTAAAACTTAACCATTACTTTGGTTAACTGGAAATGGTCCAATAACTCAGAGGCCAAGAAAAATGAGTATTTTTTATAATGAGAATGATCTCATAGGAAACCTGTAATTTGCTACTCCTCTTCTTCATGATAATGAATATTCATATTTACGAAATGCTTCTGAAGAGGTTAAGGCCCGTCTAGATAAAACTGTACTCCCCAATTCGCACTCTTCTCTAGTCTGTAAAATGAAAGAGGGAGAGGAGATGATTACTGTGTCCTTAGCTCTGACACCCTCGGGGTCTAAGACTTCCTGAACTATGACTCTTTACTTCTAGGATTACTTTAAGAACAAATACTCACAGGAAGAAAGATGTGCATTGACCTCATGCTTCATTTGTTTCCTTTCTTGTTGCTTTGACAAAACGCCTGGCAGAAACAATGTCAAAGAAGAAAGTTTATTTTAGCTCAGTGTTTCAAGGGATTTGCCCATCATGGTGAGGAAGGCACGATGGAGCTTGTGGAAGAGGGAACGTGAGGTGCCATCTGGTCCACATGGTAGCAGACAGAGAGAGGACAGAGAGCTAGAACAGCTGGACTAGAGTGGGTGTGACCTTCAAGGGCCCTTCCTTAGCAGCCTATTTTTACCAGCCAGACCCCACCTCCCCACGGCTCCATAGCCTTCAAAGGACTGTCACAAACAGTGGAACAGGTACTGAAAATGTGAGTCGTGAGGAAGATTTCAGGCAAAGGCCATGATGTGACCATATACTCATCTTTAAAACAGCCAATGGATCTATAACTGGTTGATTGACAGATTCTGAGGACTACTGCACCTTCATACTTTCTGTTGACTCTGGAACTCAGGACAGATCACTGGAGATTGCGCGGTAGCACTGGCACAGGTGGACAATGTGGAAGGAAACTCCTAGGAGATTGCTGTCTGTCCACCCTCAAGCTCCTCATCTCCATCCTCTCCATGCGGTGGCTTGATTGGCTCAAAACCGAAAACACTGGGCTTCACCACCATATGGTTTACCCGGCTCCATTCTGTGTGATTTAAATCATTCAGTCACAAAACTTGAAGCTTATAAGTTAGTGGAGTGATCATCTTTTGGGTATTTTGAGTCTCTGAGACTTCCAGTGTGGTCCCAGCATGTGGATCAAAAGTCCAGATGCAGAAGCAGCTTAACAGACACTCCTGTAGCTGAGTCTGCTTTCCTGGACCAGAACTCTGTGATCAGCCAGTATGGTGAGAATGGATGACGTAATGCCTGGGCAGAGCCACCCTGTGTCCCTCTCCCAGGGACAGATTGGATCTTAGACTAGGGAGAACAGCATTTACCACTTTGATGACCACATGACACTTCAGCCAAATCTTAGGAAAAGTTAAACTTGAACTTTATAGAGAGATGTATTGAAAAATTTGCCGGCTGGTTCTCCCTGAAAACTGATCATTTATAGAGCGGCTAAGAGTGACATTGTAAATTAGGAGGACAAGGGCAAAAATTCTATCATCCAGATATTGATTCTACTTTAAATGGCAAAATCTAAAAGTTAAATGAGAAGTGATATACAGCGCAAAGGAAGCACAAACCCCAAGTATTTCTTAGTGGCTGGAAATGATGCATGCTATTTTCAATAATAGAGACTTGGGTGTGAGTTTGTGAGGTGTAGATAATGTATAGCCAGAAAGTCTTGGCAAGATTTCCTAAGTAAGGAAATATATACCTGCATTTTAATATAATTGAACATATGCACAAATACATGCAAGATAGAAGAGCAACAGACAACACTGCTAATCATGCCTACCATTTCTCATTGCGAAGACAAACAATTGCATGAGATAAAGACGGATTGAATCCTGTGCCTTGCTTTTTATAAAGTAGCAGAATGCAATTATTTACAAAGATGATGAAGATATACACGTCAAAGTGCAGTCAGACGTGACAGCCATTAAATGCTTGTTTGGAAGATGGCTGTTAATTATAGAGGGTATTAGATACAGTTGGATTGAGAAGGATTATTGGCCAAGTCAACAAAATTACTCTCAAGACTAGCTTCATGCTATACTGGGGAATTTAATCCGATTGTATATTTTCAACTACACACAGACCTAGGGCTTAGACTTTCCTGCCTGGGCCCATGCTCAGCAGCTGTGTCTCTTTGAAAGGAGTGTTCTCATGGCCACTGAGGTTTATGGAGTGCAAGCTGTCAGAAAGGTTGCTGATGCTGAAGAACTATTCCCAGAAGCTTTCTGCCAAGTTAGAGCACTGATGGTGTAGAAACAAGCAATATGGGAAAAAGCAAGGGTAGATGGAATTTGGGAGTTATGCCAGGATTGGGTCTCAGGCTCATAGGTGTGGGTTCCCTTTCTTGGAAAGTATTGACAAGAAGGAAGCAAGCTTCCAGTTCTGCAAGCTCTGGTTGCTATGGACTACTGAATGCTAAGAGGTCAGTCAGAATTGTTGTTTTCCAGTGCTAAGCAATGTACATGTGCCTTGTTTAGTGTCTGTTTTTCTTATGTCCCTGTCTTAATTAGGGCAACTATTTCTGTGAAGAGACACCATGATCACAGCAACTCTTATAAAGGAAACATTTAATCATGGTGACTCGCTTATAGTTCAGAGGTTCAGTCCATCATGGCGGGGAGCATGCAGGCAGGCATGATGCCAGAAAAATCGCCGAGTGTCCTAGATCTTTTAGGCAACAGGAAATCAACAGACACACTGCGTGGTATCCTGAGTATATGAAACCTCAAAGCCCACTCCTCAGTGACACACTTTCTCACAATTATAACCCATTGTGTGAGCTACTCCTCTATTTCAGTGGTGAAATAAAAACCAGACAAAAAATATGTAAGGAGTGAATAGAGGGCTTATTTTGGGTTATAATTTGAGAATAAAGCCCATGATGGCAGGGACGGCACTATGGAGGAACACACAGGCATTTGGTCATGTTGCATCCACAGTCAGAATGCAGATGTGGATGCTGGCACTCAGCTAGCGTGCTGTTCTCTGCCTCATTCAGTCCAGGACCCATTCACAGTCCAGGTGAGTCTTCCCTTCTCAACCTTCTCAAGACGCCTCCTCATGGGGTGCACAGGCCCCCTCCTAGGCTAGTCTAGATCTTGTCACCATTTGAATTGGTCTGTGACTAAAGAAATGGCATGATTTCTGGTCTTTTTGTACTAAAACCAGATAACCTCAGTAAACAAGGATGGGATTCCTCACCCTTAAACTGATAGAGAAAGAGCTCAGAGCTGGAGATATCTATCCTCATGCGAGGGACTGTCTTCCTAAGTCAGAAAGTCATGATCAGTACAAGGTACAAACGACAGAGAGGTTCTTTGTCTAAGGCTCTGCTACCAGGTGCTTAACACGTAGAAAGACTACATTACTATATATTAACACATGGGAAGACTATATTACTATACATTAACACATAGGAAGACTACATTACTATATATTAACACATGGGAAGACTAGATTACTATACATTAACACATAGGAAGACTACATTACTATATATTAACACATGGGAAGACTAGATTACTATACATTAACACATAGGAAGACTACATTACTATATATTAACACATGGGAAGACTACATTACTATATATTAACCCATGAGAAGACTACATTACTATACATCCAGAAACACAAAAATCAAGATGGCAGCTTTAAATCTTCACTTTAAAAAATGAAAACATCTTCCAGGGTTAGGTTTATAATTTTGGCCCAAGGCTGACACCTTGTGGAAGTCTCTGGTAATTGTGAGCTTATTTCCTGGTCTAGGTACAGAGGTTAAATCCTGGCAGGAGAAGGAAAGTGTGCTGGCAACTTATACCAAAGAGAAGCGGGCAAAGAAAAACAAAAACAAAAGGTAAACAAACAGAACAAAACAAAAAACAGTTGAATTTTTAAAGCCTTTGGGGAACTTATTTTAGAATTTATTATGAATTTGCTTTTATTATTTACTATGACCAATTTATAATTTCTAGGTTCCTTTTCAGGCTGTATAAACCATAGGCCTCCATTTTCTGTTTTACATGTATTCTTGGGCCAGCTCTGCAGCTGATGACCGACCATCCGACTCCCCATCCCTGGTTGGCTGAATGACAACGCAACACAGAGGCCAGTAACAGTGCTGGAAAATCGCTCAGTTCTCGGGTGGCCGAGCATTGAGCAAGCCCAGGGTCCTCGTCATCACAGAGCCCTGCCTCCCAGCCTTTTGCTAGTTACCTTCGTGTCCACAGTATCTCTCTAGTAAATATATGTTCTTTGCTAGCAGATATGAATCACAACCTTAAATTGCCTTAAATGCAGTCGCTGTGACCATTTCCCTTTTTCTTAAAACCCCATCTTTAAAAATGAGAAAATAAACTGGGCCGTGGTGGTGCATGCTTTTAATCCTGGCACTCAGGAGGCAGAGGCAGATGGATCTCTGTGAGTTCGAGGCCAGATTGGTCTACAAGAGCAAGTTCTAAGACAGGTTTCAAAGCTACAGAGAAACCCTGTCTCAAAACAAACAAACAAATACACAAAAACACAAAAAAGAAAGAAAGAAAGAAAGAAAGAAAGGAAGGAAGAAAGAAAGAAAAAAGAAGGAAAAATGAGAAAATAATCCTGCTTGGGTTGATGTTGGCTCATAACAGCTTCGTGAGTGTGGACGGGGTGAGCGTCGGTGGCCTGTCTTAACCATGCATCAGAACAGCAAACTCCTGTTTTCCTTTACTTAAATGGCTTTCATGAAAGTCTCCCATGCAGACCATGGCAAAACTCCTTTACAACCCATTCCTTGGGTAGCTCCCCATGCATCAACACAGGGCCCAGGCTTTAACTTGATCTACACTGATCTGATGCTCTTTGGATTAAGACTTCGAGGGATAGAATGAAGCAGGAGGAACTAGAAAAGACCCAGTGATAACTGTTATAAGTCTCTGGGCAGTTTCTTTGAAAGAGAAAGGAATGACTCAGCTCAGTAGTTTCCCATATGTCTGCAAATTGCATACCAAGAGATGGTGAGTTGATGTGCTTCGGGATGCCTACTTACATCCTGGTGTGTCTGCAGGCAGCAGGGGGAGAATGTGCCTGAGGCCCCAGAGAATCCCAGTTGGCACTTCTAAGTACCCTGTACCAGTGGTTCCATCAGGAACACATTTCTTAACAAGAGATGCTTTGCGAACTCCTTCAGCCAATGACCTTTGGGATGCCGGTCCACCTTGGACATGGTCTTGACTACTCTATATGCAGATGAAGGGGCCTGCGCCAGTCTCTTGACGGCTGGATTCGTTTCCAGGTCCCCACTTATGCAGAGGACTGCTGATCACTACTTTTTCTGTGAGTCTACTCCTAAATGAATAAACTTTTATTGTACTCCAGTCTGGGCTAGTGTGGGACTATTTTATTATAAATTGCAACAAAGAAATATGACAGTAGGAGAGAATTTGTCATCTGATGCACTGCGGTCACAGCTGAGGTTGTCTTGTTCCAGGTCATGCCATAAACAGGTGTTTTCTCCAATCCACCTAGTAATAAACACTTCTCACATTTCATGCTATCGTGGATGGTTTTGTCTCAGGTTTAAGCTGTAGTATAGTCTGTTGTTCTTGAGTGGAGAAAGCAGGTGCTGATGCACTGGCTGTGAACTTCTGAGGCAGCACTGTGAGAACTAAGATTCTACTCTTCCTAAGTTATCCCATGTGATTATTAGTGTTCATTGTCAGTTTGACAAAATGACCTAGGAAAGGAATCTAAGTGAGGGATTGTGTAGAGTAGGTTAGCCCATGGGCGTGGCTAAGGGGGAATTCTCTGGATTATTTTAATGGAGGTGAGAAGATCTACTCACAGTGTGTGGCACTGTTTTCTGGGCAGGGGATCTTGGATTGCATGAAGGAAGCTGAGCACTAGCAGGCATGCATCGATGCATGGATTTCTGCTTTTGACCGTCGATGTCAGGTGACTAGCTGCTCCAAGTTCCTGCTGTCTTCACTCCTGCAGGGATGGATTTTAACCTGGAACATGGATGATCAGTCAAATCATCTCTTAAGTTACTCTGTCAGGGTTCCTTATCGCAAATAAACTAAGACACCTAGCCTATGGTATATTGGTATAGCAGCAGCACTAGACTAAGACACTAACTGAGAAAAACAGAGAATGAAGTACATTTCTGTCATGTCCAAAAGACCGTGACCGACAACCAGGAGGGAAATATCCTAAGCCTAGTACTGGGCTTTTTATTTCACAACCATGGTTTGTGGGAGGGACATTATCGTCTGTGTAGGATAACTCAAGCTCAACTCTTATATATGAAACATGCATACACACAAGCAAAGCTTAAAAGATAGCAGAACTTTCTTTCTCTATGTCTCTGTCCTTTCTGAAAAGAGATGACTCTTGGAAGTCAGACGAGCTCCCTCCCCCATCCTGCCACAATGTCCAAATCTTACAGAAAGATGGATGATCCAGAAAGATGTGCCACCGACATCCTGTCCTTCCTCATCCCCCTTGTGCCTGGTGCAGTATCAATGTTCTGTCTATGCCAGCTGCTAGAGGCATTCAGAGATGTAGCCCTGAGAGGGAATGTGGGTGCCTGACTTTGTCCGGTTCTGGGGGCTGGAGAAAGCCGGGAACTTGGTTATTTATCCTAACAACAGGAAAGAGATCATTGACCAGTCTTCCTCTTGCATGTGCTGTTGGGATTCTATGCTTTTCCCATGTGTGAACCTTTAGAACTGTTTTTGTAGTTTCTTTCCTGGTGGCTTCTCAGGGTTATGTTAGAGAAAGGGAAAAATGAGCTGAGTTTGATGGGGATTAAAATGACTGTATTATATTAATAATTCTACAGCCTAATGAACTGTCAAATCAAAGAGTTTTATTAAAGGTTACATGTCCCTTCCAACTAGAAACTTTGGCTCTGAATTTCTTTGAGGTTTTCTCAAATGGTCTGATTTTATGCAAAAGAGCTTTCTTTTTAAAAGATATATTTTATTAATTCTTTAAGAAGTTCATACAATGTATTTTGATTATATTTTACCTCTCACTACTCCCCTTTACCCTCCCAGGCCCTCACTCCCTCCTCTCCACTCTTAAAAGAATAACACGCTAGTCTACCATGTGTTGTACATCCACTCATAGGCATGGGGCCATCCCCTGGAGCATGGTTGACACACCAGTGACCATTTCTTAAAGGTAGCTGATTCTCCATTCCCCAGATGCCATCAACTGCCAACAGCTTCTCAGGGTTGGGGTCTCCTGAGTCCCTTCCCATTCCATGATGTGATGGCTTTGTATTGTGCAAATCTTTATGTCCCACAGCTGCTGCTTGCTCATGAGTGGAACGGTCCCATCATGACCAGAACATTCCCATCACGACCAGAAGATGCTGATCTTCTCTAGTCCTCCCTAACCTCTGGCACCTTCAATTTTTGTGCTTCCTCTTCCTTAAGCTTGTGTGTGTGACAATACAGATATGCCATGTGTGTCTCAGAACTCCACTGACATTTATTCTTTGCCCTTTGACCAGTTCTGAATTTCTGATTAACCACTGTCAAAGAAAGTTCTTTGAAGACATCTGAGAACTGCATCAATCAATAGGTAGAGAGATATAAATTTATAGGAAACTCTAATACAAGGTCCATTTAGCAGGATAGTGGCAGGAGGCTCACCCCCGGGGCCTGTGAACTCCCAGACCTTGGGTTCTTGGTTAGATTGACAATGCCAAGCACGCCTTTTCTACTGTGTGACCTTAAATCACACATAAAGCAATTGGTTACCCTGCAGCATTGCAGTCACTATGATACCCATAGCCATGCCTCAGCAGGCTGGTTATTGTAGTGCACAGGGTTCACGGCAGGATGAGACTGTTTATGACTTCCCACCCCTAGCAGCCTGCATCGCACCTTCCAGTAACATGACAGCCAGCCAGCATGGAGGAAGCTTCCTGGTTAGTAGCAACTTCATGTCTCCATGTACTGTGACTGGCATGTCTTTAACAAAAGGGTATTGTCTTCAAGTTTTGGGGAGTAAACAAGAACAATAGCAACAGGCTGTATTGTTTTCGGAGTCTTATAAACCTCCTAACCAACAACTATAGGCGGGGAAAGCCTACACCCAGCTTTTTATTTCACATGGCTTCTTGGAAGAACATCATCTCTGGAGAGGAACTCCAACTAACCTTGTGAGTGAGGGAGTGAGTGTGTGTGTGTGTGTGTGTGTGTGTGTGTACCTATCATGTTATAGCAGATTTCTGTATCTTTTTCAAACATTCTTAGTGTCTACTGTTCCTTTCCTTGCTCCTTCTGTTCTACCAGCCTCTCTCTCTCTCCACTTAAGCCCCTAAAAACTCCCTGTTGGGCCTTTAGTAAATGTAATGAACATGATTCTAGGTGTATTATCTATACTGAAGACCCATAACCATCTCTAGAAGAGAATCAAAGTGCTTCATGTGGGAGAAAAGGACATCTTTATAGTGTCCACCAGCACTCCAGGGTGCTATACATAGGCAAAGAGCAATGTCATGGTGTTGACCAACACTCCACAGGGTGCTGTACACGGCAAAGAAACCATCATCACAGTGTCCACCAACACTCCAGGGTGCTGTACTTGGGCAAAGAGAGAATTGTCATGGTGTCCACCAGCACTCCAGGGTGCTGTACTCGGGCAAAGAGAGAATTGTCATGGTGTCCACCAACACTCCAGGGTGCTGTACTCGGTCAAAGAGAGAATTGTCATGGTGTCCACCAACACTCCAAAGTGCTATACTCGGGCAAAGAGAGCATTGTCATGGTGTCCACCAACACTTCAGGGTGCTGTACTCGGGCAAAGAGAGAATTGTCATGGTGTCCACCAACACTCCAAAGTGCTATACTCGGGCAAAGAGAGCATTGTCATGGTGTCCACCAACACTTCAGGGTGCTGTACTCGGGCAAAGAGAGAATTGTCATGGTGTCCACCAACACTCCAAAGTGCTATACTCGGGCAAAGAGAGCATTGTCATGGTGTCCACCAACACTTCAGGGTGCTGTACTCGGGCAAAGAGAGAATTGTCATGGTGTCCACCAACACTCCAAAGTGCTATACTCGGGCAAAGAGAGCATTGTCATGGTGTCCACCAACACTTCAGGGTGCTGTACTCGGGCAAAGAGAGAATTGTCATGGTGTCCACCAACACTCCAGGGTGCTGTACTTGGGCAAAGAGAGAATTGTTATGGTGTCCACCAACACTCCAGGGTGCTGTACTCGGGCAAAGAGAGAATTGCCATGGTGTCCACCAACACTTCAGGGTGCTGTACTCGGGCAAAGAGAGAATTGCCATGGTGTCCACCAACACTCCAGGGTGCTGTACTCGGGCAAAGAGAGAATTGTCATGGTGTCCACCAACACTCCAGGGTGCTATACTTGGGCAAAGAGAGAATTGTCATGGTGTCCACCAACACTTCAGGGTGCTATACTTGGGCAAAGGGAGCATTGTCATGGTGTCCACCAACACTCCAGGGTGCTATACTTGGGCAAAGGGAGCATTGTCATGGTGTCCACCAACACTTCAGGGTGCTGTACTTGGGCAAAGAGAGAATTGTCATGGTGTCCACCAACACTCCAGGGTGCTATACTTGGGCAAAGAGAGCATTGTCATGGTGTCCACCAACACTTCAGGGTGCTGTACTCGGGCAAAGAGAGAATTGTCATGGTGTCCACCAACACTCCAGGGTGCTGTACTTGGGCAAAGAGAGCATCGTCATGGTAACCACCAATGCTTCCTTTCACAGGGCTTCTACACCTTTCAAAAAAATGAGGGTCTGGAGCCGGTAAAAGGACATTTGTCAAAAGTTCCACTAAAATCAGGTCCCAGCTACTGAAAACTAGGGGAAATGTCCTTAGTCTAGGAAGAGCTCCTTGCTGATTTGAGTCCAACGAGACTGTGGTGATGTAAGAAGCCAAGCAGAGAGGCAATTTGACACTTCAAAACCAGTCTCTGCGTGTAGCCTGCATTCCCTACACAATAGAATGCCTTGCTTGGAGGCTTCCAAAGCCCACAGGAAGACCCAACATCCCAGCCGGTAGATCAGAACATGGCTCTCACCTACAGCTCCAGCACCATGCTCCCTGCCATGATGATAACGAAGTCTTTGAAACCGTAAGCCATTACCCAATTAAATGCTTTCTTTGATATGAAAAGAAAAAAGAATGCCTTAAATTACTTTTTGAAAAAGTTGCACATTCAAATGACTGTGAGTATTGATAGCTTGCTCAGGTCTATTCCTAGAGATCTAGGAAGGTCTCCAATAAGAAAGAGTGACAGTCTCAAAGTCTGGAAGAAACAGCCTACACTTTCCTCCCAGCGTGACATGAACACGGGGATAGCTCTATTGGGTGAATGTGGTGTGAACAGGCTCTGTAGCAGAACTGTAGCCATAGAGAAGGAGACCAGAATGGGAATGATGACACTGACCCTGACCCCCAGTGTCTTGCCTCCTCTCCCACTTTCAGACTCTGTCCTGATTAGACCAAGGAGGTGAGACAGTTCAGAGGCATTGTCTACTCCCTAGATGCTGTTCTAGACAAGATCGAAAAGTTTAGAGACAAGGTGGAGACACATACCTCCTTGAGATATTTATGAACAAAAATCTTAGCTACAGTGAGAAACACTGTTGGGAATTGTCTTTTTGCCAGGTGCAATGAAGATGAACCAGAATGGCAGAAGTGTGAGTGCTAGGCACATTCACCAGTAGCTGGGGCTTGGCCATCTGAGTGATAGTCTGCTCCATGCTCAGGTATAGTGGTGACAGCTTGTATCAACTTCTCATTTGCTCTTAAGTCTATTCTTGCTGTTAAAATCTCCAATTTTTAATAGGTTATATAAAGTAGGTATATTAGATAAGCAGATTGTAGGTAGATAAGTAGATGTTCAGATAGATGTATGGTTATGGGAAATGCCCTTGAAGTTAGTAGACCCTTCGCCAGTCACCTGCAAGTCAGAGACCTTGGATGCTAGAAACATGACTGAGAGCATCTCTGAGAGATGACAGACTCAGAATCAAGGAAACGGTAATAACTCTGGGTCTTGAGGTTAAAGGCCTGAGCATCCACAGAACCACTACTGGAATTGCTAGAGTCCAGGGGCTGATGAAGCTTCAGGTCTGATGTTTAAGGACAGGAGAAGGATGTCCCAGCTCCAGGACATGGTGAATTCACTTCTCCTTAGCCCTTTGGTTTTACTTGAGGCCCCAGCTGATTTAATAGTGTCTGCTTCCATTTAGGGCAGAGCATCCCCTCTCATTCTACCTGATAAACACTCTCCCGAAACATGCAAGATAATTCTTTACCACCTATCCAGGCATCTTGAGGTCTAGTCAAGCTGAGACCTAAAGTCAGACATTATAGCACAGAAGCCATGTGGCTTAGAGAATGGAAGTTGAGGGCTTTGGATAAGATAGATCCGGGTTAGAGACCTCTCATCATTGGGCAGGATAAATCCAGGTTAGAGAACTCCTACCATTGGATAAGAGAGATCTTAGTTAGAGACCCCCTCCTCTACCATAGGATAAGATAGATCTTGGTTAGAGACCCCCATCATTGGATAAGATAGGTCTGGGTTAGAGATCCCTCCCACCATTGGACAAGATAGATCTTGGTTAGAGACATCCCCCACCGCTCTTCAGCTGGATGACCTTGGTATTTGTTTCTCTCTGGTAAATGGAGACCAATCCCCATAATAACTCTTTCGTGTAAGTTTGTAACAAAAGAAGGGCATGGAGTTTAGCATCCTGCCCAGGGCTCATCCCAGTGTGGAGAAGTGCTGTGCTATTCCTGGTGGAGGAAGGAGAATCAGAATGTGTGCTTTAACCCCAGCTTTTGAGGTTTCTTTGAGAGGTCTCCATTTCTTCCTTACAACAACTAAGACATAGAAGACTCCCCTGCTGTTGAAAACCCTAGATGAGGCCAGGCTGTGGTAGTGCAACCTTTAATCCCAGCACTTGGGAGGCAGAGGCAGGTGGATCTCTGTGAGTTCAAGGCCAGGCTGGTCTACAAGAGCTAGTTCCAGGACAGGCTTCAAAGCTGCAGAGAAACCTTGTCTCGAAAAACCAGAAAAAAAGAAATCCCTGGATGACACAGAACAAAATATCTGTAAAACTCCTCCATGACTTAGCACAAAGCAAGGTCACCACCTCCTTCTGGAAGCCAGCTTCTCATTCACTGTGCCTCCTGGGTCCTGAGTTGTTCTTACTCAAGTGCTTTAACTAAGTATAGGCTTTAATAACTTGGTGGATTTTATAAAGGCCACGAAATACATTTCATCTTTAGGAGCTAGCATGGATGCTGTTTATCATGATCTCTGGAAAGTTCCATACAGGGACTCAATTACAAAAAGCTCATAGCAGGAGCTTCTTGGGCAGTTATAAAGGAAGGATGTGTATATCAGTCCAACATTATTTATGATGTGGAAATCTTAAACCCTTTCAGCGCTACACATAAGTCAATGGAATGCTTTCTCCCAAGCCGTGTACAAATTAATGTTAGAGAACAAAAAATAATGCTGATAATGATTTATTGACACAGACTTGAGTTACTAAAGCCAGACAGATGAAAGACATTACTTTGATTGTGGCCAGATGAAGGACAAAGAAAATCTAAGCCTGAAGAAGACTTTTTGCTGTGGTCTCAAAGCTGCCTTTCTGGTGACCTATAACCCACCCCACATGCGTCCTCACCCCCCACTTATACTTCAGGGTTCCGACCTTGATGGCTCTGTTTCCTATCTCTCAGAACTGGTTCATTTGGCTCTATCTACTTCTCCCCTCCCCACTTAAAAAAAAAAGCTTAAGTCCATTTGTTTTCAAAACTTGGCATACATCGAATATTAATACAGGTTTGTCCAATGGCCTGATTCATCTGTCCCTTTGAGCTGTAATGAGTTTTCTAAGTACAGGAAGAGGAGCTTGTAGACAGCATCCGCACCTTAGCAGCTAGGTTTAAAGTCAGTTCTGCCAACAGAACGTTGGAAGCTTTGTGTAATTGGACGCTGTGCTACCCCAATTAGACTGATAACAACTGTCCCGAGGGAAGAAGGCCTTTCCCTTTGGTGTTGAACAAACACTGAGTGAACAGGTCTGTGTATCATCTGCAAATCTGTTTTCTCCCAGTGTATCTCATATTTAATGATCATATTAAAACGTCGCCTCACTTGTAGACCAGCATCACTGTTTCTGCTGGGACTCTTGTGCCGCTGATTTGGATGAGAGATGTGAGTCAATGTTTGTGTTTTCTTAGGGTTTTCACTGCTACGACAAACAGCATGACCAGCACACAGCTTGTGGAGGGAAGAGAAGGTTTAATCTTACGCTGTGAGGTGACAGTCTATCACGGAGGGAAGACAGAGCAGGAACTCAAGCAGGGCAGGAACCTGAAGGCAGGAACCGATGCAGAGGTCATGGAGGAGTGCTGCTCCATCTGATCCTTCCTTGCCTGCTCAATCTATCGTCTTAGAGCAGGCAGAACCAAGTTGCCAAGGGATGGCACCTCCCACTGAGCTGGGCCCTCCCATATCAATCATCAGTCAAGAAAATGTACCACAGGTTTGCCCGCAGGCCATCATGGAAGGGGTATTTATTTAGTAGAGGTTTCCTCTTCAAAAATGGCTCTCACTTATGTTGTGGACAGAAAACTGACCAGCACATATATGAAAGGTATTTTGCATACTTGACTAAGTGTAAAATTAGCTCAACTTTACTAAACCCTACCTTTATCAACCCAATCAGATATTTTATTTCTATAAGTAATATTTTATTGAATTTTGCGGTAATTTCTGTCAGGATCTCAAGTAGGACCCCCTCCCAAATCCTCTAATATTTGACCTCACAGGGTATTTCCTGGAAGATCATAGAGGTTATATGTGGAGAGGCCTTTAACTGTGGTGTCCTCTAATGGTCAGAGGCCATTTTGAATTGTATGGACTCAAGATTGCTGTTCCCTCATGGTGACAGACATGTAGATTGTCTGGGGATGACATAAAGATACAGCTTATGGAGTGAGGCACACATGCTCAGGTTTATTCTTAAATCCCTCCGGGAAAGACATTTTCATCCTCCTTAATGAGATATTTGCAAGCAGATGGATGCAAAATAGTGTTCCCAGTAAAGTATAGGTTTCATACGCAGAGCAAATATCAGTAAAAACAAATTAGTAAACATCAAAGAATTTTCCACAGTGTCTCATATTCTGCATAGGATAGATCTGCACTAAAAATTTGTGCCTTTTATCCCTTTTTTAGCTTTTTACAGGAGTAGGCAAGAATTACTGCTGGAGGCTATTCCCCACTTTGCCCCTGCCTCTCTTCTGAGCATCCTGTATTTTTGTTTGATACATCTGGTGACGCTACATGGGCCCAGAGAGAAAACTATGTGGGCTTTGGTGACGGCGCTACCTTCTGACTGTCATAGTTTCTTGTTTCCTCTTGCTATGGTAAAATAGCTTGAAGAAAGCAATGCAAGAGAGGAAAGGTCTGTGGGGCTTACACGTCAAGGTCACCGTCCAGCATTGCAGGGAAGTCACAGTGGCAGGAACCTGAAGTCGCTAGTCACACTGTATCCACACTCAAGAGCATAGAGCGATGAATATATGCATTCATGCCTGTGGTCAGCCAGCTTACTTTCTCCTTTCCACACAGCCTAGGGCCCAGCCCATGAAATGGTACTCACATTCAGTGTGGGTCTTTCTACCTCAGCTAACCCAAGTTAGACAGTCCATCACAGGCTTGCCCACAAGCTAGCCTAATCCACACAAGCCCTCACCGAGAATCCTTTTCCCAGTGATTCTAGATACTGTCGTGCTGACAATTGAAACTGGTGATCACACTGGGCTTATTTACAACATAATCTTGTGCCATGAGGGTCTCTATTTTACTAATTTCCAAGAGCATTAGCCATGCATGGTTGCTGCGAAGATCAAATCAAATGGAACAAGTTGGGCTATGGTAGGTAATTGATAAAAACGATGCTGTCAACAGAGGCATTGCTGATGTGTGCCTGTGATGTGGCTTATGTGGGCAGAGAACTAGGTTAACTAAGGAAAAACACTGTGCTGTTCATTTCACTGGCGCTGAAAATGTGCCTTGATTTCTTAGTACAAAACATAATCACCTGAGTGGCATGTTAAAACTCAGATTGCTGAGAATCACTATTATGGAGTCTGACTGAGTCTGTATGGAGCAGGGCCCAGGATGTGTGTGCATATTTGTGCATAGGGGAGTGTACACACATGTGTTCACAGACCAAAGATCAAGCTTGGATATCTTACCTCAGATTCTATTTTTGTCTTTTTGAGAAATAATCTCTCTTTAGACTGGAATTCCTATGAAAAGGTAGGCAAGCTAGCCCCTGAGCCCCAGAGGTCCCTCTGTCTACACCTCCTCAGTTCTGGAATTACAGGTGCATAGCACAAAGATGGGCTTTTAAAATTTGGCACTGGATTGTTTCCAGTTTCTCACTATTATGATATAGCCACAGTGAATATAGTTGAGTAAGTACATTTACACAATAGAGTATTATTCAGCTCCTTAGAAAATGACATGAAATTTTGGGGAAAATTGATAGAACTAGAAAAAAATCATCCTGAGTGAGGTAACGCAGACAGAAAGATACCTATGGTATGTGCTCGTTTATAAGTGGATATTAGATGTTATCATAAACATGCTACAGTCAATAGAGAGGTTAGGTGAAGAGGGACCCTAAGGGGAATACATGGATCCCCCTAGAACAGATTTTATAGTAGGAACTGAGGGTGGGTGGAGATGGGAGGGGGAGTCAGGTGGGAGGGGAGATGGGGTGGAAGGAGAGGGTAAGGGACAGATGGTTGGAATTGGGGGGCATTTGGGGGTGATGTGGAAACATAGTGCAGTAGAAACTTCCTGGAATGTATGAAGATGACCCTAGTGAGGACCCCTAGAAATAGATGAGGGGGGTGGGGTTACAGAGTCTCAACTGGCCATCTCTTGTTACCAGGTGAGACTTCCAATGACAAGACTGGGTTGCATTTAACTGAGTTGTTGGCCAAGGGGGCTCCTATTGAAATTACCAAACAACCCAGGCTGTTGCTGAGACAAAGGATTGTTCTTTACAAACCAACAGTGGGCTTCTATTGCCAAGAACAACACCCACACAACTCATTGAACATGGAGAAGCCCAGCTGGAACCTACATGGAGTATTCATTGCTATATTCTAGTCTATTTGTTGAGGGAAGGTATTCTGTAGGCTGCTTAAAGAGGAACATGGACACCAAACCAGCCACAAAACATTTGACCCACATCAGTCCTGTCTATAAAATATGCTGTGGCAATGGTAGCACAGAACTTGTAGGACTTAAGTCCCACTCCTCAAGAAGGAACACGTACCTGACACTGCTTTGGTAACCAAGAACCAGAGACTAAATAGCCCAGAAATCTAAGGTAAAAACCAAACACTACTGATAGTAAAAAAAAAATCAATAAAATTGTTCCTAATAATATTCTGCTATACTCATAGGTCAATGCCTTGTCCAGTCATCATCAGAGAAGCTTCCTCCTGCAACAGATGGAAACAGATGCAGAGACCCCACAACCACAATATAAAAAGATAGTCTAAATGGGAGGTCTCTATCAATTTCCTCCCCTCAGAGCTCAGGGAATCCTGGGGAAGAGGAGGTAAAAAGATTGTAAGAGCCAGGGGGTGGTGGAGGACACCAGGAGAACAAGACCCTCTGAATCAGCTAAGCAAGGCTCATGGGAACCCACAGAGACTGAAGCAGCAAGCGCAGGGTGGTTCTGCACCAGGTCCTCTGAACATATTATAGCTGTTAGCTCGGTATTTTTATGGGACTCTTGACTGTGAGAGCAGGTGGGTCTCTGACTCTTGTGCCTGCTCTTGGGACACTGTTCCTCCTGTTGGGCTGCCTTGTCCAACTTTGATACATGTTTTCCTTCGTCTTAGTATATTTTACTTTGTCATGTTTGATTGTTTTCTCTTAGAAGCCTGTTCTTTTCTAGTGAGAGACAGAAAGGGAGTGGATCCGGAGGGCCCAGGTGGTAGAGAGGAACTGGAAGGAGTAGAGGGAGGAGAAACTATAATCAGGATATACTGTATGAGAGACGGATCTATTTTTAATAAAAGGGTAAAAATGAAAAAGGAAACAAACATACAAAACAACAACAACAAAAACCCTTGGTGCTGGGGATCCAATCCAGTTCCTCATCTCAGCACAAGGACTCTACTGAGTGAAACATTTTCCCAGCCCAAGATTATCCTTTTTATTTGTTTATTCATTTGTTTATTTACTTATTTATTCTTGAGACAAGGTTTCTCTGTGTAGCTTTGGAGTCTGTCTTGGAACTCGCTCTATAGGCCAGGCTAGCCTTGAACTCACAGAGATCCACCTACCTCTGCCTCCTGAGTGCTGGGATTAAAGGCGTGCGCCACCACTGCCCAGCTATACCTCAAAAAAAAAGTTCTCAGGTGATGGCAAAAATGTTGATC
Organism: Microtus pennsylvanicus; assembly: GCF_037038515.1. Classification (NCBI taxonomy): domain Eukaryota; kingdom Metazoa; phylum Chordata; class Mammalia; order Rodentia; family Cricetidae; genus Microtus; species Microtus pennsylvanicus. Next base: position 11,275,098 of record NC_134594.1, read on the forward strand.
TGATGACTATGATCTGAGACCTTCTTTTTCAGTACAATAGAATCTGCTGGCATTTCCATGGTTCTTTTGCCCAACTGGTGGTTGAAATGCTGCCACCTGCTGGTCACAATAGAGACTTTGTAAAAGAAGTCACAGCTGTAGAAAATGATGACATCTACAGGGAGCTGTGAAAAATTTTATAAACTGTGTGTTCTATATAAGAATTAGGAGTAGAAAAGTGATTTTTGTTGTGATGCAAGGAGGTCATTTCAACTTTTGTGTTTCTAAGAAAAACATTTAGAGCACTCTGAGTGCTGTTTCCAGCCGCAGAATGAGAACCGCAGCTCTCGGGGGGCACCAATCTCCTGCTGCTTTCATGCTTCCAAAGCAGACACAGTGGCGGATGCACCTCAGCACGCAGGCATAGTGCTGCTCCCTTTGGAGCCTCTATTTAGTCATCTGTATAACGAGGAGGTAAGATACATCAGAAAGCATTTTCTGGTATTTTCTGACTCTGCGGAGGCTATATTACACTCTGCTTTGCTCCTGAAGGGAGGAAGAATGATATTTATTAATAGAATGAGCTCTGTTATTTGACTGCATGCCAGCTTTTTATTTTATAAAACTATCTTCAATGTTTTGGGCCTCGTCAGCACTTCTGCCCTTTTTTCCCAGGTCACGGTTTTTATAGTGAGATATCCATAGTTACAGGGCAACTTTTTTTTTTTTTTTTTTTTAGCCTGCTGGGGCTTCCACAACCAAGTCCCACCAGACAGGGAGGCCTCACCAGAAATTCACCTCTCATTTTGAGAAGTCGACCTGCTGGTTACTTTGGTCTGAGCTGTCTCTCTCTTGGCCTTGATTTGTGGGTGTCTTCAGGCGGATTTGCTTCCATGTCTGCATCCACATTTTCTCCTTCTATAAGGAAACTAGTCTCTCTAGATTAGTGTCCATATTAGCGATCAGTCTTAACATCTGACTTTAGAATGGCTGGCTGGCTGACACTTTGAGGCACAAGGAGATCAGGGCTTCAATGTATGAAATTCAGGAGACTTACTTTTAAATTGATGTCCAAATGCCTTTCAAAACCATCTTATGGGGCTGAGAAGATGGCTCAGTAGATAAACTGCTTGCTGACTGTGGTGGTTTGAAAGAAAATGGTCCCCCAAAGGGAGTGGCACTTTTATTAGGAGGTGTGGCCTTTTTGGAGGAAGTGTGTCACTGTGGGGGAGGGCTTTGAGGTCTCTTTTGCCCAAGCTTTGCTCAGTGTGACATTCAGACCACTTCCTGTTGATTGCAAGATGTAGCACACTCAGTTCCAGCACTATTATCATGTCTGTCTGCATGCTGCCATGTCCCACCACAATTAAATGTTTTCTTTTATAAAGATTTCTATGGTCATGGTGTCTCTTCACAGCAATAGAAACTCTAAGACACTAAGCAAGCTTGAAGACATGTGTTCGAGTCTCCAGTATTTACATAAAAATCTTCGTATGGCAAGTAGCATGTATCTGTAACCCTAATGCTAGTAGACAGAGACAAGGAGAATCAGGCAAGTCCTCACTGGCCAGTCAGTCTAGTGTAGCCAATGGGCTCCAGGCTTGGTGACAGACTCTACTCCAAAAATAAAGCAGAGAGTGTGAAGGAAATACTGATGTAGATATCTGGTCTCTACATGAGCATGGACAAACACACACACATATACACACACATACACACACATGGACACACACATACATGCACATGCACACATGCACACATGCACAAATGCACACACACATACACACAAACACATGCACGTGCACATACACACACAAATGCACACACACATGCATGAATGCACACACACATGCATGAATGCACACACATGCATACAAACATATGGACACACGTGAATGTACACACATACATGCACACACACATGCACGAATGCGCGTGCACACACATTCATGTCTTTTCATTTTTGAAACAGAATAGTTTCCCCTAGACCTTGTAGCCACCTAATCTTTTTGTTTCTCCGAGTCTCACAGTCTAAAGTCTAGGAGAGCTTCTTCCAGGGATCACTGTATGCCAGACCCCGGGGGGAAGGAATGAGTTAGAGTACCTAGTGTCATTCTAAAGCAGTACTTTCTTTACCAAGACTCAGGTATGATGCCCTCTCTCTGGTACTCAGTTTCTTCCTGTGCAAGTGGGCATAACAGGAGTCTAGGGATGCCACAAAGTTAGGGAAGAACTGGCATAAAGCACGTAGCGTCCTTAACAATGGAGACCCAGAACACAGCAACACACAGTGCACATTCAACCTTGCCTTGTTTTTCTGAGCTGGAGTGGGTCTTGTGGAAATGTTTCAGAGTGTTTCACAGACTATGCCATGTGCCTTCTGGAAACAGTCTCTGCTGTCCTGCTTCCCTTTGAGTCACATTGCTGATGGGAATATCTAAGACACACCTCTGCCTCCCCACTGCCTCTATGGGGGCCACTCCAAATATCAGTTACCCCAACAACTAACTTCACCACTACAACTCAGGTGCTTTGATGTGAGCTCTGAAACCCCAACATCACGCGTGTTTGACAAAGCTACCTTCTGCACCATCTTTCAGGAAGACAGGAGATGTAACATCAGGTCCAACATTAGTGTGTGTGAGAGCCAGGGTCAGGAAACTACCTGGGGCAAGCGTTCTCAGTGCCAGAACACTGGGTGGTACGGCCGGGAGTGTTTGCGAGCTCTAATCTTCTTGCTCCACCCTGAGCACAAGTAACCCAGCGCTTTCTGTCGAAGTCTCTGGTAGGCACCTCTAGTAGTGAAGCAATTGCAATAGTAAACAAGGGGAAGCATTAATAAGCCTGGTATGCTTATTAATTAATTAAGCAAAGCTATGCATCATTGCTCTAGAATTTCAATTTATGTTTGAGGCCATCTATATTTATATGTGTGCTTATACATGTTTTATAGAACAACGTTTATAGTCTGCATATACTTTCTCATGTAGTTTCCACGGCAGCTTACCCTGGAAGCATTTTTGCTATTATTTTGATGTTTGAATTGTATTCTACACATTTCCTCCTATCCTTCCACTTAGGGTCATTTCAGTTGTTTTTAGTTTTGTAAGTTACAGTGTGATATTGATCTTGGACATTTATTTTCCCGTTACTCCTTCTTTCAAATCATTTCCTTGGGATGAATTTCTGGAACTGGACGTTGACTATTCCATGCAGGCTTTACAATGAAGCTCATGTAATTCCATGTCCCTGCGAAACACTGCACATTCCCGACACCGGTAAAACCTAGTCTTGCTACAGAGGCGAGAGCGCCCTCTGCTGCTTCAAAGCAGTACTTCGGCAAGGTTTTGTATTTCCTTAGAAATTGAGTCCAATTCTGTGCCAGGATGGGTTCTAACCTCAGATTGGACATTAAACAATGGGAAGAGTGTTCAGCGTATCAACTCACCACAGATTGTACTTACAGAGGGAATCCAGGCACCATTGTTTGCATCCTTTGAAAAAGCCCAAGTTCTAATAACTGGTTGCTGAGAGCTGCTAATGCAAATTCTTGCACAGGAAAGTAAGCTGTGCTACAGGACTCTGCTTCGAGCTTTTGGGTACATCTGTACCCTGCCCTGAGTTTCTGGACCCTCCTGGACCCTGTGCTGAGCTTCTGGACCCTCCTGGACCCTACCCTGAGCTTCTAGGTCCTCCGGGACTCTGCCCTGAGCTTCTGGACCTCCTGGACTCTACCCTGAGCTTCTGGCCCTCTCTGAACATTGCCTTGAGCTGTTCGTCCTCCTGTATCCTACCATGAGCTTCTGAGCTCTCCTGAACCCTGTACTGAATGAGCTTCCAGGCCCTCTTGAACCCTGCTCTGAATTTCTGGACCCTTCTGGACCTTGTCTTGAGCTTCTGGACCTTTCTGGACCCTTCCCTGAACTGTTAGGGTTCTCCTGGACTCTGTTCCGAGCTGCTGGGCCCTCCTGGACTCTGTTCCGAGCTGCTGGGCCCTCCTGGACCCTGCCCCGAGCTGCTGAGTCTTCCTGGACCCTACCCCGAGCTGCTGGGCCCTCCTGGACCCTGCTCTGAGCTGCTGGGCCCTCCTGGACCCTGCCCCGAGCTGCTGGGCCCTCCTGGACCCTGCCCCGAGCTGCTGGGCCCTCCTGGACCCTGCTCTGAGCTGCTGGGCCCTCGTGGACCCTGCTCCGAGCTGCTGGGCCCTCCTGGACCCTGCCCCGAGCTGCTGGGCCCTCCTGGACCCTGCTCCGAGCTGCTGGGCCCTCCTGGACCCTGCTCTGAGCTGGCTGCTGGGCCCTCCTGGACCCTGCCCCGAGCTGCTGGGCCCTCCTGGACCCTGCCCCGAGCTGCTGGGCCCTCCACTTTGCTGCCTTCTCCTTCTCCTCTGTGCAGGCTTGCCCACCTCAGTGACACTAGCAAGCTGTCCAGCTCTGCGGTTTTGTCCGATGCTCCTGTGAAATGGCGTCCCCATTTTTCTTAGTAATTTGACCTCTAGTTAGCTTTGGTGTCTCACATTAATTCTTTCCTTTCTTCTCTGAGTTTCCTACAATTTTCCATTTTCTACTAGAATATATCCCCTGACTAGTGTGTGTGTGTGTGTGTGTGTGTGTGTGTGTGTGTGCATGCACACATACACGCATGTGCGCACACATATGAATGCTAGAGATCAACTTTGGGTCTTTTCCTTCAGGTCCCACCCACCTGTTTGTTATTACTTTTGTACAATTTTAATTAGTGGTATGTCTCTCCAATCAAATGTGAAACCCAACAGAACAATCCTTTTATCATAATACAATTTTAAAAGGCCATATAGCTTTGTAAATGGTTTTTTCATCTATCATTCCTCAGTACAGCCAAGAGCTGGTATGGGGGGGGGGCGTCTCTAGGAGGAGGCTGTTTGTTTGTCCCAGCCGCCCGGGGTAACTTAGTCTCGAAATAACCACATAAAAACTGTATTAATTAAATCACTGCTTGGCCCATTAGCTCTAGTTTCTTATTGGCTAACTCTTATATCTGAATTTAACCCATTTTCATTAATCTGTCAACAGATTAATGTCAACAGAAGGTCATGGCCTACCAGCAAAGTTTCAGCATGTCTATCTCTGGCAGCCCCATGATGTCTATTTCACTCCGCCCTTCTTTCTCCCAGCATTCAGTCCATCTTCCCCGCCTACCTAAGTTCTGCCCTATTAACAGGCCAAGGCAGTTTCTTTATTCATTAATCAGGAAAAGCAACACACAGACAGAAGGACCTCTCACACCAGGGGTTCTTCTGTCTGTGTGTTGCTTTTATTGGCTAATGAATAAAGAAACTGCTTTGGCCAATGGCAGGCAGAATTTAGCTAGGTGGGGAAAACTAAACGGAATGCTGGGAGAAAGAAGGTGGAGTCAGTGAGAAGCCATGTAGCCCTGCCAGAGACAGATGCTGGAACTTTACCCAGTAAGCCACAGCCTGATGGTGATACACAGATTAATGGAGATGGGTTAATTTAAGATATGAATACCCTTAAGCTATTGGCCAAACAGTATTGCAAATAATATGTTTTCTGTGTGATTATTTCGGGGTTGAGCAGCCGGGAACAAACAAGCGGCTTCCTACAACTAAGAGCTATGAGCTGGAGTACTGTGTTCAAAACTATTGTTAAGTTACAAACTCTTTCGAGCCAAACTCCCTTTCTCTCTCACTTCTGTAAAGAGGATTAGAGAGTGGGGGTGGATGACATCCTTCCAGAACGTGACCACAATATGCCATATGGCAGCCACCGTTTATGGCTGGTTATGGAAACTGCCGTTAGATGGAACAATGGTGCTTGCCTTTCAGAGTCTCCAGCCGTAGCTTGTCTCTCTGATAGCCACAGGTGTGTACAGGTGATGGAGACAGCCAACGCAGGAACGAAGAATTCCTGTGATACTTCCATAATGCAGTTTATTGCGTAAAGGAAGAAGAAGAGGAAACATGAAAGGGACTCAGATCAAAGCCTTTATTCAGTGGATAGGCCACAGAACTCTGAATTTTGTGTCTGATTCCAGAAGGTAAACGTGTGTGGCCTCATGTGTTTGCGTACTCCCTCCCTCTGCCTAGGATTAGGTTCTGCCCTAGGGTTTCATACATCTTGAAACTCCTGTTGATGGTTTATTATTTTTCAAACGTGTTTTTATTTTTATTTTATTTTACTTTTTTGTGTATGGGTGTTTTGCCTGCATATGTGTCTGTGTACCACATGCGTGCACTGTCCACGGAGGCCGGAAAAGGGTTTCAGTTCTTCTGGAACTGGAGCTACAGAGGCTTGTGAGTCACCGTGTAGGTGCTGGGAATTGAACCTAGGCCCTCTGGAAGAGCAGCCAGTGCTCTTAACTGCTGAGTCATCTTCCCATCCCTTTTATTGTTAATCTTAAAATATTAATTTAATTTTATTTGTAATTTGTATATCACTGCTTGGAAGAGTGCATGGGATAAGGTGAAGAGGAAGGCCCAAAAAACACTCTATAGGCAGCATAAAGGAAGACTGTGGAACCTTGGGTAGGACAATAATGCAAGCATTTAGGACTTCCCAGGACAGGAGCACCTGGAGAACTGCCAAAAACAAGCTACCCAGGCATGCTCAAGTGTTGCCGGGGCATAAATGACGACATGTATATATTCATGTGTGAGTGTCAAACTTGGATGCCATGCCTCAGAACCATCGTTTAATTGTGTATTTACCTATGTATTTATTTATTTATTGACTTGTGGCCCAGAGCCTGCCAAAGATGCCAGTCGGGCTGACCAGTGAGCCCCAGCGATCTGCCTGCTGCCCTCTCTCCAGAGCTGGACTACACACATGCACCACAACCCTGGCCATTCACATGTGTTCTGGTCACTGAACTCAGTCTTCATACATGCATGGTGAGCACTTTATGCACCGAGCCATCGCTCCGCCCTACTCTCCCGTTCATCTTAAAAAGTCAGCACTAATCTTCTCCTGCAATTCACGCTTTCTCCAGATGGTCTCTGCTCTGCCACCTGCTTTGCATACATTTATTTCCCATTGCCTTTATTATAATGTGCCAGTGTTAAGTTATACACCACACATTTGTAGTTTCTATTTGCTGTTGAGCTGTTTGGGCCAGAAATGTCCCCTGACCATCATGGTGTCCTAGGACTGAGGACACCCACCTTGTGTGCAGTGGACAGACGGATGTGTGAGCATCTATAGGAACTGGATCACGACTGTGTCTCTGGGGATGCTGCCCCATCCTCCTGACATCATCTTACCTTGCAAGGATGAAGATGTGCTGTGGAACCTGCAGAACCCAAGTAAAGAGTTGGAAACTGCAGCATCACCTGTCATCCCAGCACTGGAGTGGTTTTCTTAAGTTATTCTATTACCAGTAAAGACTCAGGAGTCAGATATTAAGGTGAGAACCTGATAGATCAAAGAAGCAAGGGAGGAGTGGCCAGCTGACCTCACCACCCCTCCCAGACCAAATGGAAAGCAAAATATCCCAAACAAAAGCAAACAAAACAACAACAAAAACCTAACCAACCAGACCAAAAAAAAAGGTGAACCTTCAAGTCCCTCCCTACTCCTTCCTGTGCCTCTCTATCTGTATCCTGAGTCCTCTGTATTCTCTATGACTAATTATTATCATCTAGTCATTGGCTCGGACCCGTGATTCATGATTAACTTTATTAACGCAGCTTCAGGGTGTCACAGTGTGATCAAATATCCTGAGACAGCCGAGAGGCAGAGACAGCAGGCTCCTGGGCTGACTGACAGCTAAGTAGGTGAGTGTCACATTCAGTGAGCTACATTGTTTAAAATAAAATAAGGTGGAGAGTGAGCTAAGGAGGCACTGTGGGGTCTCGGCTCTCCACACAGACACACACATACGCATGAAAATAAAGTGAGATGCCATACATAGAAATACGTTGTGAGCCATAATGCGATTCGGATAAACTACTTACTACATTCAATCACAAATAGTAACCGAGACCACACATTGCGATGAGGTATGTGTTTTCCTGCTACTCTGGTGGGGGCAGCTAAATGTCCCTGGTGTCTTAGAAATCACATATTATGCTTTTTATTGCTCATTTACAGAAAAGGAATCTATAGTCAGAAAAGAAATCTATAGTTAGAAAATGAATCTATAGTCAGAAAATGAATCTATAGTCAGAAAAGGAATCTACAGTCAGAAAAGGAATCTACAGCCAGAAAAGGAATCTATAGTCGTCACAAAAGGAATCTATAGTCAGAAAAAGAATCTACAGTCAGAAAAGGAATCTGTAGTCATCACAAAAGGAATCTACAGTCAGAAGGAATCTACATTCAGAAAAGAAATCTATAGTCGTCACAAAAGAAATCTATAGTCAGGGGGAAGGAAATGGGAGGCTGGGAGGAGGCGGAAATTTGTTTTTTTCTCTTTTCTTTATTCTCCTTTTATCAATAAAAAAAAGAAAAAAAAGAAATCTATAGCCAGAAAAGGAATCTATAGTCAGAAAAGGAATCTATAGTCGTCATAAAAAGAATCTATAGTCGTCACAAAAGGAATCTATAGTCAGAAAAGGAATCTATAGTCAGAAAAGGAATCTGTAGTCAGAAAAGGAATCTATAGTCGTCAAAAATGAATCTATAGTCAGAAAAGGAATCTATAGTCAGAAAAGGAATCTACAGTCAGAAAAGGAATCTATAGTCGTCATAAAAAGAATCTATAATCAAAAAGAATCTATAGTCGTCACAAAAGGAATCTATAGTCAAAAAGGAATCTATAGTCAGAAAGGAATCTATAGTCGTCATAAAATGAATCTATAGTCAGAAAAGGAATCTACAGTAAGAAAAGGGAATCTATAGTCATGTGTGTTTAAGTCCTCTAAATCCTTTGTGCACAGGTTATTTTTCAAGATGAAGTCCTGTATTTTCTGTCATGCCTTAGCTCATGATGAATTTCTCAAAGGTAAGATCACAATGTGTTAGCGGGGAGGCACACACCTTTAATCCCAGCACTCAGGAAGCAGGAGCATCTCTGAGTTCAAGACCAGCCTGATCTATACAGTGATTTCTTGTATGTTTAGGGCTACATAGAAAGACCCTCTCTCAAAAAGTCAATAACCAAATAACTAAGTATAGTTAGCATTCCCCGTGATTAGATGATCCCATTAACAGTCCCGAGGCTGGTGAGATTGCCTTGTGGATAAATCGCTGCGGGAGACTAAAGATGTGAATTCAATCTCCAGAACCCATGTAAGGTCAGAAGACTGGACCTGCCTCCATGACCCTGCCCTCTGACCTCCATGTGCATACCCACCCCCAATAACTGTAATAAATCATCGAGGGTCTGTGGGGAGCTGGCTCAGCCGTTCAGAGCCTGTTCTGTTCTTGCTGAGGACCCAAGTTCCGCTCTTATTACTCATGCTGGGTGAATCAGAGCCCCGGGTAACTCCAGCTCCAGGGAATGCAAAGCCCTTAAAAGGTTTTGAACAGATTGTTGGTGGGTAGTGAGTGTTTTCGTGTTAAGAGAGAAATGAACGTGTTTGAAAGAAACATTGTGGGCAGGGAGTGGGATAGTGTGCGTTGCGCAGCATCTGCGGTTGGTATGATTACCATAAACATGCTGTACAGAAGGGAGGCTGGGTTTTTTTTTTAATCTTTAAATTGGGTTTGAGAACTATAAAGGCCGTGATACAGCTGCTCAGGACTGGGTTCACTTGCATGAGTACAGACGACTGCTCTTTCCCAGGGCTTCACCACATAGGCCCAACAGCATCCATGTTTTCCTCCGTAGCATGTGAGGCTAGCCTGAGCTTGGATCATCTCCCCATCGTTTAAAGCAAAGAAGACATGCAGATATAATTGGGCTAAATGGAGGAATGTTACATCAGAGGAAACTTGCCTGTCTGAAAGTAATCACGCATAGTTGACACACTTTCCTGTGTGGGCAAAGTTCAATCCATCCATTAGATTTGAATTCTCTCTTCCACTCACTGTTCACAGTATTTCAAAGTCATTTTATAAAATGTGAATTTTTAGTCGGGCGGTGGTGGCGCATGCCTTTAATCCCAGCACTCGGGAGGCAGAGGCAGGCGGATCTCTGTGAGTTTGAGGCCAGCCTGGTCTACAAGAGCTAGTTCCAGGACAGGCTCCAAAGCTACAGAGAAACCCTGTCTCGAAAATACAAAACAAAACAAAATGCTGGTTTTACCTTTTTAATCAAGTCATCCAAGGAGCTATGTATCAGGGAAACTGCTTTCCATACGGGCTGTAGAGGGAGGACAATTTCCTCACACCTTCCCCTGTAATAAGTACTAAACTATGGAAGACCACATTAGAATGTTACAAACATTGGAGTCTAGTGTCACGGCTCATTGGTGGCATGCCATTTTGTAAGAAACCTCATAATTGCACGCTCAGGCTGTAGGAGGGGCAAGCCGTTAGGAGACTGGAGACAAGGGAGACTTGCGGATTTCATTTTCAGTTTGTGGACGCATGGTACATACAAATACGCATTTTCATCGGGTCTTCGCAAATCCTCACTCACCATGCTGTGTAGTGATGTGAGGGGCTTTTGGGTGAGATTAAGGATAAGTGCTCATGGCTGCCTCTCCGGAGTTCTTGAATGAAAGACTTCATACCTGGTTAGGATCAGATCCTTGCTTCAAAACAATATAGTTACGAAGAACTGATTTTAATTTTACTTAAATAAACGTTCTTGCTGATTTCTAGTAAAATACATCTAATCCTTTAACTTCTATGTAGTTTTGCACATTAACTTAAACACTCAATGTAATTCAGAGGGCGATCATTTTTAAAGGGTGAAATAAGGTTTGCTTAGGTAATCCTATACTGAAATTGACTTGTCATAACGGATCCTAGTTTAAACCTTTCACTAGAATACATGGTCACGGTGTATTCTAGTGAAATAACATAAGTTTATTTTTTGTTCTAATCCTCAATTATTTCTAATATTAAACAGAGGAACCTCAAGCAATACATTAAAACAATAATTTGCCATTTTTTCTCTAGTTTTTTTTTTTTTTTTTTTTTTTTTTTGTTCAAGGCAAGATTTCTCTGTGTAGCCCTGGCTATCCTAGAACTCACTCTGTAGGCCAGGCTGGCTTCAAACTCACAAAGATCCGCCAGCCTCTGCCTACTCTTTAATCCCCATGTGCACCACCACTGGCTGGTATAATTTGACTTTTCTTGTCAAATTCTTGATCACATAACACAACAGTAAACAAGAAATTTAAAAAACAAATCCAGTTTGAGGTTACACATAATTGACATTTTATTGCCGTTAAGATTTATCTTTTATGTTTTCTTCTTTTCAAACATAAAAGCAGAAAAGCCACTTTCCTACACTGTATTCAACACTTCCAAGTTCATTCTCACTCTGAAACCACACCTAGGTCCTTTTCCTTGTTAGGGAACAGAAAAAGTTAGCACACAGGAGCATTGTACAAGTCTCAGTAACTTGTAAAAGTAAGTGAAAAAGTTCTGCTGAGTGTGTCTGGAAAATGACTTCACATCTGTGTAAGCTTCAGAGCTCAGGTTTAGGTAGCAGGGAAGCTGGCGAGCTGAACATTCCCTGGCTTACTCATAACAGTGCCCTATCTAGAGGACCAGGAAAGAGTAGAGGAGACAACACAGAAACCTGGAGGGAAGAACGCCCCAGAGCTTGGGAGAGAGGCTTCTGTGACACATACCTGTTTTCCAAGTGTTAGGATAGAGAGCACACAGGCACATGATTTAGCTACTGGAATGATGTTTTAGCAGAGAAATCTATTAGAACTACTCTTATATGCCAGAATTCAAAGACTTACCATACACTTTTCAAACCAATGTGGCATACAATGTCCAATGACAGAGAGCCCTGATTTTTCCAGATTTTAAAGATTTACAACAGGCACATAAAAATGGAGATGGTTGATGTGGTGTGATCACCGTAGGAGCGAGGTTGGGTGAAGGGTGCTGGTGATCCAGGGCCTGACACATGCTAGTTAAATGCCCATCACCCCAAGATATATAGCCAAATCCTAGCTCAGGTCTTCATTTAGGTTACAGAGAAGTTTATGTCTTAGAAGCTTATTTTTACAGGCACCCCAAAGGCACAGAATCCCTCTTATAGGTGAAGTAGTCAGTGCTAAGCAGAGGTTACTCAGAAAGACACAAGCCAGCTGCTTGTGGCATGACCAACATCTTTGATGTGTTTCTCTATGCCTGATGTGCTCAAACAACAGCATTTTCAGAAGAGAGAAAAGAAACAGAAGTACAAAAGTAAACTCACCTGACCTGTGACAAAGAACAGAGGTCATATAATGGAGAAAAACATAGTCTTCCCTACCAATGATGCTGGAACAACTGACCAACTACAAGGGAGAATGGGTCTAGAGACAAGTTCTAGACCCTTCAGACAGTAGCCCAAGTGGATCACAGAATTAAATGCACAACCCAAAGCCAAGATACTAGGACAACATATTGTAAAATAAATCTAGATGGCATGGAGTTTGGCAAGGACATTTTTAGATACAATACCCGAGGCACAATGCACGAAGGAAAAGAATCAACAAGCTAAACCCCATTAAAATTCAACTTTTTGCTCAGAAAAAAGACTTTGTTAAAGAAATGAAGAGATCGGAAAGAAATATTCCCAAAAGCCAAAGCTAATAAGGGGCTGATTTTCAAAGCACACAAAGATGTCTTTGATCTCAGTGGTAAGAAGAGGAGGAATGTGCTTCAGCTTGAACTACTAGAACATCTGCCCGACTTGCTACACCCACAGATCTGCATAAGAAAGGTTGTTCTAGGGGGCTGGAGAGATGGCTCAGCGGTTAAGAACACTGACTGCTCTTCCAGAGGACCGGGGTTCGATTCCCAGTACCCACATGGCAGCTCACAACTCTCTGAAAATGTAGTTCCACGAGATCTGACACCTTCACACCAACGAACATAATAAAGTTAAATAAAAAAGTATGTCATCAGGAAAGTGGGAAACAGTGAACTACTGCTGTCCACTGCTGAGCTGGCCACAGTCAGAACTAGTGACCATGGAGACTGAGGAAGCACAAGGCATTAGGGACTCCCCATCATCGTTAACAGCTGATTTTCACCAACTTGATAGCTCCTAACAGCACTCATCACACCCTTACTACAGGACCCAGTGATCACAGTACTTGAACTGAAAGGTTATGCTCTTACAAAAGCCTGCGTGTGTATTGTTGTGAAATATTTGTTTAACTATGCAAAGTGGATATGCTTTGTTTAACTATGTAAAGATGTGTTACATTTGTTTAGTTATTTAAAGATGTGTTGCTGCTTTATCTTGCCTGCCTAAGGTACCCGACTAAATGAACAGTCAATAGCAAGGGAGTAGGTATAGGTGGGACTTCCCGACTTGGAGAGTAAGGAGGAGGAATTTAGATTCAGGGGAGAAAGAAAAAGAGATGCTAGGGAGATGCCAGGGCAGCCAAACAAAGAGGAAGCAGGAAAAAGGTTAAATTACGTTAAAAGAGCTAATTGGCCAAGTCTAAGCTGAGGCCGAGCATTCATAATTAATAATAAGTATCCATGTCTTTATTTGGGAGCTGGTTGGCAGCCCAAAGAAAATTCCAATTACAGTGTGTGGTGATAGCCATTTTATTCATAACTGCTTACACCCGGAGGCAACCAACAGGTCTACCAGCAAGTTCATGAATAAAACATCTTGGTACACCCAGACAACAGGAATATTATTTAGCACCAAAATGATATGAAGTGAATTAGGAACACTTTAAATTCCTGTTTCTCAGTGCAAAGCTGGGCGACACAGCCACATGCTGTATGATTCCATCTATATAAATCTCTGAAAAAGATAAAACTGTCAAGATAAAAAAAGAACAGCTATTGCCAAGGAGGGTAGGGGGGTGAACAGACAGAACACAAGATTTCTAGACAGAGAAAATGCTTTGTTGCTTCTTTAATGCTGCGTATGGATTGACCTTTTTGTCAGTGCCCATTGGATGCACAACACTGAAGTGATCCCAAGATAAATTTGGAAGTTTGTGTGATAATTACTTTTTATTTTAGATGTTTTCCATTTTCTTTGCTACTAATCTTAAAAATGGTAGTTACAGCTACATCTGCACACACACACACACACACACACACACACACACACACACCCCTCTCTTACATCTTCATGCATGTACTTCACAGACAAAACTCACAAGTTCAGATTGATACTTCTGGTTCAAACTTATTTACAGCGCTAGGGTAATTTTTCTTATTATATTCTCATTGCTTGTGTTTCACATGAAATATTGCTCTTCAATATTAGTAGCTGTAACACTAAAGTTTACGCACTTTATCCCATAACGTTCATAGGCAGCTACATGTCAAGATTCCAGGATGTTACAAGCATGAACCATTTATCTCTTCAAATTTCTTCTATAGTTAATTTTTAAAAATAATCATGTTGGGGGGTGAGCAGAATCCCATACATAGTGGCATTTACAGCAGAATACTCCGATTATTTAAAATAGCATTTTATGGGTAGTTACAGTTCAGTTTGAAAGACAATTCATTTATCTGGGATTAAGTTTAGTTTTTTATCCCCTTTTACCTCATTCTATTTTTAAAATAGGAAAAAAAATACTCGATCAAAAGTAAACAGAGTACTCAAGAAAGAGGGTTTCCCTCCTTGTCACCTCCCTGCCACCCCCACGCCACAGGCAGAAAACACATCTCATTAGTTTTGCTCTTCCTTTCCTGTGTTTATTTTTAAAGTATCTGAACATGTGTGACTAGGCTGATTATTTCTCTGCAGACATGAAACCATTCTCTTATCCCTTAAGCTCTTCCCGGTTCACTGCCCATTTGCCGAGGATCTGCTTCTAGCAGTTGCCACCTGGAGTCCTAATGCACATACTCTTTCTCTCCAGGTCTTCAGGATTTAGGTTTTAAATTCTGCTGTAGAGAAGAATAATCTCTTAAACTCTGTTTAGTTATGTAGTGGATTACTTAGCAACAGAAGCATGAACTCGTACGTGTTTGGTTGTTATTGGCTTCTAACACAACAGCACTGTGATTTGTGTTGTGACTCAAGTTGTTTCAGACTAGTGCATAAATCCCATTCTCTGCATTGCTTTTAGCCACTTAGAAATTCTCCAGCTCAGCTGGGCGGTGGTGGCGCACGCATTTAATCCCAGCACTAGGGAGGCAGAGGCAGGCGGATCTCTGTGAGTTTGAGGCCAGCCTGGTCTAGAAGAGCTAGTTCCAGGACAGGAACCAAAAAGCTACAGAAAAACCCTGTCTTGAAAATCCAAAAGAAAAAAAAAAAAAAGAAAAAAAAAAGAAAAAGAAAAACAAAAGAAAGAAATTCTCCAGCCCATCTTGCACTTTGCTTACCATGTTCTATAGGTCCATAAACGCTGAATATTTTGATGGTTACAGAATTGTTTGCAAAAGTCATGTAAGTTTTTGTTTTTACAAAAATAGTGTTGATGGGGCTGGAGAAATGGTTTGGCAGTTAAGGGCACTTCCTTCCCTCACCCAAGACCCAGGTTCCTTTCCTAGAACCCACATCAGGAAATTCTGCTTCTCTGGTTGATGCCTTCACGTTACCTCAGCATTCGAATGGTGCTACCTTAAGTCCGTTCTAGCTCTCCGCACTTCTCACTAATGTGTGTACATACTCATATGAAATAAATACTCACCAAATACCGCTCATTGTATATGTGACAGGACTGTATTACTCCAGAGAAAGAAGTTTTTGTTGTTTGCCCTTAACATCTGTCTTCTTTTAGCTGGTGCATTTCTGCAAATCAACTGTTTTCTTTTTTCCTTTTAAATGTTATTCTACCTTCCATGCCTGGCATAGTTATGCCTGCCTGTTGCACAGGTAGCATTCTAGAAATATCCATTGATTGAACAGGTAGATGGATAGATGTGAAGCTCTGTGACATCATTTGAATTCTAACTCAATAGCAAATGGTTTAGCTCGAGTTTCACTATGGTTCTGATACAAGGTGGCTCATGATAGTTAATATTTAATCTATTTTCTCAAGGGGGCTATAAAAATCCCTATAGCACAACCTTTTACAGCAGGGACTATGTAGCATGTCTATACATCAGAAAGGAGACGGTGACTTTCACCTGTGGAGTGACCGATATACAGATGTCTGTTTTCCTCTGTGAATTACCCACAATTGTAGTTATCTGATGTTTTCTAAGATTACCGACATTAGGTCTGCTCCCTGTAGAGGCAGGAGGGGAATCTGGAAAAGGGGGGTTGTGATGAGTACGTAGGAGGGCTCTGTGTCTTCAGAGGCTACTCGGAGACTACATATTCTGTCTCTTCCTCTGTTAAGAGCAAGAACACCTGAGAATGAGTAGCCACTCAAATAGTCAGGTGACCAACGCATTGTTGCTAGCTCAGGCTGAGCAAGGCAACATGGGAATCAAAGAGAGACAGACCCCTACCGAAGCATGTCCTTTAATCAGAGCAAGAGACCGCAGTCTCGCTGCAGTAGAGACTGTGAGCCTTGACACGGGAGGACTGGGGGTTTTAGAGTGCAGAAAGGGGAACTTTTAGGTGGAATGAGGCCATCTACAAGCCTGTTCTCAAAATCTTAAGAGATACCAATGGAGTTTGGTGTGTTTACCTCCCCTCATCAGAAGCTTTGCAGATCCTTACGTGCACACAGCTGTTATCAGCATGCTAACCTTCCTGCCTGGATTTTCTCATTCCATGTAAAACTCCACCAGTTCCATACTGCATGCTATATGGTACTATACCTGTAATGCTCATACAAGACAGTATGAGAGCCTTGGGAATGGGGCCTGGAGACTTAAAAACACACAGACACAGACAGAGAGAGAGAGACACAGACACGGGTCATCCTTGATACAAGAATGACAAGTTTATTGTGCTCAGGGGCAGCTTATATAGGGCTCTGGCCACGCCCCAGCTCTGGGATCTTTCAGCTGCAGGCTCACCAACCTGTCTGTCATCAAGGTCTCATGCGCAGAGCAGCTGCAGGCTGCTCAGAGCAGAGGAAAACAAGTTGTTTTGATCACAGCAGCTGAAAGCATAGGAAAAATAAGCCACTTACAGGGTCCGGGGGTCCACAGCCCCCAATAGCTCCCAACAATTCCACCCGAGGCTATTGGGTCACTAACACTCCATCACTCATACCCCTTCTGTCCCATGGAGGGAGCAGCGTCTGGCTTCATGCTTGGGGAACAGGAAATGGAAAGACAAATCTTATCTGGTGCTTTGTCTTTTCAGTTTGCCTGTAGGAGGAAAACACACAAGTTGCCTTTGCTCCTTTCTGTGCTGTCTCAGTTTGGTGCTTGGCTTAGGCTTAAGTTTCAGCCCTACATTAAATAGAAGAAATTAAGAGGATGTGTTAAATTTCTTGATTCTGAGATTTCCTCTTCTATAAAGGTGATAGATGATCTTCAACCGCAGATACAATGGACAGAATCTGAGGAGGGGGAAAGCCTTCATTCCCTAGCCAAAGAGGATTCCTCCTCTTAAAGGTTTCAGTGGTGGGGCTCCTTCCGCATAGTTATTAAGTATACTATGTGTTGTAATTAAAAAAAAAAAAAACCACAAAGAGAAGTCATACCATACAACAGGACTCACATGCGGGGCTTACTGGAAGGGCAGAGACAGGTCCCTGGGGACAAGAGTAATGGGGGGAGAGAAAGGTGGGGAGGGGGGAGGAAGTGGGAGGAGAAAGACCCACCTTTTAAAAAGAAATGTAGTGAGTGTGCACAGGAGGTGCTCTTAGTGGCTGCAGCTGAGGACGTTTCCTGTCAGGACCCCAAGGGCAGGCCAGTGCAGATGCCTGAATAACTAACATTCCTCCCTTTTGTTTATTATAAAAAGGTGAGGATTTAGAAAGGGGTTGCAGGTGAGGTGGGGATGAGGCCGCATTGTCCTGAAGACTACTTCCTGCTGAACTGAGGGGTATCGTTCATCTTTGGGGAACCTGAGAAAGCTAGGCTGCTGGCCATGTCCCGGAATATCTGACTGTTTCACTTCGCTGCCCAGGCTCGGTGGAACCGTCAGATGCCACTTGGACCCTGCAAAATGCAGTTTGAGGTGTATCCGAGTCAAGTCCCCAAACCTTAAAGCCCCTGATCCTTTCCCACCACCACAGCATCACGCAGACACTCACCTTCTGTCCCGTCTACCAGGACACACAGGTGGCTGATTACCGAGAGCAGTCATTGTAGGGTTTGTACCTCAGGGGCGCTGCTGGTTCTCACCACCCAGACATGTTTGGTAGTCTAGTGCCTTCAGTTCCTGCAACCATAGCTGATTAGGAATGGTCAGTGGGTCTCCAAAAACATCCCAATGGGAGCAAGGAGGCATAAACGACGACACAGTTCCCATGAGTGAGCAGAGAAGACCCACGTGTCTACAATTCCTAGCATCCCAGGAATTCAGAGAGGGTCGAGTTTGAGATGGTACAGGCTGCTCATCGATTCATCAAACACAAAGCAGGGACCAAGGGTCCTGAGCCCAAGAGAGAAACAATAACATGGTACCAGGACTTTGAGAAGAGTCAGATGGGGAGGAGAAGACTGTGCTCGAGAAATGAAGTCTCACATCTAGGGGAACGGTCACAGGTGGGGAGCCCTACAAGAGACCCAGCTGTCAATGGAAGGTGACGCGGCTGCCAGTGAAAGAGAAAACATAATTTTTTTGCAGGTCGAAGAGAGCAGATCTGTTGAGGGTGGAGCAGGTGGGTAGGGCCCAGTAGGAAGTGATTACCTTTCATGGAATCTGTCACTAAGCAAACATGCTGTATGCAACAAGAGTTAATACAGGAGGTTTATTGGGAGGGGCAGGTGGGAGAGGGAAAAGGTGACACCTCCTTCCTTCTATTGGGATCGTTGGCAGAATATTGTAAGTGTTCCATAAAATATCAGTATATAAGATTCTGGGAAGCAGATTTTTGGTAGGCTAATTCCTCTTGAATGAATCGCAAGATCCAATGACTTTTTATAAAGCGAGAATCAATCAAGAAAGGCACAAGTCGCTCAGTGATTCATCGAGAAAGGAGCAGGGGCCAAAGGGCAATGGTGCAAAGACCCGAGGGTTGGAGAAACGAGAAAGGCACAGGCTGCCCAGTGAGTAGTCACGCAAAGGGTGGGGGCCGAGGGCTCTGAGCTCAAGAGAGCCGTGGTTGCCTGGTACCAGAGCTTAGTAAGGCCAAAAGTCAAGAAACTATGCTCGGGAGATGAGCTGGAAACAAAGGTTTACTCGTGGGAAATAGCCAGAGGTGGGGAAAGGGGAAGGACCCATCATGCTGGTGTTGGATAGAGGGATCCATTGGGGAAGCGAGGCTGTTATATGTGGGTGGGGTTTCAGAGTCCTCACACCGCTGGCAGGCAGGAGAAAGCACCAGGACAGCCTTTCCCGGCTAGGGAACCAATGTTGTAACTTAGAAAATACCACAAGATAAGTCACATCATACAATAGGGCACACGTGACCTTCCAATAAACGAAAGAGGAGAGAGAAGGGGCAGAGACTGGTTCCCGGGATCAAGAGTAGCAGAAGTGGGAAAGACACAGACAGAGAAAGGAACAGATGAGGGAGGGGTAGTTGCAAGGTGGGTAAGGCCCACCTTGTAAAAGAGAACATAGTGAATGTGCACAGGAGGTGCTCTTAGTGGTTGCAGTTGGGAATGTGTTCTGTCAGGACCCCAAGGACAGGCCAGTCCAGATGCCTGAATAAAACACTATATACCTTCAGTCAGGCAGCCCTCCGATGCCGGGCCAAGGCTGCAAGAGATGGACATACACAAGGGTAGGCAGGGTGCGGAGTCCGTGAGTTGTGAGACGCAGCACCTGCTCTAAATGGCCAACAGCTGGAACTCAACTTCAGCTCGTGGCAGGGAACATGTGTGTGCATTGTTTGGTGAGTGGTGAATATTCTCCTCCTCATCGTTCTGACCACTAGAGGAAGGCTGGAAACAAAGGCTAGACATTCTACATCCTCCCTCCCAGTCCTTGCAAAAGAAATCTCCTACTCTATTTTTGAATTTCAATATTTCCTTTCTCTTTTCTTGATTAGATTTGGCCCTTTCCCACAGTGAGTGCCATAGAAACCCAACTCCCATACAGCAGTGGAAAAGATAATTTTAGGAGCAATTTGAGCTGTAAACACGTTTTGCTTGCAGCTTTCCAGGGCTGTCCTGACTGATGGAGGCTGCACGGGGCCACTGGTTTTGTTTTGCTTTCTTTTCTTTTCTTCCTTCCTTCCTTTCTTTTTTTATACTCATTAATCCTGAAGAAAGTTTCAGACTGGGGTCTTTATTGTGTAATTACAATTTTTGGATTGCTGGCATGTTTTGTGGTGACTTTACTCTGTGTGCAAGCCTGCTTGTTCATGCAGCTAAAAGTTCTGGCTGGCTAGAAAGTTGAAATGGGGATTTTGGCTGGGGAGTGAATTGAAGGTGCTTTTTACTGAAAGGTCACTCAGTTCTCTCCCATCTGAATGTGGCTAACCACTAAGCTTACCTTTATTTACCTCTTTGTGGGCCTGGTTTCCAGCGGCACCGGGACTTACCAAAACACCCCTTTAAAGGTGTCTCAGGTGCAAGGCTTCTCAAGTGCTGTTTGCTCTTTGTGGAATAATGGGGAAAATTTTTTTAATAAACATTTATGCCTATTCAAACCTGGAGTCAAGGGTGTTATAGTTTAGTGGTGGTGAGAACGAATCACGATGTACAGCAAACCCACGTGGTAGTTTATTGATAGGGGGTGAGAAGGGAGGTCGTGCCTGTCCTCAGAGAAAGGGAAGAGATGAAGAGAGGGGGAGGGCCAGGCAGAGCTTACTTTAAAAAGGGAGTTTATGTTGGAAAGGACCTTTGTGTGTGCCTACAGAGCCTTACGCAGCCATGCAATGCATGTATATAGATGATGTAGCAACATACGGCCGTAGGACCCTGGGCTGACTAAGTATTTGCCTGAGTACTGACAAGCGCATCCTGCCAGATGATAGGGGCGAGCTAGCCTAAAGCCTGAATGCTAACAAAGGGTACATCTAAGACTATGTGGGGACTGGAGGGGTTTTTCTTCTGTGATCACTCTGAGAGTAACCATGTTCTAAAATTGTTGGGAGGGGCAGCTGAGTTCACAGCAGAACTGTTTTTGGCTAGGTTCTGTATTGAATTGCCATGGATTCAGAGACAGCGCAGTTTCATTTAGTTATTGTTCACACATCATCCTTGCCAACAGTATTTCCTGAGTTCTTCCTATGGAGCCCATCCTGGAGCGGGCATGGTAGACACTGGAGCCTCTGGGCACTCAGACAGGACATTCTGCATCATTGTCTGTGCACTTTCTCCCAATGTGCAACAATCTGTATAAACAAATGGATGGGCTTCCTTCCAATTAGACTGCAGTTGTGAAAGATAAGGAAATTTTAGTATTTTGTTTTGTTTTTCCAGACAAGGTTTCTCTGTGTAGCAGTCATAGCTGTCCTGGAACTCACTCTGATAACTGGGCTGACCCCAGACTCACAGATATATGCCTGCCTCTGCCTCTTGAGTGCTGAGATTAAAGGCATGCACCACCACTGCCTGGCAGTATCCTGAATTTTTTTTTTTTTTAGTTTTTCGAGACAGGGTTTGTCTGTAGCTTTGGAGCCTGTCCTGGCACTAGCTCTTGTAGACCAGGCTGGTCTCGAACTCACAGAGATTCGCCTGCCTCTGCCTCCCGAGTGCTGGGATTAAAGGCGTGCGCCACCACTGCCCGGCTATCCTGAAATTTTTTATATGTTGTAAAATAGTATTATTTTCTCTCGTGCTTTTTCATTTATGCAGAAACTGAGGATCTTGACCATGCACAGGTAAGCCTTCCAGATGTGGCCCTTGTGTAATGGTCTGTCCTGTTCCTTTAAGAGACAAGCTCAGCCCACTCCCTACCCTGTCTGCCTAGTCAAATGGACCTTCCTTCCACTTCCAACCTGAGCTCTCTCTCTCTCTTCTGTCTCTCTCCCGAAGAGGTAGCCTCTCCCATCCTCTCCTCTCCTTTCCTCTCCTCTCCTCCTTATCTCTTTCTCTTTTTTCCTTTCTGCCTCTCTCTCCTCATCCCCCTTTTCCCTCCCTCTCCCTTTTCCCCTTCCCTTCCACAACCCACTAAATAAATAACCACTTTCTCTGCATGGTGTACCTATCCATCTCTGTCTCTTACCCACCGTGGCTCCTCAGCTCTTTGTGAGACCAGTCTCTCACCCACTGCCTCCCACCTGCCTGGGTGGTGGGACCAACCGTCCTTGTGGACCACTGTGATCTCCCACCTACCGCTGTCTTAAACCACCTGCAGTAGCCCACCATTTTGCCATTACACCTTGGGCTCATGCACAGATAAGCCTCCCAGATGCAGCCCAAGGGCTCATGTACAGGTGAGTCTCCCAAATGTGGCTCTTGTGATCTAGGCTAACCATTCTTAGCTTATGCCACAAATGAAACATCATGAGCACTATTGCTGGGGAATAGTGTAGACTTTCTAGCATTAGAAATTAGACCCTTAAGATGCTGCAAGGAAGAGCTTTACAGAGCCTGCCCCACCCAACCCTCAGTCTCTCCCCTCCTAGTTGTTTGGAAGAGCTGGTAGGCCATACCCACCTCTAAAGTCTCTCTGTTCTCACAAAGGGTGAAATCTCACTCCCACACCTCTCCTAGCAATTGGGAGGCAGACTGACTAAAGTCATCTAACACAAGTCTCATATTTAGTGAATTTAATTCCTTGGCATGGACTCTACGCTCTCCCCTGGAAACCCTTTTACTTTAGACTCCAGTCTTTTAGAGAGTTGCAGCATAAATCAGCCTCTTGTCTGAAGGATGACTCTATCAGTGCCAAACCACACACCCTCCTTTTCCTCTCCAAACCTGAAACGTAGGAGTTTTGGAATTATTGGGTATATATTTCTCAAGGAAATGGAGACTCCTAAGTGGGAGCCCCCAAAAGCAGAAGGATATTTAAGTTCTGGTCAAAAGAAGAAGCTGCAGCAGCCCAGAGGCAAGGTGGTATAGTAGGCTGAAGTACCTGTGTAGTAGTTTGAACGTAGTTGACCCCAATAATCCCATAATCCAATAATCTCATAGGAAGTAGCACTGTCAGGAGGTGTGGCTTTGTTGGAGTGGGTGTGGCCTTGTTGGAGGACGTGTGTCACTGTGGAGGTGGGTTTTGAGCTTTCTTGTGCTCAGGACACTGCCCAGTGAGTCAGTTGGTTTCCTGTTGCCTACAAGATATAGCAATTTCAGCTCCAGCACCATATCTTCCTGAATGCCGCCGTACTCCCTGTAATGGTGATGATGGACTGGACCTGTATGTGAGCCCCCTCAGTGAAGTGTTTCCTTTATAAGAGTTGCAGTGGTCATGGTGTCTCTTCACAGCAGTAGAAACCCTGACTAAGACAGCCTGTGTGAGACTGGAAGAGAAATGTACTTCAGGGGCCACAGGGACCACACTCTGGACAACTTTGCTTGCCAGATAAAGGAAAACTTAAGTAGGAATTATACGTAATTACATCAAAATTAGATTCGATTTGTAATTTAAAATATTCCTTTAGAAACTGTCTGTCTGGTCTTTCAAGAAATTCCTTTTCCCACGGTCAGGCATTTAGACAAAAGCCAACATTCCCTCAGGGGCTTGAAGAAAGTTCCTCATTGCTAAAAGGGGAGTCATTCTCTTATCTCTGGTAATAGAGACCTGTGGGTCTTCCACTACCTAGGACTTTGGTGCCCCAAAACTTGTCAAGGTCAGTGCTAACCTCTGGGCTCTCTCAGTCCTGGCTCACAAGCCCCATCCCAGCTCACCAGCTCCCTTTCTTCTGTTCCCACATAGCCCTTGGAAAAAAATTTCCCTGTTACTTCTCTCTGCCTTCCTGGGAGACAGCCTTGGCAGTTTGGAATAAACTTCCCTTTTCAACCATAGAGTGGCTATTTTGGGTTCTTTACTGCACCCATTTTTCATTCATTATGTTGGTTATTTTTTTGTCATCCTGACACAAGCCCGGGGCATCTGGGAAGAAGGAACCTCACCTGAGAAAAGACATCCATCAGGTGGCTTGTAGGCAAGTCTGTGGGGATATTTTCTTGATTAATGATTGTTATGAAAGGGAGGATGATCTGCAGGAAGACGGTCCTGCTGGTCTCTGAAAGCAGCCCCAGAAAGCCAGCTAGAAGTATTCTCCGCCTCTGCCTCAGCCCTCATCTCTGGTCTCCAGCTTTCTGCTTGAGCTCATGGCCTGCTTCCCTGATGATGGGCTGTAACCTGAAAGCTAAATAAACCCTTTCCTTTCAGAGTTGCTTGTGTCAAAAACCAGGAGTAAATGCTGAAATGTTGCAATATAAAAGTTTATTCAGGTCAGGCCAAATGTGCCGGCTACTCCAGAGTAGGAGGCAGAAGGGTCCCTGACTGAAAGTAGGGGCCTTTTCATAGAGAAGCTCGAGCCTGAGGCACACAGCAAGTGGTTATAGAAGCAGATTTACAAAAATTAATTTAGTTAGCTCTCAGCAGTTCTCAGAACATACCACGAAACAATGGAAACAGTTTTCAATGTGTCAATCACAAGATTAAAGAGAAAGAACAATTCAAAAAACCAAATTGACCTGTTGCAGGGTATTTGATTGCACTGTGAAGCCTGAGACTATTTGTTAATCAAATCAACCTTTTATCTGGGGGTGGAGTCAGCAACTAATTGACCAGAATTAGTCATAGAGAGTATGGAAGAGCCAGAAAGAGGATAGAGAGTAGGGAGGAACTTGAAGCCTTGTGGTCTTTTTTTGGTGTGGGGTGGCTTGAGATAGACACTTTCTTGCTGGGTCTCAAGTCATAAAAGGAAGGTCAGCTGGTTGCTTCTTATCTTCTCTGTCCTAGCATCTTTACCCCAACATCTTACTCCAGAGTCTTTATAGTAAATAAAATGGTAGAGACTTAGTTAAAACTACATTTGGCAGTGATGTCAGGACTGAAGTCACACCAGGATGTGGATTGACTGTGGGACACCAACTGCAGGGCTGTGGGGGCTCAGATGACAGCTAAAATATCAGTATATTCAGGTGTGCAGTCACTAGCCTGACAGAAAAACATCTTTTTGGCTGGAAAAAAAAAGAAAAAAATGAAGTCACCTGTCTCTTACCATTCCCCTGAAGTGCAAATTCTAATTGGTCTTAATGATAAAAACCAGGAGTCAGATATTAAGGGGTAAAAGCTGAAAGATCAATGAAGCAAAGCAGCCAGTCTCTAAAGTTCTTAGCTCAAGGAGTCCACAGACCCTAAAGGCTGAACTCCTGTCTCCTTCTACCTTCTATTTCTATCACTTCCTGCCTCCACCTCCCTAGTGCTGGGATTAAAAGCATGAGATCCCAAATGCTGGAATCAAAGGCATGAGATCCCAAATGCTGAGATCAAAGGCATGAGATCCAAATGCTGGATCAAAGGCATGAGATCCAAATGCTGGATCAAAGGCATGAGATCCCAAATGCTGGATCAAAGGTATGAGATCCCAAATGCTGGAATCAAAGGCATGAGATCCCAAATGCTGAGATCAAAGGCATGAGATCCAAATGCTGGATCAAAGGCATGAGATCCAAATGCTGGATCAAAGGCATGAGATCCCAAATGCTGGATCAAAGGTATGAGATCCCAAATGCTGGAATCAAAGGCATGAGATCCCAAATGCTGAGATCAAAGGCATGAGATCCAAATGCTGGATCAAAGGCATGAGATCCAAATGCTGGATCAAAGGCATGAGATCCAAATGCTGGATCAAAGGCATAAGATCCCAAATGCTGGAATCAAAGGCATGAGATTCCAAATGCTGGATCAAAGGCATGAGATCCCAAATGCTGGAATCAAAGGCATGAGATCCCAAATGCTGGATCAAAGGTATGTGCCACCACTACTGCAGTGCCTGAGTGGAAGGAACCCCAAGAAGACCACCGGAGACACAGGCTCATCAAAACGCAAAATCAAGGTTTAATTATGCAAATCGTGATTTGGACATCAATTTGCACACCAATGCACAAAAACCAGAGGAGGTATCCCACCGGTTTTAGGCAGGGTTTATAAAGGTAAAACAAAACAAAACAAAACAAAAACAAGAAAACAAAAAAAACCCCCACAAATCTATTGTTATGGGCATAAGGGGTACCATGACTCTCTGGTTGGCTCCAGTCTAGGGAACTTCCCCCTCTGCAGACAGCCACCTTAGGGCCTAGTATAAGAGTTGGTTTTGTCCCTTGACTACCTGGCCTCTCTGGTTATCTAGTGGATAGCTCTGCCTTCTCATCTTCAGGCAATCTTTATTTGTTAGAGCACAAATAAAATATCACCAATTTCACCCTTTTGTCTAAAATAAAGAAGGTTGTAATTTATATTAGAAAAACTATATACAACTACTATAATAATTATACACAATAAATACATCAACAATGTCTAGTGCATTGTAGGCCCTTATTTCGGTATGGCACAAAAGCCATTAGCCAGTCTGAGCTGGTCACATAGCTCTGCAGACAAGCTGTCTCTGCCTTAACAAAAGCCAGGATGGGCTGCTCCTAGCTTCTTCTGTTAGAATGTAGATTACCTGAGAAGAGATGTTGACTGAAGCTGATGACTTAAGAGTTTAGATGTTTGGTGCCAGAAGAGCTGAAATACTGTTCAAAGGCTTAGAGGGGATTCAGGCAATGGTGTATTCATCTGGTTAGCTGACCCAACTGAAGACACAGGGAGCCATCACATAGGTAGGACTGATTTTCATCAGTGTTCAGTAATTCCAGACTTTAGCAGTTTGCAGCCCACAGGTGATTCCTGGATAGAGTTTGTCAGCCAAGTGGTGACATACACCTTTAATTATAGAACTTTGGAAGAGGAGGCAGGCAGATCTCTGAGTTTAAGATCAGCCTGCTCTACAGAATAAGTTCCGGGACAGTGAGGACTACACAGAGAAACCCTGTCTTAAAACAACAACAACAACAACAACAAAAATCCATGAACATTTTCCCTCTCTCCTGAGAGCTGGATATATGTTTTTAGCCCAGTGATAAGTATCTGTAAGTCTATGTTTAGAAGATAACCAAAGGAAATTTAAAATTTTGAGCCTGTGGCTGAATAGTAAGTAGTCAGTGCTCTACCAGCTGATCAGAGTTCTGAACCTTTGAAACCTTAGTATAAAAATAGCATAAAAAATTTCCAATTTTTAAATGAGAAATAATTTTGTTATACTACACAAGAACTTAAGTTTTCGTATCTTTAGACCTTTATATATATCTAAGAACATTTTTTCATATAATCTTTTTACAAAGATATGAATAGTTATTATTAAGAACAATCATTGCAAGACATGTTCTTTTAGTGAAAAGTTACACCTGAAACCTGATAATCCTTTAATATGCCAAGGCAACCCTGTCTTCCCCTTCTTAACAGGAGACTTAGTAGCTTTAGATGAACTAAGAAGGGTGGCTTCAACCTGGAGGAAGAAGCTGGTTGCCTGCCGCTGTCAAACTGACAAAGCTACAGTTAGCGTAGTCACCAATGCCATCAGAGATCCGAGAAGGATAAATTATAGCAGGAAATATAACCCCAATGGCCTATGTAATCAGTCAAAATGACAGAGCCTAGTCCGTTACCTAGATAGGCATCCCAGCCTCTTGTGTTCTCCACGGCACTGGGGGCAGAGGTATCAGGAAAGTGTCAGTTTTTAGCTGCCAGACCCAGATGATGAGAGGCTTTCCTGTGGAGGAGGAGCATGGTGGTGAAGGGGGCGGGACTGACCTTACTTTGTTTATGTAAAGTAGAGCAATCAGCTTTTCAAGGTCCTACTTGCCCAAGGTTAGAGCTGGATCCTGGTGGCAGGTGAGGTGTTGGGGCAGTCTGGCTAAATGGTTAGCATTATCAAAACCCAGGCGAAGTCATCATAATGCCCACTGTTTTCCTGGAGACCTTGTGGGGGCTAGGTCACCGCGAGGAGCTGGGGTCTCTTGTCTGTCACAGCAAGCTTAAACATCTTACACGTCATAATGAGCAGATCTCTGAACAGTTTGAGAACTATTACCTAGTAAGCAAATCTGAGCTTTAAAAAGTCCTTGATTATATTTAGTTACATGCTTTAGGCTATACTTTGAAAACATAGAGTAGGGTAAATAAAACTTTTTCCTATAATTGATTACCTCTTTGTTCACACATTCATTGCTATTATTAACTGCTCAGCTGACTTTCACAAAGAAGGCCCCTGTGACTTCTGGAGTCCCTGTCCTCTCGCATCCAATTCTGAATTACTATTTTGAAGCTCCGACATGACACTGGTTTCCTTCACTTAAGTTGTATGACAAGCGAATAGCTTAAAATACAGGGGCGAGGGGCATGATTCAGAGGGCAAATATACTTTTCCCTAAGTCTGACCTGAATTTTATCCCTGGGACTAACATGGGGGAGGGAGAGAACAGACTCTTGCAGGTTCACTAGACCACACACACACACACACACACACACACACACACACACACACACACACAATCACTTAAAAAAATACCTCAGACTTACTTTTACTGACTTCAAATTCACTTAAGTAGAAGATAGAAGCTAGTGGAAACTTCTAGGTTATGACAATTTCATGGTAGAAGAAAAAAAAAACCTTCCCAGTATTGAAATATGTACAAGAAAGAATATGACATAACATTCTAGGCTGCATGAGGGAGATGATGAAGTGACAGGCAGCAAGCTGCCTTGTTTTTAGGCAGGAGGACTTCGGCACAAATATTCAAGATGAAAACCTTGATTATGACTACAAAGCCCGGAAGTTCAGAGAGGGATGAACTGTTGGAAATGTTGGACATTCTGGAAAGTTTGTGTAATGTTTCTTCCACACAAGAGAGAAGAAGTGGGGCATGCAGTTCAGCTGGGAGGCTGCCTGCCTAACATGCGCAAAGGAAGCCCTGGTTTGATCCCAGTAATGTTTGTGAACCTAGTTTGGTGCCCATAGGCCCAGAATACAGGAGATGGAAGCCAGAGCAGGGTGAAGGAGGGAGCCAAACAACCTCTTAAATCTCTCCTAAACGGAAGTACTTTAGCATGACATGGGTAGTGGAAAGATTGTCTAAACTCAGAAACAATACAGTCTAGTCTTTGGTCCCTACTGTTAGCTGCCTGACATTGGGTAGGGTTGATGCTACTCTGTGATCTGTAAACACAACATCCCTGCATCTTTCTCACTACCTCTGCTGCCCAGGGACATCTGGATTACAGCAACAATTTTCTCCAGCATCAATGTATCCACTTAATATTACTGTAGTCATACTAATATTATTAATATGTTCAAAATATTTTATGGTAAATCTTAATGTTGATTATTTACCACCTATAAAGTAATTCTTCCAAAATTGATCTGGAGAATTTAACCCAATCAAAGTTAAGTTCTATCCCATTCTTAACAACAAGAGCTACCAGAGAATGTCGCTTCAATACTAAAGATGAAAGAAACAAAAACCAGACAATCGATAAAGTCATTATTTTTTATTAAACTCATCTGGATGATGAGCTCACATGACAACCGAGAAAACAGAATCTTGAAAAACAACAGATTTGTTGGCAGGAGAAAGACCTGACTCAAACTTTGCAGAGGTGGGAAGTTAAATGGTTTCCATTGAACAACAGCAACAAAATCAGCTAAAATTATAAATGCTTCCAAAAGCTAAGAATTAGCTAACAGTTAGAAAAAGGTGAGGGTCTCCCAAACAATTACTTTCTTCATTCAGATTTTCTAGCAGATGGTCACAAAAAATGCTAGGCTATTACTCAGTCACAAAGAACAGAATTACACCATTTGAAAATGTCACGGGTGTGTGTGGAGATGGAGGTCAGTGTGTCAACTAAGGCGAGTGAGACTCTGAACAATAAAGAGCATATTCTTCTCTTGTCTGTAAAATATAAGTTTTTTAAAAATAGGGTCATGAAAGTGCTATTACCATCTATTTAGGATAATAAGGAAGTGCATGTTTGTAGTTAGCCACCTATAACCATCAAACTTAAAGTCATATTAGGTATGTTCAAGGTCAAACAGATATATTTTAGAGAGACAGGTCATTTTCAAATGCTCCAAAGATCTACAGAATATGGTATTTAAGATGTTTAAATTACATGTTTTTTTTTTGACAATGAGACATCTGCTACCGGCAACACCAATCTATGGCTGGCCATCAAAGAAACTCCACATGGAGTTTGCTTTCTTTGTGGTAAAAGTGAGCTACCGGGGAAGCCAGTGCTCTACCTCCACCGCTGACAGTATGCTGTCCAACTTGGACAAGCAGGTCACAAGAGAAGTAAGTGATAAACATTGTCAACAAGGTAGGATAGCTCTTCAGAGTATCCTGCTTCACAGAAAAGTCTATCAGATATGCTAGGCCTGCAGGACACAGATGGATGCCCCAACATTGCAGAGGAACCTTTGGTGACTGTCTAGGCAGCCAGGGTTTCTATCACTTCTCACAGTTTTTTGGAAGTTGCTTGCTTGCCCTTCCTGTTTACTCAGGGAATATTATTTCCTTCTAGGGTCTCTGATAGAATCTGAAGACTTTATAGTTATAGTTTTCCTTGTTACCAGATTCAGAAAAGAAATTCACTAAAAAGGTGTAAAGTGTTTAAGTTTGAGAGACATTAAAAGATAGTCTTGGCAATGCAAGTTGGAATAGAAAGTGAATTAGGTACAAGTTTTTGGATTCACCAAGATAGGATAGATATGGAGTATTTTCTCTGAATTTGTCAATTGTTAATGAACTAGACATTGTTGATGTATTTATTGCCTGTTTATATTATATACAGTTATTGTACTTACTGTATATAATTTTTCTTATATTAGTTATAACCATTTTTATTTTAGATAAAAAAGGAGAAATGTGATATTTTGTTTGTGCCCTAAAAAATAAAGCTTGCCTGAAGATCAGAGGGCAGAGCTAGCCACTAGTTAATCATAGAGGTTTGAAGGTCTGTACAGATAGACAGGAAGTGATATGGCTGGGCAGAGAGAGGAATATAAGGTGGGAGGATGTAAGGTGGGAGGATGCAGGAGCTTGTCCCTTTTTTGCCTGAGGAGTTAGCAAGGTAAGAGTTGGCTGTGAATTGCTCCATTGTCTCTCTGATCTTTCAGCACTTAAACCAGTATCTGGCTCCATGTTTTTATTATTAAGACCAGTTAGAACTTACGCAACACCTCTTACGCAATCTAGTCTTTCCGTTCCATTTTTCCTTCTCCCCTAATTCCACAGTTTTCTATATTCCCTCAATTCAAAGTCCCTGACATTGACCTCTGCTAATTTTCCCGTCTCTGTGGATATTCCAAATGAAACTCACATGTTTAAAGATTCAAAGCTAACATCTACAAATGAAAGAAAACATGTGGTATTTGTCTTTCAGAATTTGGGTTACCTCACTAAGAATGTTTGTTTCTTGCTTCATCCATTTCCCTGTAAACTCATAATTTAATTTTTCTTAACAATTGAATAACATTCCATTGTGCAGATTTTCCACATTTTTATTATTCATTCATCAGTAGATGAACTAGATGGCAGATTCCATTTTCTGGTTATTGTGAATAAAGCAGCAATAAACATTGAAGTGCAGGTATTTCTATAGTAGGATGTGCTGGTTTCAATGAGAAGGCTTCCCATAGCTTCATATATTTGAATGCTTGGTCCTAGGTTTGTGGGACTGTTAGGGAAGAATTAGTAGGTGTGGCCTTGAAGGAGGAAGGCAACTGGGCTTAGTTTTTGAGATTTCATTCCCAATATCTTTCTCTCCACCTTGCGAGCTTGCAGCTAAGACATAAGATATAGTGTGTCTTTTTGACTATATGTCCAAGAATGGTGTAGCTAAATGCTTTAGTCGATCTTTTAGAGGAACCTCCACTTTGATCTCCATGGTGATTGCACCAGTTTGCATTCCCACCAGCAGTGAATAAGTTTTCTCCTTTCCCTACAACCATACTAACATTTTTTTGTCCTTTTAAAAATATTGGCCATTATGACTAGAATAAGATGAAATCTCAAGACAATTTTAATTTATACTTCCCTGGTGGCTATGGATGTTTAACATTTAAAAAAGTATTTCTCAGCCAATTTTCTTTTTCTTTCTCTCATCCCCCTCTCTTCTTCCCTCCCTCCCTCTCTCCCTCCCTCCCTCCCTCCCTCCCTCCCTCCCTCCCTCCCTCCCTCCCTCCCTCCCTCCTCCCTTCCTTCTTTCTTTCCTTTTTTGAGAACTCTCTGTTTAGGTCTATACTACATTTTAACATTGTTTTTGTTTGCTTGTTTTTTTGATATTTACCTTTTGAATTGTTTGTATCTTTAGATAGTAGCTCTCTGTCAGTTGTATGTCTGGTAAAGATTTTTTCATTTCTGTATGCTGTCTGTTCACATAATGACGCTTTTCTTTGCTGCACTGATACTTTTGGTTTTCATAAACGTCCCATTTATCAATGGTTGGTCTCAATGCCTATGCAATCAGAGGTCTGAATGTCCTCTCCTGTGCCCGTAAGTTCAAGTATATCTCCCACTTTATTCTCTGTCAGGTTCAGCGTATCATGTTTTATGCCAAGGTTCTTGACCTTGTTGAGTTGAGTTTTGTCCAGGGTGACAGAGTATGATTTAGGCTTGCTCTTTCACATGTAGCTTTCCAGTGTGATTTCACTTTTTATACTTAGGTAAACAGGTTAGAAATTCAACACTGATCTGATTAAGCTCCTTCTAAACAAGGCTGAGGAGATGCCCAACAGTTAAAATAGCCACTGCACACCACGATTCCTGAAGTTCAAATTCCCAGAACCCATGTTAAAGACAAAAACAAATAAACAAAAACAGTTGGGCATTGAGGTCTTTCTGTAAACACATCTCCAGGAATGGAGAGATGGGAATCCCAGGAACAATATGGCTAGCCAGAGTAGGTGAAGCAGTGAGTTGCGGGTTGAAGTGTGTGTTCAGTGTGTAAGGTGGAAAAGGATCAAGGAAGATACCCCAGCATTAGCCTCTGCCCCCCCAGGCATGTTCACCTATATACATGCACACACACACACACACACACACACACACACACACACACACACGAGCTCACACATGTGAACATACATTTAAACAGAAGTACATGCCACACACATACACACAAATTAAATAGCTAGTTTCTATGACTGTTGCTTATTATGAATAAATTGATACTTTCACTGTCTTTCTTTAAAGTCTGCCTCATGGTAGCATGATACTAATTTAACTCTTGTTTTAGAATATACTTGGACACTGAGATTGCTGCGTAGGAAATTCTCTTTCTCTAATTATTCTCTCCTCCAAATGTCATGAGTAGCTCCATCTGTTTGTTTTATTATATTAAGTTACATATAATTTTCTAAGCTACATAAATAATCCCATACAGCACTCCAAAGTGATAGATATGCTTGCTAAGAAACTCGCACAGGTGGAAAAGCCTTCAAAAATATCGATAAGTTGAAAAATGTGAAAACCATATTTAATATACAGCTTTGATGTTAAAAATGATTATAAGTTGTATTTGACTGAGTATGCGAAAGCTTGTTCTGGGATAATAAATTACAAATAGTGACTAATTTCTGAATTGAAGGCCAAGGGTAGCTAGATTTATTTTTCACTGATAATCCTTTTTTTTTTTAAATTTTGTGATGTTCAGGTTGTATAAAACAAATAAAACATTTAAGTAATA
Organism: Microtus pennsylvanicus; assembly: GCF_037038515.1. NCBI lineage: Eukaryota > Metazoa > Chordata > Mammalia > Rodentia > Cricetidae > Microtus > Microtus pennsylvanicus. The sequence continues at coordinate 11,308,773 of NC_134594.1, forward strand.
AAGCAATAGCTCTAAAGGCTTGTTTCTCACTTTCAGAATTTATTCTTTGTTAATTTCATGTATTATACAATGAGTTTAAATCATTTTCACCGCGAAATCTCTCCTCTACGTCTTCCCAGACCCATCCCATCCCCTTCAAAACTTCCTTTTAGATTTTTCTTCTCCTTTTTTGCCTCCCCTTCCCCTCATTCTTCTTTTATAATCACTGGGATCAATTTTGCTGTTTTTATGTGAAAGAGTATAACAACTTACCATGGGTCACATTCCTGATTGAACGGTCTGTTTCTCACAGATACCACGCCCTGCCAATAGTCCCTCAGCTTGTGGTGTGGTCAATGGTGTCTCACGAGCCTGTCTCTTGTCCGAGATGGACTGCTACATACCTTCATCTTATGCAGGTAGTCAAGCTGCTGTGCGCTCATGAGTACTGCACGCCTACATGTCCAGGAGATACTGCTTTGCAGTAGTTGCCCTCACTCCCTCCATATTTTCTCCATGCTCTGAATCACACTGAAGGTTATATATTGAGAGATTTTTTTACTAATGCCAGATCACATGGCTAACAGAAAGAGCCAGACAGGATGCTCTCATCCGTATGTTACAAATTGGCTGGGTGGGCCTTTTCGCCTCACCTGGGTAGAAATCACAGGTGGCAGAGGAAATATTCTTCCGGGGTTGATCTTTAGCAACTATTGTATCCTGCAGTGTTTGACCACAGTAAGTCACAGCAGCGGGAGCGGGTGTTGTCCCCAAGTGTTACAACAGTAGGCTTTAGGCGGCAGTATCAACAAGTGTTACAGTTGTCCTCCGAGTCTAGTTTCAGGTTTCCTAGCTCCTTGGTAGCAGCTGGCATTGTAGTTCCCATGAAGGCTTGGGTATAAGGATCCCTCAGTCCTCAACAGTAGCCAGTGTCGAGACATTTGGACCTAAACTTTGGCAGCTCCCTAGAACTCTTACAGGGATCTGTTCTTTGTAGCCTCCCACACATCTTCAGACTCTTCTCTCCATCCCCTCTCCTACATCTTCAGACTCTTCTCTCCATCCCCTCTCCTACATCTCCAGACTCTTCTCTCCATCCCTTCTCCCCACATCTTCAGACTCATCTCTCCATCCCTTCTCCTACATCTCCAGACTCTTCTCTCCATCCCTTCTCCTACATCTCCAGACTCTTCTCTCCATCCCCTCTCCCACATCTCCAGACTCTTCTCTCCATCCCCTCCCACACATCTTCAGACTCTTCTCTCCATCCCCTCCCACACATCTCCAGACTCTTCTCTCCATCCTCTCTCCTACATCTCCAGACTCTTCTCTCCATCCCCTCTCCCACATCTCCAGACTCTTCTCTCCATCCCCTCTCCTACATCTCCAGACTCTTCTCTCCATCCCCTCTCCCACATCTCCAGACTCTTCTCTCCATCCCCTCTCCTACATCTTCAGACTCATCTCTCCATCCCCTCTCCTACATCTCCAGACTCTTCTCTCCATCCCCTCTCCTACATCTCCAGACTCTTCTCTCCATCCCCTCTCCTACATCTCCAGACTCTTCTCTCCATCCCCTCTCCTACATCTCCAGACTCTTCTCTCCATCCTCTCTCCTACATCTCCAGACTCTTCTCTCCATCCCCTCTCCTACATCTCCAGACTCTTCTCTCCATCCCCTCTCCTATATCTCCAGACTCTTCTCTCCATTCCCTCTCCTTCATCTTCAGACTCATCTCTCCATCCCCTCCACTACTACTAACATCTTGGTTCTAGTCTGGCTCCTCTATTATTCTGTTTAGCTTCCTCATCTTTCTGCACCAGGGAAGACGCCAGGCACCCTACTGTGTTTGTAGCTCATTCCAGGGCCTATTCAACGCTGTCTATTCCTCCTCTGGAAAGTGACCATTTCCTGTGCAACTTTGCAGTTTGGTTGTCAACTGCTCAATTGTCACTGTTTCTGCCTATCCACTGCCTCTAATGTCACTCTCCTATGTCTACTGCAAGAACCTAAAATTACGTTCTGGAGTGGCTCCCCTTCTTTGAATATCCTGCACAACACAGAACACACAACATTTGGTGCCTAACATAGAGCTCAGGGAAGAAAGGGATTTGGAGAGCCTAGGACTGTAGGTGAAGTATGCTCAGAGAAGGCAGTGCTCTAGGATAGGGCAAGGACATAGGGAATTTCCCACCTTGGGGGCAGCAATATGTGAGCTTCTAAAGTGTTTATTAAAAGGAAAGGGCTGAATGTGAAGAAAACAGGTTATGGTTTTGGTGTTAGTTAAAAGTCATTGCTATTGGTTTCAGGCAGTTCCTCATCTTCAGTTAAACTGATGACATGGGAGCAAGTGTTGAGAGCTTTAAGGAGAGCTCATCAGAGAAGGGAGCTAATACCAGTAAGGATTTGCTCTTTATGCAATTTGATCTCAACTGCTTTGGAGCTGCTGCTGAATTACAGAAAGTTCACACCAACATGGAACAGGGAAGTAAAAGGGAAAACTAGAAATTTTCAGTCAGCAGAGGAGAATGTTTTCTCAGAGGGAGATAGGAATGTTGTTTCAGAGGAAGAAGAAAATCAGGAGGGTCAAGATAATAGAGATGAACCTCTTTCTCCTTCTTTAGATGAAACAAAATTAGCAATGAGAAAGGTTAAAACACTGGCTGTACAATTGCATGAATTAAAGATATAAATGGAAAAACTCCTAAGGGGGAAAAATAAGAGAAACTAAAAAAAAAGGAATCAAAGAAGTTTTCCCAGTACAAGCAAGGAAGCAAAAGAAAAACAAAAAAACAAAACAAAACAAAAAAAACCCAAATCCTGTTGTGATACAAAAGAGTTCCAAAATAGCCTGGAATGGAGTGTAACAAAGATTAATTTATTAGGGGACAAACTCACGGAAATAGTAGTGATCCACAGTTCTCTGCAGGTGCTAGAAACTGGAACTGAATCCAGCAGCCAAGAAGCTCACACGTGCATTTCATCTGCATTTATAGTACATGAGACCACACCCAAAGTGGGCCAGTATCTTAAAGGCTATGGCTGAAGAAGTTCCCAGAGCAAATTCCCAGTAAAAAGAGGAGAAGAATTTGACCAAAGACCTATGGTGACACATTATAGAAGAATAGAGGCCATGACAAGACTCACTTGTGATGATTCTAGTCCAGAAACTCACCGAAAGAATATTAAGAAGAATTTATCAGATGATTGGATTGATTATTGCTGTGGTTATGGGAATTATCACATCGACTGCTACTGCTGTGACAGCTGAACTGGTCCTTCATAAGGAAATCCAGACTGCTGAGTTTATTAAAGACTGGCATAGTCATCTAAATGTGTATGACAGTTACTACTAGCTCAAGTAAATAAAGGTATTCTTTTCCTAAAAAAAAAAAAAGACTGGCATAAGCATTCTGAGGAACTTTGTGCTCAACAAAATAAAATAGTGGGGTAGTTAATAAACTGCTGATTTAAGGCAATATGTTATCCTAATGGGAGATTAGTTACAAACATTGAGAGAGCAAATTAAATTAAAATATGATTGGAATATTACATATTATTGTATTATACCTTTAAGGTTTAATAAAAGCAAGTATGATTGGGAAAGGGTTAAAATGCATTTGTTGGATCACCCTAATTTTTCCTAAATGCTTTATGATTTTCAACAAAAATTTAAGGAAACTTTTCTATATAAATTAACTGATGTGTCTGTGATGGATCTTATGAAATGTATTGCAAATACCTTAGCTTCATTTAATCTTACGCATCATTTAAATAGATTTCTTAGTCTAGTGATTGTCATGCTGGTTTTTGTTGTAATAATTTTACTAGCTTTAAAATGTATTATGGCTTGTTTACATAACACTATGAGACAACATGATAGAGAAAAGGCTATCATCGCTTTGTGGCAACATAATCAAGGTAATTAAAATAGATTAAAGATTGGGGGAAATGTGATGGGAATCTGTGGGAGCCATTGTATCTAGGGTAAACATTAGAATGAAACATTGTTTCTCACTGGATCTAGGGTAACAGTACAATGTATTTGTGTTTGTTGGAGGTACCTAGACCTTGAAGAAATCATAGTAAAAAACAGTGATTGTTTTCTATGATTTATGGGGTCGTTTGTCTGAGGACATTTTCCATCCATTGCATGACTTTGGTCACAAGACTATCCAGGCACACTTGGAGGTCTTGAATTACTGGGTACCACACACAGTACACAATAAGGACTAAGGTTGCAGGGGTGGGATGATTTCCTCAGAGAACATATAGGATAGATCAAAGGGGCTTTGGTATGAGGAATTTGTGCTTCAAACACAACTTTTATTTACAATCAATAAATATGAACTTCTGATCAGAGCTTTAAGGTTCAGGTCACAGAAACAATTCCTCCCTGCTTTCAGAGAGCCTAGGTAACCTTCTGGGGTGATTCTCCCTCTTCAAATGTCCTGCACAACATAGAATACCTGACAGTATCTGCAACTGCCTTGGCTGAGGCTGCACCTTGAAGAGCCGGCACAGTTGGGCACATTCGTGTGTAGTTTCTTAGTCATCTGTGTGGTGTTGAAAAGAGCCAGGGCTCACGTAAAGACAACCTCGGGAGGTTTGACTGCTAGTCTTTTTGGCCCAGGGGCAGCAAGAGCAACAAAGCAGAGACCAACAGCTGCCAGCCATGGAGTCATTTTACCCATCTCCCAAAGTTGTAGAGTATTTGCAGGAGAATAAACCTCAGAAAGGAGGTTTACAATAATAACTTCAAGAATTTACCATCATCCTGAGGAATACTTTGAGCAGGTTTTGACTGTGTTTTTTTTTTTTTTAATAATATTTAACTTTCCCAGTGGCTGAGGGAGAGATGTGTATCCCAGAGCCTATCTCATACACAACCCAGCTCTTTCTACCCTTTGCTCTGTTGGAAAAAGCGACACATATTCAGGTTATACCCAGAAAGCTCATTCATGACTGCTTCTTCACTTTCTGCACCCTGCATCTTTGGAAAATAGTTGGGGATAGGAAGTGGGTTAGGAGAGGGGCAGGGAAGTTAGAAGAAAAATCCCAGAGTAAGATAGACAGATAGGATAGAGAGCTCTGATTACCTATGGAATAGATGGCCTGAGAAGTTAGACAGCAGAGAGATCAGAGGGCCTTGGTTACCTATGGATACCTGGCCCAAGAAGTATGTGGTACCAGGAGCTGTGGGATGGTGCTTAATGGTGATACCTGCAAGGCGTCACATTCCTTCCTACATGGGCACACAGTTGGGGTGTTCTGGAAGAAAGAGCACCCCTTCTATCTCAACTGCAAGGAATAAGCTGGAGTCTCCTGTGCGGAACACTGAGCAGCTAAATATTCTGCTCACAGTAGCCACAGAAGCTAAAAATGCAGAATACATCTGCGGGAAGACTGCAGTTCTCCCTGCAATGGCTTCATTACTTTGAACTGTGTTCTTTGGCTTTTCATTTTGTTTTTATTTTTTGAGACAGAATCAGTCTTATTATATGGCCCAGGCTGGCCTTGAATTTTCAACCTAACCATCTCAGCATCCTGAGTGTTGCGATTACAGACGTGTGCATTTATCATATCCTTTGATTCTTTTTTGAAGTTATAGTTATCCTGAGATGCTTTATATTATTTGTTGTTGTTGTGAAGTGTAGTTTCTCTGGTTTCTTTCTTGGCCCATTTATCACTTGTATATAGGAGGGTCACTGATTTTTTTTCTTTCCAACTAATTTTGTATTCAACTAGTTCACTGAAGATATTTATCATCTACCAGAGTTGCCTGGTAGAATTTTTGGGGCCACTTATATAAACCATCATATCATCTGCAAATGGTGATACTTGGATTTCTTTTCTAATTTGTATCCCTGTGAGCTCCTTCAGTTGTCTCATTGCTCTAGCTTGAACTTTAAGTCCTATATTGAATAAATATGGAGAGAGTGGGCAGCTTTGTTTTGTCCCTGATTTTATTACAATTGCTTTGTTTCTCTCCATTTAATTTGATGATGACTATAAACTAGTTACATATTGCCTTTATTATGCTTAGGTATATTCAGTGTATCCCTAATCCCTTCATGATAAAAGTCATGAAGGGGTATTAGATTTTGTCAAAGGCTCTTTCTGTAATTTTTTTTTAGTTTGTTTATATGGTGTATTACATTGACTAAATTTCATATGTTGAGCCATCCCTACATATCTGGGATGAAGCCTGCTTGATCATGGTGAATGATCTTTTTGATGTATTCTTGGATTCTATTTGCAAATATTTTATTGAGAATTTTCACATTTAAATTCACGAGGGAAATTCATCTGTATTTATCTTTCTTTATTGAATCTTTATGTGTTTTGGGTATCAGAGTACCTGTGATATCATAAAATGAATTTGACAATGTTCCTTCTTTTTATATTTTGTGGAATAATTTGAGGAGAATTGGTGTTAACTCTTCTTTGAAAGTCTGATTGAATTCTGTGATAAAACCATTTGGCTCTGGGCTTTTTTTTTTGGAGACTTGTAATGACTACTTTTATTTCACTAGAAGTTATAGGTCTATTTATATTGTTTTTATTATTTTGATTTAGCTACAGTAAGTTGTACCTATTGAAAAAATTGTCCATTTGATTTAGATTTTCCAAATTGGTTTTTAATATGTCCTTATGATTCTCTGAATTATCTCTGGATTCATCTGTTGTTATGTCCCCCTTTGTTTCTGATTTTATTAATTTGGGTATTCTCACTCCATCTTTCAGTTATTTTAGTTAAGGGTTTATCTTGTTGATTTTTCTCAAAGAACCAACTCTTTGTTTCACAGATTATTTGTATTGTTCTTTCTGTTTCTATTTTATTAATCTTAGCCCTGGGTTTGATTATTTCTTGCCATCTACTCCTCTTTTGTTCTAGAGCTTTCAGATGTCTGTTAACCTGCTAGTATGACTCCATTTTAAATTTTATTTATTTTTATTATTTTATTTATATTTTTATTTTAGTTTTATTATTTAGTTTATTTTTAAATGTAGGCACTTAGTGTTAAGAGTTTTCCTTCTAACACCACTTTCATGATGTCCTATAAGTTTGGGTATTAATAGTGTATTAATTTTCATTGAATTCTTGAAAGTCTTTAATTTCTTTCTATTTCTGTCTTGACCCATTTTTTGTTAAGTAGAGAGTTATTCAGTTTCCATCAGTTTGTATTCTTTCTGTTGTTGTTGATATCCAGCTTTAATACTTGGTGGTCTGATAAAATGAAGGAGGTCATTTCAATTGTCTTGTGTCTGTTGAGTCTTGATTTGTGTCTAGGTATGATGTCAATTTTGGAGAAATTTCCATGAGGTGAAGAGAAGAAAGTATATTCTTTTGTGTTTGGGGGAAATTTTCTATAAATACTTTTTAGGTTCATTTGGTTCATTACATCAATTAGCTCCTGCATTTCTCTGTTTAGTTTAGGATGGCTTGTCCACTGGTGAGAGTAGAGTATTGAAGTCTCCCACTATGAGTGTATGAGGGGCAATATGTGCTTTCAGCTCTAGTAGTGTTTCTTTTACAAATTTGTGTGGCCTTATGTTTGAAGTATAGATGTTTAGAATGGAAATGTCATCTTGGTGGACTTTTGTAGTGTCCTTACCCATTTCTTTTGATTTGTTCTGGTTTAAAGTCTCTTTGGTTGGATATTAAAATGGCTACATCAGCTTGCTTCTTAGGTCCATATGCTTTGGATATCTTTTTTTCAACCCTTTACTCTGAGGTAATATCTATCCTTGATGATGAGGTGTGTTTCTTGGAAGCAACAGAATGATGGATTCTGTCTTTGAATCCATTCTGTTAGTCTGTGTCTTTATTGAGTAATTGAGATCACAGATGTTGAGAGATATCAATGTCAATAATTGTTGAGTGCTGTTATATTTCTACTGCTGTTGTTGTTGTTGTTGTTGTTAGTGTTTTTGGTGGTAGTGGTGATGTTGTTGTTGGTGGTGGTATGTGTGCATATGTGTGTATGATTCCTTTTCTTTTGATTTTGTTGGTCTGAGGCTATTTATTACCTGTGTTTTCAGGGGTGTAGTTAACCTCCTATAGTTAGAGTTTTGCTTTTAGCATCTTATGTAGGACTGACATAGGTATTGTTTAAATTTGACTTTATTATGGAATATCTTATTTCCTCCATATATAGTGCTTGAAAGTTTTGCTGAAAATAGTAGTCTGGACTAGCATCTGTGGTCTCTTAGACTCTGAAACACACCTGTCCATGCATTTCTGACTTTTAGAGTCTCCGTTGAGAATTCAGATGTAATTATAATAGGTCTGCTCTTATATCTTATTTATCCTTTTTCCTTTGCAGATTTTAATCTACTTTCTGTAGATACAAGTCTCTGTCCTTACCAGTTCTGCAGCCATTCTGTCCCAAAGAAACACAGAGGTTTAAACTAATTACTAAACGATCCCACCTATTAGCTCAGGCTTATTATTAACTAGCTCTTACAACTTTAATTAACCCATAAGTCTTCTCTATGTTTAGCCACGTGACTTAGTACCTTTCCACAGTAAGGCATTCTCATCTTGCTTCCTCTGTGTCTCTGCCTTTCCTCTTCCCAGAATTCTGCTAGTTTGGTTGCCCCACCTGCATTTTCTGCCTGGCTACTGGTTAATCAGTGTTTTATTAAACCAATATCAGTAATAAATCTTTAGAGTGTATATGAGCATTATCCCACAGCATATCCCCTTTTTGCTTTTCAAAGCAACAAGCCTGAATCTAATCTCCTTTGTTTAGCTTTTCCTTGACAATTATTCATAATTGTGGGGTTTAGGGCATTAATATTTAAATCTATTCAAAGATGTTTGTTGCTGCTTTTGTACTTTGTCCTTTTTTTATGTGTCAGTAATTATAGTTTTGCTTGTTTTCTTTCTGTAACCTCTTGGTTCTTCTTATTTCTCTCTTTAGTCTGAAATGTTCTCTGGGGCAGGGGGATACTTGGTGGACATGAGTTCTCTTAGGCTGCTTATATCATGGGATGTTTCTCTTTCCACTTAAACTGTACTCAATGATTTTCCTAAATTAAGCAGGCTTGGTCTCTTTGGTTTTGTAAAACTTGGGGTCCAGGTTATTCTGCCTTCAAGAGTTTCCATTGAGAAGTTAGTTGCTATGCTGATGGTTTTGCCTTCTTTATATGTGACTTGTGATTTTTCTTTTCCCATATTCCCTTTTTGTTATGTATATTTAGTGTTTTAACTTTAAGATGCAATAGGGATTTTCTTTCCCAGTCTATTTGGTCCTCTGTGTGCTTCTTGAATATGCATGGGTATGTGTGTTAGAATTCAGGCATTATTCTGGCCTGTCACCTGGCAGGATACACTCAGGCTGTACCCTGGCTAGTCTAGGGTCATTTGGCTGCTACAACACTAGTCTCTAGGCAGGTGCAACAGGTCCCTTTAAGAGATAAGCTCTGTCCATTCCCTCTCTCTCTTTTCTGCTGTTCTTCTGAAGGGGCAAGCAGGTCTTTACCTCTTTCTCTCTCCATCTCTCTCTCCCCCCTTCCTCCTTTTCTCTTAATAAATCTTCCTACATCAGCTCTGTCTACCTGGCATGTCTGACTCTCTTACCTGCTGTCGTTTTCATCCACCCACCGCCAAGGTCCCTCTATCACTGAATCACATCAGTGTGCTTCTTTCACTTGGGGAAGTTTTTTTTTCTATGATCCTGTAGGTTGACCTATGCCATTGACTTGGGGTACTTCTGTGCCTTGTAGTTCATAGATTTGATGTTTCCCATGAAGTTTCAAAGTTCCTACATATTCCTTTCAATCGTTTTATTATAAAAACTTTTCATTTTCTCTTATTGAATGGTCCAGTTCCTCTACTTTATCCTCTAATATTAATTTTGTCTCTTCTATTTGATCTATCCTACCAGTAAAGCTTTAGTTCTGAACTTTCTAATTAGTGTGTTTGTTTTTCTTAACAAAAGAGGTACATGTCAGTAACAAAACAAATCCTATTAAGTGTGGATTAATGTGGTAATCCTGAAAGTAAGAGTCTTAAATACCTCCTGATTTATCAAACGATACATAAACTTTTAAATTACTTTTATATTAAGGAAATGCTAATTTCTCAAAAATATTTAGCTTATATACTTCTTGAACAATTTTCATGAAAATGCCTTGCTATAAGCTATGTTTAAAAAAAAAAAAACAGAATTCACGACAAAATCCCAACAGAGGAAAGGGTCAGTGGACACAAAGCCCACTTTTAATTATGTAGTTGGTAGCTGCTCGGAGATAGTAAATCATTTTTATTCAATACAGAGTCACTGTGTTGAGATCACTCCAGGGCAGGCATCATGCTCAGAAAATGAAGTTGGATGGCTAGGGAGGGGACAGAAGGTATGTGAATTGTTAGAAAAGGGGAAAAAAGATTAACAGATATTGTGTGGATATTAAAAATAAATAAACAAATAAATAAAATAATTGCATCGATTTTTAGTATTTGATCTTCATTACATCATATTGAAGATTCTTAAAACTATTATTGAATGACAGCTTTAGCTTACTTTTATTCTTATATTATGGGAAACATGTATATCAAAGAAATATATTCAATTAGCTTTCAACTAGGAAAGCCCGTAATAATGGAATATTGCAAAGCTTGTTGATTCCTTTATGTTTCATTACTAAAGTTTTTTTAATTCTAACACAGGGAATTATAATTAAATAAGAAATAATTGGACTTTGCTAAGTGTGAAAAACAGATTGAAATTTTGTACACCTCTCATGATTTTTAAAATGTGTATACAATTAAGAGATGCATTAGATTCAGTACTAATGAACTAGTACTAGATAATATATCCAGTAAATGCATATATAAAATATTAAAGTGTTTTATGGCATAGTGAGATCCAAATTAAATCAATAGGCTAGGGTTTCTATCTTGTTTTCTTTATATACCTGTAATAGGATGAATGGTAAGGGAACTAAAGCCTGAGTGTTAAGTCTCTGTGGTCCCTTGAATGAAAACCTTTCCCCCATACAGTCAGGAACTTGAATACTTGGATCCTAGTTGGTGATACTATTTTCAGGAGGTTTGGGTGGTGTTGCTTTGGAGGAACTGTTACCCAGGGTGGGCTTTGAGATTGATAGCCCCACTGCAATTTTAGTTCGTTCTCTTTGGTTTGCGATTGTAATTGAAGATGTGAACTCTTCCTGCCTCTGAACCTGTGCCTGCCACTTGATGGGTGGATTCTTATATACTATATACACTATATATATTCTTATACACTATATACACTCTATACACTCTTATACACTATATACACTCTTTCTTCTGTAAGTTGCCTTGGTCATGGTGTCACAGGAACAGGAAAGCAGCTAACACATTCACAATCATTCAAGGTCACAAACTTATTTTCTCCACTGGGATAACTTTTTTTTTTTTAACAAGGGCTCATGACCCAGTTGAATTTTCACTATCCAATGTGCAATGGCAACCTAAGAAATACTTTTCAAGACAAGAAGTGACCAGGGACAGAACGCAAGACACCCAGGCCTCTGAGCTTTCAACTACCTAGTAGGAAATGCATTCTGCTTCAAATGTAACTTAAATCAAAAGGGAAGGCATGCACTGTATCTCCCTGGATGGATCAAGGAGAAATTAAAAAAAAAAATCTAGTCCACAGGGTTGGTCACAACATGACAAGCATATTTCAGTCATGTAATTTATTTTTTAATAGACTCTGTTTTTGGCATTGTGCTTCATTTTGTCCTGACTTGTTATTTATGATATAGTTTTAACAAGGGAAACCTCAAATCTAGGGCTCTCTCAAAGCAAGGGGAGCAGGAAGGTACTGACTTGAATCAGAATACCCACTATGTCTTTAAGGTCTAACTCTGCTGACCTAATTCTGTCTAGAATGTTTGAGAAGTCAGAGGCTTGTTATATTTAAAATGAGGACTGCAACGCTGGATTAGGAGCGCCAAAGTCTATGTGAGACTCAGATAAACCTAGCATGTGGCATACTCGAGGGACACCAGATTTCCTCTGAACCTCTTTAATTTCCTTCCCTGCCTCCTTGCAAATCACGTGACTCCTAATTATCAGATTCTCAGAGGGCTTTGTTCATTTTGTTTTTTAAAAAAACTCTGATCCCCTATCTCTTTCTTTCCTTTTCTGGAACTTACTGCAATTACAAAATGATTATATAAAATATTTTTGGCTGAGGTCGTCCTCTGAGTCTAATAATCCCCTGTAAATTAGACACCCATCAAATACATGAAGATAATTCCCAGTGTCTTACTGAGTATCAGTGCAGAATCTGGCGTGAGGTACAAGGCTATCTTACTAAAACACATGACACAGTTTCAGTTAGGGCTGGGATCCAGCTCCAGCTCTTCAATTCATGCCACACTGAGCGTTGCCCATCACCAAATGACTCATCATGGCTGAAAGGTGTTGGAAATGCATCTCCAAGACCTATACAATTGCAGGAAAATCCCTCTTTAAAACGAGTAACATACATATTAAAGCTTAAGAAGAACAAGCCAAAAGTATGACATCCGTCAGCATATGAGCATACATACATGTATATGTGTGTAAGTATCTCTTTCCTCTTGTATTGTTTCAAGAGAAACTTCAAAAGCAATTTTGAGATGACCAAATTCAACTGCTTCCTTTTATAAATGTTGAAAATGATATATGATGTTTAAATATTTTTAAATTTTATTTTAAATGCATGTGATTTTTATTTGCAGAATTTTATTCAATAAGATTAAAAATTCAAAAGCAGTATTAAATGAAAATGTACATATTTTTTAGATGTTTCTTAAGCATTGATTGAGGGTTTCTCACCTGCCAGCTACATTTCTTGTGAGACAGGGATAAAAAGATACATAAATAGTACCTGGGGGAGCATAGTGGGAGAAAAAAATAACAAATAGGTGAAATTTGCCAGGGCTATGATAAAACTGTGTGTGCGTATGTGTACGTGTGTGTATGTGTGTAGGTGAGAGTTGTGTTTGTGTGTTGCATGGCTTCTACATGGTACATGTGAACAAATGTTATTCCATATGTATTATTCCAGATAGATTACTGATGGTAGACCAAAGAAACAATTTCCTCCAAGCCTAGTCTGGTAAGGCGATAAGATGATAAAAACTACTAACAGGGGCATGGCTGAGTGGTAACTTGGAGGAGAATGGGTACTTCAAGTTACATTACTGACAAGCTCATCCAAGCATGGGTGATGAATGATAAAACTGAATCCTTGGAAGGTCTGACACAACTTGCAGACAACTGGGCCAACAAGGGGTCTCCTCTCCCAAGCAATTTTTACGGTTTTATGAAACTGTGGGGAAAGTGCCTTATGAATCTTGGAAATTTCAGGAGATCCTGAGCCTTGCAAGTGTCATTTACTTCCTGAGATTTATGAGCCCTCCTCTTCTTGATGGACAAGCTCAGGACAAAGACAATATCTATTGCAATGTGTCTTCTGTTACACAGAAGGGATGCCCGTATCAGAATCTGGAAAGACTTCTTCGAAGACTGAGTACTAGAGTGGCGTTTTCAAGGATCAGGAGGTATTTCCCAAGGCTCTGGAATTAATCCTTTTCCATTTGTAATGGGCCAAGAAACATCACCAGCCAACAGAAGGAATTACGGTGAGGAGTGGAAGTCAGTCTTGGGTTCACAACTTGCAGAATTAATGAGAAGCCAAGATGCCCGACTTTCTTCTAAATTGTTTCAGTCTTCTAACATCTGGTTCTTGAGCCAGCCATCTGTCCTGGACATAAGAGCCAGCCTCGCCACAAGAAAACTTGTTGTGCGCTGGACCTTGAAATGAAGCTATCATCAAATACCATATTTTTGTGATCCCTGATCATGGAGTTCTTTTTCTATAACATCAAACTTTCTAGGATCAGTGGCCATCCACAGACAAGCAGGCTAACCATTGGCAGTTTTTCAGACTTCTTGTTGTACTTTCCACAAAATAGGATGTAAAAGCATCAGTGAGCCTGATTCCTAAACTAACGGTGACACCTGGGTGTAGTGAGGGAAGGACCAAATGGAAATGGGGTCAAATTCTGACATGTTTCTACAGTACTGTGGTTCAAGTCCAAAAAGAAATCCCAGATTTCCCTCAAAGAATGACTTATGAGTGAGTACATACCATGTTTGTCTTTCTGGGCCTGGGTTACCTCACTTGGGATTTTTTTTTCTAGTTCCATCCTTTTGCCTGTAAATTTCAAGATGTCATTATCTGTTACTGCTAAGTAGTATTCCATTGTGTAAATGTACCACATTTTCTTTTTCTATTTTTCAGTTGAGGGGGCGTCTAGGTTTTTCCAGGTCCTGGCTATTATGAATAATGTTGCTTTGAACACAGTTGAACAAATGTCCTTGTAGTATGACTGTGCATCTTTGCCGTATGCCCAAAAGTGATATTTATGGGTCTTAGGTAGATTGATTCCCAATTTTCTGAGAAACTGCCATACTGATTTCCAAAGTAGCTATACAAGTTTGCACTCCCACCAGCAACGAAGAATGTTCCCCTTACTCCACATCCTCTCCAGCATAAGCTATCATCAGTGATTTTTTTAAATTTTATCCATTCTGACTGGTATAATATAGTATCTCAGAGTAATTTTGATTTTCATTTCTCTGATGGCTAAGGATGTTGAGCAGTTTCTTAAGTGCTTTTTGGTCATTTGAGATTATTCTGTTGAGAATTCTCTGTTGGGATCTGTACTCAATTTTTGATTGGATTATTTGGTATTTTGATGTCTAATTCCTTGAGTATATTAGATATAAAGCAAAGGATGACCAGCCTATAGTCAACAACCCCAGAGAAGCTAAGTAACAAGGAGAACCCTAAGAGAGACATACATGGATCCCCTTGAGAAGGGAAAATAGACAGGATCTCCTGAGAAAATTAGAAGCATGGGGTGGGGAGAAGGGAGGATAGAAGGGGAGGAGGAGGGAAAATGGGGAGGAGGAAGGTGAACATAAGGGATTGAGATGGGGGAAGGACAGAAAGGGTGAGCAAGGGAGCCATTATGGGGCTAGTGAGAAAGCTGGCACTAAGGAAATTTCCAGGAATCCACAAGGATGACCCCAGCTAAGACCCTAAGCAACAGTGGGAAGAATACCTGAATTGTCCTTGCCCTGTAATCAGATTGATGATTACCTTAATTGTCATCATAGAACCTTCATCCAGCAATTGATAGAAGCAGATGCAGAGATCCACAGTGAAGCACTGGACCAGTCGAAAAGAGGGAAGAGCTATAATATGGCTAAAGGGTTAAGACCATGCCAGGGACACCCACAGAAGCAGCGGACTTGAGCTAGTGGGAGCTCACTGATTCTAGACTGACAGTGGTAGAACCTGCATAGGACCAAACCGGGCCCTCTGAATGTGAGTGACAGTTGTGTGGCTTGGGCAGTCTGTGGGGTCATTGACAATGGGACCAGAATTTATCCCTAGTGCTTGAACTGGCTTTTTGGAGCCCATTCTCTTTGGAGGGATACCTTGCTAAATCTAGATATAGGGGGGAGGCCTAGGTCTTGCCTCAAGTGTTATGGTAGACTTTGGTGATTTTCCATAGCAAGCCTTATCCTCTCCAGGGATGGGGGGTGAGGTGGAGGGAAGGTGGGAAGAGTGGGAGAAGGGGAGGGAGTGGGAACTGGGATTGTTATGTAAATTAGAAAAGATTATTTAAAAAAATAAATAAATTTAAAATAAAAATGACTTATAGACTGTAGGGAATGTAAATGATATATGTTGCTTCTTTTCTTTTTCTTTCTTTCTTTCTTTCTTTTTTTGGTCAGGTGCTAAATGAAACAAAGCTTATTCTTAAAAAACTTTATTAGTCTCCAACTGGCAAAAAAAAAAAAATCCCTTCAGTGAGGCACAAGGCTCCTCTGGCTGTGCTTTCTTGCTTAAGTACGGCTCTGCATCCCTCCACAGAAGTAAAAACTGTTTTGCCTGGAAGAAATATTTGGACTGGGTGATCATTTTCTTGGGATCTCAGGCCCATTTCTTTTCTTTTCTTTCTTTCTTTTTTGATGTTTCATAATTTTAATTTCAACCTTTTTCTTATTTAAATATTTCATGCAATTTTTTTTCTCTTAACTTTGACTGGTTCTTTGTGGATTTTGTATCATGTATTCTGATCCCACCCATATCCCCATCCCTTTGCATCTGCCCTCTACCCTTGCAATCTTCCCTGCAAAACAAAATGAAATTTAAAAGAAAACCCCCAAACCAGACCAAACGACAACACCAAAAGGAGAAGAATCTCGTCATGGGAGTTACAGTGTGGCCCATTGAGACACAAAGTTCACCTTTTAGTCCATGTTAACATCCATACCCGTTTCTGACGTGGGCCACATTTTCTTTTCTTTCTTTTCTCCCTTTTCTTTTTACATGAGGATTGGAAGATAGACTCTTTCAGGGTATGATCATCTACGGCGTGAATGTACTTTAAAAATAGATGTTGTGAGACCACAGAGGCCTCCCCTCTTCACTAAGATTGAGGTTGAGATGGCCGTCTTTTCATACCTTTGCCACGACCTCTTCTTGTCCTTTTCCTTATTCTTATTTAAAAAAATTAAAACTTTAAATAGAGCTGGAAACTGTGAATTCAATGCCATGGAGATGAAAGAATAAAAAAAAAACATTGTTTGTTTAGCTAAAAAAACAACTAGAAAAAGATTAAGACTTGAAAAGGTGGTGGAATTGATTATAATCCTTATGTAAGAACTATCTACCAGCTGGTAAACCTTTAATTTGAAATGTTTATTGTAGCTTTTATTTTTGATTGTGAGCCTAGCCTTTAATCCTGGGCCATCTTTCAAGTCCTTAGCTTTTATTTATATGCATGTGTGTATGTCTGTCTGTCTGTCTGTGTGTGCATGCTGTGTGTGTGGGAGCAGACATGGAGTCTAGAAGAGGGAACTGTCCATATAAGATAGAGTTGCAGGTGGTTGTGAATCACCCAATATGGGTGTTGGGAATTGGACTCTTAGTCTCCTGCAAGAACAAGAAGCTCTCTTACTTGCTGAGTCATCTCTCCAACCCCCAAAGTCTTTAATTTAATATATGTTCTTCAGTTATCATTAGTAACAGCATAATTATATTTTTGAAATGTATTATTTTCTGATTTTGTTTAATTTCAAGTGTACAATAACAAATATCTCATTTAGTTTTTACTCTAAAAGTATTTTTTAAACTTTTATTGATTCTTTGTGAATTTCCTATCATGCATCCAGTCCTATTCATTTCCCAGTCTTTCCATATGTGCCCTTGGCCCTTGCAACCTCCTCCCTAAAAGATAAAAATAAAAATTGTAAAAAAAATTAAAACTAAAATAATAAAACAAAACCCCAAACAAACAAAGAAGTCTCATCGTGGCAGCTGCAGTGTGTCACCCAATTTACCCTTTTGCCCAAATGTTTGTTGCAATGAGGTCCTGTTCCAGGCCTCTGGCTACTGCTACACTATCAATACGGGATCTACCCCGGGACTCCTCTTGGATATCCTGTTATTGCCCCGTGTCATGGAGATCCTGCAGCATTGGTTCTGCAGAGCTGGCCCCTTAGCATGCTCAGCAGTTCTTAGATGGGGTAGATGTTGGGATAGGTCAACTCAAAGCCCTGGATCTTGGCCAGGGTGGTAGCTGAGTTGGTCAAGTCACCAGCAAGACTACGCCTGCACCATCAGGGCCAGCTCTTTTACAAGCACACCGCCAGGGCCAGCTCTACGGTGCTGCCTGGGTGGCTCTCCCAGATGCTGCAGCAGGCAAGGGGCCGGCCCAGCTCTTCTGCTCTCAGGGAAAGCTCCCCAGACTGCCTTAGACAGCCAAGGGGGCATCTCTCCCACACCTATGCACTGCCAAGGTGGGACAGGACAAGCTTCCCCTGTGATAAGGGCCAGCTCTTACGCCCTCAGGGTTTGCTCTCTCAAGCAGAGTGCTGCAGTAGGTGAGGGTAGGGCCAGCGTCACACAGCCCTCAGACATCAACATGGCCCCAGGCAATAGCCCAGATCTGCGACAGCCCCAAGGCCATTAGTGGTAACGTGGGCCATGGACACTGCTGCTGCCGCGGCTGACCAGAAATCCAGACATGGCGCTCTGCTGCAGCTCCGGCTGGGACATCTCCAGGACCTCAGGTGGCAGTGCTGGCTACACACATCCAGCAGTTCCTTTCTACCCTCACCTCTTCAGTTCTGCCTCTCTTCATGGTGCAAAGCCTTTGTACTTTCTTTCCCTACCATCTCTCCACCACGTGCTTGCTCATTCTAGTGGCACTTTCTCCACGCCCATCGCCTGCTTGGGGATATAGGAGGGCTCTCCAGTGTCTCTCAGACCTGGCCTGTACCACACGGATGCAGGCAGGGGCATCTCATGCTCCTCTACCTCCCCAGGTGTCCTCCAGCCTGGGCCCAGCAGCACTGGGAGGGCCTCCAAAAGTATTTATTAGTGGTTTGTAGTAGAAAAAGGTATTTTGCTACAAATTTGAATAGTTGATTACTTATTTATTTTAAAACACATAGTGACATGTGCTGGTCTGTATTTGCATTAGTTACATACGTTTTGAAGTTTTTTGAAAACTTTTGGTTTATTGAGACAGGGCTTCTCTGTAGTTTTGGAGCCTGTCCTGGAATTCACACATTGCCTGTCTCCCACCTCTTCTTTATACTTCTAGGTTTAGATAGTAATCTATAGTTTCTCTCTTTCCTTAGGAACCAAGT
This sequence comes from Microtus pennsylvanicus, assembly GCF_037038515.1. NCBI lineage: Eukaryota > Metazoa > Chordata > Mammalia > Rodentia > Cricetidae > Microtus > Microtus pennsylvanicus. The sequence continues at coordinate 11,327,477 of NC_134594.1, forward strand.
AAGTGCTAGGGGCTAACCTAGGATATCGGCTTCCAAGTATTTTCCTCCATAATAAATTACACCACAAACAGTAACCTTTTTTTAATTCAAAACCAGATTCTATTCTCTCACTCTCTCTCTCTCTCTCTCTCTCTCTCTCTCTCTCTCTCTCTCTCTCTCTCTCTCTCTCTCGCTGTACTGGAAATTGAACTCAGGGCCCTAAACACACTCCACCACTTGACAATAGCCATAGAAACTCCTTACATTTTGATTTTTTCTCAGTTACCCTGTAAAGTTAATCATATAACAAATTTACATTCTTTGGCTTATGTCTCCTCTTGACAGTAAGCAACTATTGCTTATTATGTTTAAGAATTTCTCATTTTCCCAACACTAAGTCTTCTAGTTCTGTGTTCACTGTCAATGATCTATTTGTGTTTCTAACCTTTCCTTTATGTCTATTCATGATGCCCTCTTGATCTCTTTCTGTTGAAATAGGAGCGGCGGGGCTGCATCCCCGGCACCCGGCCACCCCCACGGCTAGCTTTACCCGAAATAATTACATGGAAACTGTATTCTTTTAAACATCGCTTGGCCCATTTTTATCTAGCCTCTTCTAGGCTAGCTCTCACACCTGGACTAGCCCATTTCTAATAATCTGCTGTAGCCCACGAGCTGGCTTACCAGGAATGATCTTAACCTGCATCTGCCTGGAGTGGGAAAATCGTGGCGACTCTCTGACTCAGCTTCTTTCTCCCAGCCTTTCGTTCTGTTTACTCCACCCACCTAAGGGTGGGCCTATCAAATGGGCCTAGCAGTTTCTTTATTGCTTAACCAATGAAATCAACAGATTGATATATGACACTCCCACATCATCCTTCCACCCAAGTATGCCTTTATTTCTTTTCAGATCAATCATGTGATACTATCAATTATTCTTATGTGGTCAGTGTTTTTACTCTCATGAACTTAACCCTTTAGATGCCCTTGTCTTGGCTTGTTTTGTGTCCCCATCTATTTCCAACTCAGTATGAACTGTAATTTCTTTGGGTTTCCTTTCCTTCTTTGCTTTAATGGGATTGTTCAGTGTCATCAAAGACTTTCAATTGCGCAAGCATTAGCTAAAGCTATTATCAGATCTAGGCATTTTCTGGTATCCAATATCCTTTGTGATTTGGACACAACAATTACTGTGCTTCTTCAAAAAATATGTTCTAATTATCATCACATAATGGTTTATTTATAATGAAAGAGAGGAGGCAAACTTCACTTCCTTAGATGTACTGTTGAGTGGTATATAACCCCTCTAGATAGACCCTGTAGAAGAAAGTGTCTTATCCCTAACCGACTAAGAAATGAGTGCAAGCTTGTGTCACCATCTGCTTAGTGTGGACTGCCTATCTCTCTAGATAAATGCTTTCTGGTCCTTTCATGGATGAGCTATTGGCTTGCTTCCCCCGATTCTATTCTTTCCTTACTGGCCTGATACCTATTTGGTCACACTCCTTTATCCTCTCCTTACTGTCTCATTCCCAACATGCCACCAGAACCAGGAAGTTGTGTCAAAGATCTCAATGATGATTCACTTTCCACTGACGTTGGATGAAATATTAGAATTGTGGATTCCTGGGAAAAGCAACTTTAAGTTGCTTCTAGCTGATGAGAATGTGGCATTCTGATTTCGCGCATGGCTTACTTCATTTTGGACACTGGGAAAATGACATCATTTTCTGTTTACTATCTGATATCTCTATATTTATAGGTATTAATGACAAAACAAAGTTCAGCAAGACAAAAGAATCCAGTAAAAACGTCAGTATCTCCCCCTCCTTTTAGTAGGTGGATATCCAAGAATCAACCCACATTACCATTATCAACTCACATGAGCCTATTAAGTTTATGTGCCTATTAAGTCTCTAGGGAATAAGTCTAAATTTTCTGATAAAATGACATACCACATATCTTTGTTTTCATGAATTTTGACATAATATAAGAAACTTTATCATGTTTTCATTACTTTTTTCTTTCAGCCAAATATACATAAAATAAAACTATATAATCTCAGCATAAATGGGGAAATGATTTATAAAGAAAATAATTAATAGCATTAATATAAAATGTGCATTTGACCTGACTTAATTTCTTTGCCCCCAAGAGCAAATATTATGTTGTTTAAAATAATTGATGGAGGACTCTGCTTCCTGTCCACTTGTTAAGTCCTAGTTAATAAAGCAACCAGCTGTGAATCAGTCAAAACCAAGACTTCACTTCTTCCTTCCTCCTATCATTAATATACTTCTAAAAGAATCAGGTCCACCTCTTAACTCCCTGCAGCTAAATTGACCCCATAGACCCTACATCCTTCTTGTCCTGTAACCTTGTAGAAAACATATCCCAGTCAAGCACCACTAAAATCTCCATGAAAACAATTTCCTAAAAAGCCATGTATGTTGGTTAGTTTTTGTCCATTTGATAGAAGCTAGTATCATCTAGGAAGAGGAACACCAATAGAGAAACTGACTCCATCAGATTGGATTATATGAAAGTCTGTAGGGGAATTTTCTTGACCAATTATTGATGCCAGAGGACTCAGCCCACTGTAGACTGTCCAGCTCTTGGCCATTGGTCATGAATTGGGTAAAAAAGCAAGTTGAGTAAGCCAGTGGCCAACCACGAAACAGTGTTCTCCATGGTCTCTGTTTCAGTTCCTGCCTTACACTCCTGCCTTGGCCTCCCTTAATGGCAGCCTGGAGCACTGAAGTATAAGCCAAATGAGCCCTTTCAGCCTTAGCTGCTTTTGGTCAGAAAGATTTCTTGTCGACATAGAAACCCTGACTAGCACATCACACACATTACTTTTCAAGAGACAAATGAATTTTAGAGTTGATCCTTGTTAGTATGTTAAGTTCTAAAGAAGTACTATTTTAATTAATTTGCAGTTGCCTACAAGCAAAACTTAATTTCTAGAAACCATGTTGGGTTTTTGTTGTTAGTGTTAGTACCCATACAGCTATACATCAGAAGTTGTGATTCTTTCTTTATCATCACTTCCAGGCTTTCTTTAGAATTATGTGGTAGCTGTGGTCTATAATCTTTAATAGTTCTTCTACATATTACTAAGTTGGGTTTGGGTGGATCAAAATATTATTTTTATTATGGAAATGTTGGCCTAATTTTTCCTTTTTCCTCAAAAGTTGACATAATTACTAAAAACAGATGAAAGACATAAATATAAATTCTGTTACATGAATAGATGATACTGGATCTTCACATTCTGCTTGCCTGTGAAGACTCCATGAAACACAGGAAATTGGCTCACTTGGTCCGGTACAGAAGTTGTCCTTCTTAATTGAGGCCCATCCAGTTGGCAGTGCGATGTCAACAGCTAATTTCCTCCACCAGCTGCCATTTCCTCAGCTCTAAAGGATTCTGTGGCCACATGCTCTGTCTGTCTCCCTTTGAATGAGTGAAATTACTGTGGGAATAAATAAACCAAATGCTGAGGTTGAGGACAGCATTGTTTTAATAGGGAGGATCTCCTGAACTCTTTGAGGAGCTGCTAGACCTATACATGGTCTTCTGCTTCACCCAGCCAGAGATAAGAGAGCAGTCCAATGGGTCAATCCCATTCCCAAATCAGTTGGAGCTCTGTTGATACTGATCTCACCTCCATAACACCAACCCGGAATTCGGCATGAATTCAAGTCTAGCCTGGCAATTTAGTAAAGATATCAAAAGTAAGAAATAAAACCTTGCACCACCCACACTCTGGATAGGTGCTGTGGTTCTCAGATTAAGAACCAGGTCCAAGTTGCAATGTGCCTAAGATCTTGACTTTCCTGAAGCAGAAAGTTTTCCTATGTTCCATTGACAGACATTCTGAGTGCTATGTGCATTTTAGAAAATATAGAAGGCTCAATAGAAAAAGAATGGACTTTATTCCTTTCCTGGTAAAGAAAGATATTCTCTAATATTCCATGCGTTGAACCAAGGTCAAGTGCGAGACTCAGCCCTTTGCCTACCTTTATGGATGTTTGTGCAGGAGATCCCTCGCTCAGAATAATATTTTAGCAATCACATCTAACAACACCAGATTCAAGGAGGCAGAGAAGGGCAAGAGCATGTAGTGAAATCAAGGACACATATGGTGACAAATAAAAGAAAAAATAAATAGTGCCTATTCTCTCCCATTGTCCCCGTGATATTCTTCATGGGGACAAGAAAATGATGGTTCCCCCGACTAGGCAGCATGTCTGAAAACAAGGGGAGTCAGCACGAATATGTTACTCCTTTAATAGTCTCTATCCTTGCAGAACTGTGAAGGATTTAATCTTGCCCTCCCAAATAAATGAGGCCTTGACCTTAGTTTCTGGGCACTCTTTCCAATGTCAAGTCTGATTGGAGATTGCTTGCCTGATGATTGCTTCACTAGATAGCTAACACATCCAGATCAGATTCGTGTGGCATTTGAACATACCAGACAAACCACCAAGGTCGCCTAAGGTAGGGAACTTCGCATCACCCTGTGTCCAACCCTGGAGACTAAGAGTAGTTATATGGGCAAGGGGACAGCCAGCTCTCTCCGTATAAAAGAGCCTCAGTTAAAAACTCCTTACAACAAGGTTGGAACAGATTTCCCTGGTTGGCAAGACTCCACTCAGAAATGTACTACATCTAGATCCATGGAGACAAACTCCTTGCTGGGCACTTGCCTGAACTCTTCCCAGTGTGCTGTTAAAAAACACTATATATTTATTGTTAAATCAGAATTGCGAATACAACAGCTTTTAGTGTGTTCTGAGTCCCAGGAAAATAATGAATTTGAGTGTGCGCTTTGGGTCCCCACAAACTTAGTGTCAGAAGGAAATGTTTATAAGCAGAAATGTATAAACTCACAACCTCACCCCTAAATTTTCTTCAATATACATGTGCATATATCCATATCAAATCTTGATTGCATCACAGTAGTAAATAGGTGGGGACAAGTTTTACCTCCTTGTTTATCTGCTTTTGAGTTGTGTTTAATTTTTCTGACTATGCATTGTATTTTTTAAAATATTAAGAACATTAAAAAATTTGAAGTCTCATTATTTCATCTTTACCCACATTAAACAAGCACAGGAAATTATGGGAGAGGGAAATGGTTTATAATGATCAAAGAAACAGTGAAATTGGAAGCCAGTTACAGAAGTACATAGTTAGAGTAAAATTAGACACCATACATTATAATTTATTTTAATCCTAGGAAATACCTTAAAGATTTCTATTGAGTCAAGTACATAATATATCTAATTTTAATAGCAATGGGGTTGTTTAAACTGTAATTATTGTTTAAAGGGAAAATACCATCATTTCTGTAAGTATGTGTGCTGAGTCATAATTCTGCATTATACAAACCACATCACAGAACTATTTAAGCAAAGCACTGGAGTTTTGGGATTTCCTATTTATGCACATATTAAACAAAAGAAAACTCTTTTGTTAGCAAGAATATTCCCAAATTCCTCTAAACACCAAATTGTAGGAAACAAAACAGAAAGAGGAAATACAGTATCTATTACTTGAGAGGAAAACTATGGAAGTGTGGTTTTTGGACACAGGCAGTTTTCTATGTGGTCTCAGGCAGCTTTCGCATTAGCAAGTTGATTTCATAGAGGCAAGTATTCTGGTTTGTTTTCTGTTCTGGTATAAACACCATGACCAAAAGCAATTTGGGGAGGAAAAGTTTTATTTGGCTTGCAGTTCCATGCTGCAATCTGTCATTGAGGGAAGTCAGGGCAGAAATCCGATCTAAAGAAGGAGCCACAGAGGAACTGATTAGTGGCTTGCTTTTCATGGCTTGCTCATTTGGTTTCATATACAACCCAGGGCCACCTGCCCAGGGATGGCATTGCCCACAGTGGTTCATGCTTTCCTACACCAGTCATTAATCAAGAACATTTCCCTACTGACATGCTTGCAGGCTGATGTGATGGAGGCAATACTTCAATTGACGTTCCCTTTTCCTAGATGACTCTAGTCCAGACAGAGATGAAATATCACAAGCAACCATAAAGGAGAAACTCCAAAATGAGGAGTGAATAGGATTTTTCACACTCAGTCATTGCCTCAACATGTATTAATCTTTGAGTTAATTAAAGTAGTTCTGATTATACTGTGTACATATCTGATATATATTGATCAATCACTCTTACCCCTGTACTCTTTTAATCACACCCCCAATTCCTGTCTACCCTGAACTTCCCAACAAATCTTTCTCTCACATTTTTGTCTATTTTTTTTTTTTGTGACCTATTGAGTTTAGTCAGGACAGTATGAATGGCAATGGATTCAGGGCTACTCATGGAGCTTTCTTGGTTCAACATTGGGTACACAATTGAAGTCAATGGTTTTTTTTTTCCTCACTGGAGATTGATCTATCAAAGTCAGTAAATCATCAGTAAGGAGCGGGGACCCATGAGCCCTTCCTGATGTTAGATTCTCCTCGGTAGGCTATGAATACCATTGGTTAATAAAGAATTTGTTTTGGCCAGTGGCTTAGTAGAAGAGAAGTAGGCAGGGAAAACTAAACTGAATGCTGGGAGAAAGAAGGTGGAGTCAGAAGAGAAGCTATGGAGCCACCACCAGAGACAGATATGCTGAAGCCTTGCCAGTAGGCCACAAACTTCATGGTAAAATATAAAATACTGGAAATGAGTTAATACTAGATGTAAGAGCTAATTAGCAATACACTTAAGTAATTGATCAAGCAGTGATTTAATTAATACAGTTTCTGTGTGGTTATTTCCGGACTCTGGGCAGCCAGGAAACAAACAAGCGGCCATTATACTACACCTTCCCCTGTATATGACAAAACCAGACTTATGATCACTGCAGCCATTATGAGTTGATAATTGTAAAAGTTTTACTGTCCTTCGAGTATGAAATTTGTAGCTCTTTTGTCTTTATTTCCAGATGATTATTAACTTCTTACCCTTGTTCCTTGAGCATTAGAGAGGCTAGTATAAATAAATGTTTTGTTTAGGGCTGGGTCCTCAACCCTCACTCTTTCTCAGCATCTTGGACAACTCTGAGTCTCTGCATTCACCACTATTCACTTCAAAGAGAGGATTTTATGCTCAAAGCTGAGTGTAGCTTTTATTTATGAGTGCAATAATATATATTTGGAGGTCAGTTTAATTAAACAACAGTAATAAGTTGACCCTTGGGACTATGACTTTTTCAGGCATGAGTTGTTTCTAAGAACTATAGTACCACGCATGGATTCCCTCCTGTGGAAGCAGCCTTCAAATCCAACCAGGAGAGTTGACTGGCCTCTTAACAGATATGCCACCGTTGCTCAGGGTGACATCTGCTGGGAAAGTTAGGTTTGGAGTTGATAAGGGTTATAGCTGGATAAGACTGTTGATGAGCTTTGTCCTTTATATTGTACCTTCTGGAGCCAGGCAGGTAGATTTCAGGTCAATTCCCATTTACTCTGTCTAGATCTTCATACTGCAGTGTGTGGTGTCTTCAGCAAAGGAGAATTATCCTCTAATTCTGGTGAGCAAGGAAGAGAACTGAAAAGAACTTGTAGGGACCTAACTGAGCAACAGCTCATTGTTGCAGATTTTTTGTTGTTGCTCCAAGACTACCAATGGAGTCCAACCTTGGTTTAAAAAAAAAAAAAAGAGTCCACAGAAAGTTTTGCCAGAGTGGACCATAGTTTTTTAGTAGACTGAGAGGAAGCTAGAGGAACACACAGAGGAGGAAGAAGGCGGGGCCAGGGGAGACACGTGATCTTTTTTCTAGCAGGGAATGTGGGGAGAAGAGCAGGTGATCATTTCTCTGTCTTCCATGGGTCTCTCAGGGTTATTTTCCTAATATTTAACTCCTGAGTTTTATTTTTTAATAATGCAATAAAAGAAGACACAATAAGCCATACAAAGATATACAACATTTGGTACAAAGAACTTTATTTAGTATTTCATTATTGTTAGGAGTTGCATTATCTAGCCATACAAGGCATCAACCTTCAATTTTTAATTTTGTTTTTTGTACTTTTTAAGATGTATACAAGAAAGTCAGTTTCCATATGACTTTTACACATACCATTTATTTATTTATTTTACACAGCAACCACAGTTTCTCTTCCCTTTTCTCATCCCATTCCCTCCCCCACTTCCCTTCTAACCCCCTCCCAACCACTTCTCCTTTGTCTCCATTCAGATGGGGTAAGGTCTCTCTTGGGAATCAACAAAGCATGGTATAGCAAGTTGAGGCAGGATCAAGCTCCTCTACTCTGCATCAAGGCTGAACAAGGCATCCTACCATAGGGAATAGGTCCCAAAGAGCCAGCTCAGGCATCAGGGACAGGTCCTGCCTGGTCACACCGTTAGAGGTCCCACAGAAAGATCAAGCTACACAACTGCCACCCAGATGCAGAGGACCTAGAATGGTCCCATGCCAGCTCCCTAGCTGCCCATCCAGAGTCAGTAAGCTCCCACAAGCTCAAGTCAACAGTCTGTGTGGGTTTTCCTGTCATGATCTTAACTCTGTTCACCCCACCCCCATATAATTCCTCCTCCCTCTCTTCAACTGTGCTCCCAAAGCTTGGCCTAGTGCTTGGCTGTGGATCTCTGCATCTGTTTCCATCAGGTACCAGATGAAGGCTCTATGATGACAATTAGGGCAGTCATCAATCTGATTACAGGGGAAGGCCAGCTCAGACACCCTCTCCACTACTCTAGGAGTCTTAGCTGGGTTCATGTGGTGATATTTCATTTGTATTTTAATAAATATAGCTTGCCTGAGGATCAGAGAATAAAACAGCTCCACTTGTCAGTGTTACAGACCAGGCCATGGTGACAAACACCTTTAATCCCAATAGCTACACTAGTTTGCCATAGAAACCAGGCAGTAATGGTGCATACCTTTAATCCCAGCCTTAGAGAAGAATATAAAATGGGGTAGAGGAGACAGCTCTCAGCCAGTCTCAATCTGAGATTCCTGGAGGAATCTCACCATTTCAGACTGAGGTAGAGGTAAGAGCCAATGACTGGATGTTTTGCTTTTTTGACCTTCAGGTTGAACCCCAACATCTGTCTCTGGAAGTGGGAGGCACCAGGAGCCCGCAGTTCAAGTAAAAGGGTGGGAGAAAAGGCAAACAAAATAAATGGTGAGAACATCCTCCCTGTGGCCAGCCCCCATTCACACACACACACACACACACACACACACACACACACACACACACCCAGCAGACTGCATAGGTGCAGGCAAAACCACACCAGATGTAAAAACAGGCAAGTGACTGGCCTCTCAGCTGGACTGCCCCCAAGTCCAGACTTTAACTAACCCCAGGGCACATCCCATGCCCCTCACCCTTCCATCCCAGCACAGCAAGGCAACTGTCCAACCCCACACACCTGAACATCCTCCCCATGGCCACGCCCCTCAGCCTCTGCAACCCCAGCAGACTACATAGGCACAGGTGCAAACCACAAGAGTTGGAGAACAGACACAGGCACAAGCCACAGCAGTGGGAAGAAAAGATGAGTAACATGAGCGTAAGAATACATTCATCAACCGAAAGAGCAATATGGCAACCCGAACCCAGTGATCATACAATAGAAAAACCTGAACAGAAACACAGACGATAGCTAATCTCACAACAGCAAAACCCAAACCCAAAGAAGGGAAACACACACCCTGCCATCACTAAAACTAAAAAAAAACCCCCAAAAAACCCCCCAAAACCCCCCCAGGAATTAACAATCACTAGTCAACAGCAACTGTTAATATCAATGGATTCAATTTGCCAATAAAAAGACACAGGCTAACAGAATGGATGCAAAACCAGGATCCACACTTCTGCAGCACACAAGAAAAACACCTCAAACTTCAAAGACACACATTACCTCAGAATAAAGAGTTGAGAAAAGATTTTCCAATCATATGGAGCTAAAAAGCAAGCCAGTGTAGCTATCTTAATATCTTGCAACAGTTGTCCTTGTCCTCTGGCCCTTACAGCCTTTCACCCCCACCTTTCGTGACACTTCTTGAACCTTTGAGTTGTAGGGGTTGTGTTGTAGATGCATCATTTGAGGCTGAGGACGGAATGGTCAGTTGTTCTCTGCGTTTTTCCCAGTTGTAGATTTCTGCACTGGTCTCTGTATGTTTAAAAAGAAGCTTCTCTGATAAGGGTCGAGAACTACACTTACCTGCAATTTCACGTCCTCAGAGCTGATTACATTTTGTGTACCACAATTTCATTATTTACTCACTAGTTGATGCACATCTCGATTGCTTCCATCTCTTAACTATCATAAATAGGGACATATGGGTATCTCTGTAACCTATTATAAAGTCCTTTAGGTGTATGCCCAGGAGTGGCATAGCTGGGTTATATGGTAACTTTATTTCTAGGTGTTTTTTTTTGTTTGTTGGGACAGGGTTTCTCTGGTTAGCCTCAACTGTCCTGGAACTCACTCTGTAGACCAGACTTGCCTCGAACTTAGAGCTCCTCCTGCCTCTGCCTCTTGGGTGCTGGGATTAAGGGTATACACCACCACTGTCCAGCTATGTCTAGGATTTGGGGACATCACCAGACTGATTTACATCTAGCTTACTAGTTTACATTCCCACAAACGGTGTGCAGGGTTTATTTTTCATCGCATGCATTTGTATTCTTGGTGATGGCCACTCTGATGGGGGTGAGAGGGAATCTGAAAATAGCTTTAATCTGCATTTCCCTGGTGGCTAAGAACAGGGAATACTTCTTAAAAAATACTTCCTACCCATTAAAAGGACACTGAAATTCTAAACACAAACTCAAAAGAACCATAGATTTCATAAAACTAATAAAACACACATATTAACCACAGAACAGTAATACTTGGTGATTCTGAGACCTCATTATCACCAGTTATTATACATAGATAGATAATACATAAAAAATTAAACAGAACTAAAAAATTTAAATGACGGCATAAGCCAGATGGACCTCAATCACACCTACGGAATAGTCCATCCAAATGTAACAGACAACACACCTTTTCATCAGTCCATAGAACTTTCTTCAAAATAGGCTACATATCAGAACAAGAAACAAACATATAGTAAAATTGAGATAACCTCCTCTATTCCGTTTCACCATGGAATAAAGCTTGGTATCAACAAGAGAAACTATTCAAAGTACACAAATTTATGGAGGGTAAAGAGTACAGTAATGAATAACAAATTGGTCACTGAAGAAACTTTAAAGAAAATAAAACTAATCTATAATATACAATGCAGGTAGTCCTCACGGAAAGTCTATATTCCTAGGTGCTTACTTAAAAATAGTAAAGATCTTGAATAACTAACTCATCATATCTTTAAGTTCTTGAAAAATAAGAACAAATAAAATCCAAAAAAGCAGTTGATGGGAGAGAGAATGTACCGTTGCAGAGCAAGGCAGCCACAGACAGCAGACACGGCCAGAGTCCCAGTGACGATGTGTTTATGGATGCCGAAGTGTGGATTTCAGGTGGGATGCAATATTATTATCTTTTTGATTGTTTTTCCAGCCACTTAGGAAAAACTCTTCTTCCCACGCGGGCAGCCAGTGGAATGGTTTGGCCCTGAGCAGGCTTCTGTCCACTCTTTTTTTTTTTATTTTTTTTTTTGAGACAGGGTTTCTCTGCAGTTTTGGAGTCTATCCTGGAACTCACTCAGTAGACCAAACTGGCCTTGAACTCACAGAGATCCACCTGTGATCTCCCGAGTGCTTGGATTAAAGGCCTGTGCCACCACCGCCCGGCTTTCTGTCTCCTCTTGAACAGAACTGTTGCCAAGTGCAAGGGAGGCTTGATTACTTGGAAAACAAAACCTCAAAATCCCGGATAGCACAAGGCACACAGAGAGCAACACATAGATGCTCGAAAGCAAGATGAAAGGCACATTGTCCCTGTTTAAAGGATCCAAAGGATGCTGCGGAAAGAATACCAGCCCCTTCAACTGCTGTGGTCAGTGTTTGTAAGACTGAGAAAACCAAAGATGTTGGGTAGGCACTTCTGACTTGAGATTTATTTTTAGAAATCTGTAGTAATAACTCCTGCCTATGAACATGGTCAACCAAGCTACCACTGGGGATAACAGTACCTCCATTTCCAAAGAAAATTATTCTAAGACTAAAGTTAGATGTTGTCAGGTAGGTTGTACTGAGAAAACTGGAATAATCTGGCACCTTCGTACCAGAGAAGAACCATACTAAACATTGCCAGCTGCACCGAGTTCATGCACTTCCTTAAATCGTTTTGCAAAGTCTCCCCTTTGCCATTAGTGTTCCTTGTCTTCAATCACTCAGCTTGATGACCTAATCCACAGCATCCAGTGGCTTTGGATACACATGCAACATGCTTAAATATGAGTGAGATGAGCTGAGTTGTGAAGACAGTTGTGCAAATTCACAGCTACTGTGTGTGTAGTGTGATTCAGACCTGCACTTCGATCTTACAGCCTGTTCTTATATTCGTGGTTCTATTTTTAAATCACTGAAGCTTCTCATTTTTATGCTAATAATATTCTTTGTCTCTAGGGGAAATTGTTTCCTCTACAAAGAGAGGAGGTGGCATTAAAACTGTTTATCAAATCGTTTTATCCATCTAACATATTGGAGTCTTAAGTATGGCTATAACAGTATTGTCAGCCAGGAAAAGGGAGTTCTAATCATAACCTAGTTATAAAAACTCCTAAATTCTGTAACTCCATAAAACAGCCTTGCTTAAAAGATGCTTAGGAATCTGTGTGTGTGTGTGTGTGTGTGTGTGTGTGTGTGTGTGTGTGTGCGCGCACGCATGTGAGCATAAGTTTGTGTGGTTACAAATTAATTCCCTTTACCAGGCTTCATCAGATATGCAAAACTAAATAAATGGTAGTTCAAGTTTACATTTGCATAATGCCTCTTGGAAGAAATATTTCCATCCTATATGACCCACTAAGTAAAGTTCAGCTGTCCTAGTGTGCGCATCCTTGGGTCTGCTGCAGACACCTCAGCATCCTTCGGGAGACAAACACTCACCATGTATCTACTTTAGAGTGCTGAACAGACAGGAGGAGGAGGAAGCTTCCACCCAAGTGAGGTGACTTTTGTTCATTAAGTGTACCTGTGAAACTATCTTATAAAGATAGTAGTTTCTTATTTCACTGTAGTTACAATTTTGTAAATATCATTATCCCTTATCTTCCCATTGGTGAGTTCTAAAGACACATTTTGGCTGAGCTCTAGTCCCAGCCCTAACCCAGATACAAGAGACACCCTTTGACAACATCACCACTCACCAAATTTTTCTCACTTTTAATTTGACTTTTCACTTCCAATCCAGAATAAGAAATATCACAAGTTTATTTGCATGAAGTATTTACATTATATAAACTCAGTTTATGTGCCCAGTATGGAGAAGGCTTTTTCTTTCCTTTTATAGTACAGGAAATAAATTGGCTAGGGAAATTTCCTTTCTATGCACTGATATTTTGGAGATGATATAAAAAGAGATTGCAGGGAATGAGATTGACAGGAGCATTTCATGATTCTTCCAGGCAAGTGGTGGAACATATTTATCTCTGGGGGAGATGGAGAAAGAACATGACTCTTCATACTAGTAATCAGTTTCGAGTCTCTGTGCGAGGTTTCATAATAAATGCTAACGGACATTAGCATGTTTAAGTGCCACACCTTAAGTGATGGATGTATTATACTCAGATACAGAGTCAAGCATTAGAGGGTGATTAACCCCAGATTATATATCTGGTGAATGGTCAAGGAGGGCTCAGCCTAGACCATCTGACGCAGCACTTGAAATTTCTGAGTGCTGTTAAGTCTTCAGAATTTAGGATGCCTTGTTCTATATTCTCCTTGGCCCTACTGATTGGTAGCTTTCATGGGAAACCAAGTTTGGTACATAAAATTAATTTATTTGGGGAAAAAAAATCTCAGACTCATTTGCAGGTAAAATTGGAAAGTTTGGCTTTGGTAGTGTTATAGGGTGGAGGTCAAAACAATGACGTCACAGAGAGGCAAGCATGAGAAGTCCTTCTTCCTTTTCTCTTTATTAGCATACAGGGATAGCAGAGAGAAAAATGAGATAAAATTAGATAACCACAAGGAAGAAGACTGAATGAACAGGTAAGGTGTAGTCAGGTGCAAGAGGAGCCATTTATTCATATGACGTCTTAGAGACTACTTGACCATGAGTTCTTAAGATCATAGACAGTTGCCCCGGACATGCAGAAGCTTGACTACCTGTGTAGGGTTGGACAACAGGTATAGAGAAGCAACAATTTGTGCCCATCCGGACTGTGGCTGAGCTGGACTTTAGGCCTCTTTTTTGATGGCCTGTGAATATAGACCATTACTTGTTTTCATCCAGAACCATCTCTGGGCAGATCATAGGACAGTGCCCCACAGGGCACCCCATTTTCCCACACCCTAAACATTCAGTGCTTTAAAGCCTCTCTCGGAAATTTTGGGCCCGTGCATCTGAACACAACAGTGCTCTCCAACACACCACTGGCCAGCCCAAGCCTCTTCCTGTCATCAGTTCAGTGAGTTCCCCTGAACCTACTAATGAGTCTGAGTCACAGCCAAGTGAGGGATTGGTGCCTCACGTCCCCTTCCTATGAGTGTTTTCATACGAAGAGGGAATTCTGACATTTTAATTAATGATCTGTCTTGCTCGCCCAGAAGAATTCTGCACGGTGGGAGTTGGAGTGGACGTGTGGTTTAGGGTGAAGAGCAATGGGTAGCAAAAAGAATAATTATTTTAGGGAGAGATTTTTCTTTCACTATGAATCCAGAAGAAGTTGGGAGCCCGGGATGTACCCTCACTTATCCTGTACAAGTGAATTTGTTTTTATAATTTTTAGTTTATTGACCCATAAACAGGGCCGATGCTGATTTTGCCACAGAAGGCTGTTGTGGAACTTACATGGCTCCCATGTGCAAGGCTCTGTATTGATTGGTCACTGTTCTACAGATGATGCTCATGGACTAAGACATAGGACCCGGGTTGGCAAGAGCACAACATATGGGGCCGTCACAGATGGACACGACATAGTAACCAGTTAGCAAATGGCATCTCAGTGCAGCAGGCAGGTCCAGCTTTTCCTACCCATCGACACATGTCTGCTCGTGAGCTTTTCTTGTGTTCTATTGTGTAGCATAGTATTCTCCAGCAAAGTTAGCCGTTGAGAATAAAAACTATTCAAAATCTTTACTATGTTTATCTTAAAAATTTGATTTGAACACGTTTTCAGTAACGATAATTTTTATCACTGTGTTAAATGTAATTTTGATACAGGCCATTGCAACAGTAGATATTTGTGGGGCAGAGTGGGGGAATGTGGGCGAACATCTGCGTGATGTGTCTTTTTATATCATTTTCCACCTTAATAGTTTAGATAAAGTCTCTTGCTGGAACTGGAGCCGGCTGATTTTGCCAGGCTGGGTAGCCAGTGGCCCCGAGCTTACTTGTCCCTGCCTTCCCAGTGCTGGGATTACCCAACCCTGACACTCTTCTTGGAGGCTTTTCTTTACTTTTATTTTTCCTCCCCCAACCCTGTTTTTCTCTTTCTTTCTTTCTTTCTTTCTTTCTTTCTTTCTTTCTTTCTTTCTTTCTTTCTT
This sequence comes from Microtus pennsylvanicus, assembly GCF_037038515.1. Taxonomy (NCBI): domain Eukaryota; kingdom Metazoa; phylum Chordata; class Mammalia; order Rodentia; family Cricetidae; genus Microtus; species Microtus pennsylvanicus. The sequence continues at coordinate 11,343,099 of NC_134594.1, forward strand.
TCTTTCTTTCTTTCTTTCTTTCCCTTCCTTCCTTCCTTCCTTCCTTCCTTCCTTCCTTCCTTCCTTCCTTCCTTCCTTCCTTCTTTCCTTCCTTCCTTCCTTCCTTCCTTCCTTCCTTCCTTCCTTCCTTCCTTCCTTTCTGTTTTTGAGACAGGGTTTCTCCGTGTAGCCCTGACTGTCCTGGAACTCACTCTATTGACCAGGGTGGCCCAGAACTCACAGAGATCTGTCTCCTTCTGCCTCCTGAATGCTGGGATTAAAGGCATTCCCCACACCCTTTCTCATTTCTTAATTTGTATGTTATATGTATGTATGCAGGTACATCTGTGGTCATGCATGTGGAAGCCACAGGTTGATGTTGTGTCTGTTTTGGTTTCTCTCTGTCTTAGCTCAGTAAGACAGGGTTTTTTTTTTTTTAACCTGGAACTCACTGTCTTAGCAAGGTTGGCTGGCCAATGGACTCCGGTTGTCTTCCTGCCTCGACCCCACCAGCTCTGCATCACAGGTAGGTGGAGCCAGGACAGTTTTTATGTGGTAGTGGGGAATCCAAGCTTAGGTTCTCTGACTTATGCAGGAAGCAGTTTACTAACTGAGCTGTGTTCCCAGCCCAACCAGTAATTAGTTTAAAAGTTACTTGTCCACAAACTGTCAGAATTTAATTCGTATGCATCAAAATTGCTAGGAAGACTCTGCTTATGAATCCAGTTTCACGGTTGGAGTCTTGGCTCAACTGTTAAAGTGCCCATTGAAAACAGATAAGGCTGTAAATTCAGATCCCCAGAACCTGTGTGAAAGAAAGGAAAATCTGTGCACCTGTGTCTGAAAGCTTAATGCAGGAGAGGCAGAGACAGGAGGATTGATTGTTGAAGCTTGCTCGTCTGTCTAGGCCAATGAGAGAACACCAAGTTTGGTGAGACACGTTGTTTTAAAAAGTAAGGTAGAAAGAGACCAAAGAAGAGAGTTTCACACTCATGTATACATATGCACATGCACACACTCACACATATATAAACATACAAGCATATGCACATACACTCACACACATACACACATGCACACACACATACACACAGACTTGCACACACAAACATGCACACGAACATGTGCCCATGCATGTACACACTCACACATACATACACACATAAGCACACACACAGACACGCACATACACACGCATACACACACTCACACAATTCACACACATGCGTACACATACACACATGCACACACGTAAACACACACATGAACACGCACACACGGATACATACAAACATCAACATACACACAAACACGCACATGCACACACACACACATACACACACATGCATGCACATGCTCACACAGAGTTCTGCTTTCTAGGCTCCTCTCTGAACTTCAGAGGCAGCACACAACGCACACTCTCACATAACATACACACATACACACACACACACACACACACACACACTCACACAGGGTCTTGCTCCCTAGGCTCTTCTCTGTACTTCAGAGGCAGCACACTGAGATGCAGGCTCAGGCAGATGGATTTCTGGAACGTTCTCTCAGCAGATGAGAACAGGAGCTTATAGGAAAGATCTGGAGAAGGTGCTTCCTATTAATTTATTTATTTTCTCCCCTGGGAAGAGGCAACTGTTTATTTAGCCTAAACAAATTCTATACATCTTGCCAGCCTCATCTTTCTTTCACTATCCCCAATTCATAAACGCTCAATATAAATTTACACGTGAAAAAACTACCCACCTACCCACTCTTGGGACCCTCTCTAAACTTAGAAACATTTCAATGCCTGCATTTGAATCTCTATTGGGACCTTTTTTTCCTCCCCATTTCTAGCTTTAAAGTCCACACTCATACATAATTCTAAATCATTTTCCTGAGTCAGATATTCTTCTATTCTTTTGTTCAAAATTTGACAGGAAAACTCAGACCTCATGGTCTCCATTTTCTTCCTCCCTTTCTCTCTTCCTCATTTCCTCCCCATCTCTCCCTCCTTTTCCTCTTTCCTTCCTATTTTTTTCTTCCCTTAATGGGCCTCATTAATTCTCACATTTATCTACGTCCTAGTTAAAATAAAATGACAGATGGTCCCTGTTTGCAATAAATGTAATTAGGCGATACTAATATGGGCTTTGAGATCATCAGATGAAAGTGCCTTGTATGCACTTTTGGACCTTAGCAACAGGCCATGGCCGCAGTGCAGCTTGGGGTTGATGTCAACGGATGTTTGCATGGCCTTCTCTGACTCCAGGAGTTTTCCCCCCTCATAATGAGTCCTCAGGCTCTTTCGTTCAGCCTTCTAATTGCAGATAGACAAATGGAGCATCCTACTACTCCACATCCAAAAATTCATTGCGCTGAGATTATTCTTGTTGTCGCCCTTTCTATGGGACCCATAACTTCTGTGTGAAGGTCTAAATGTCCAAAGAACAGGTGATGCCCCAAACAAAAGGGGCCAGTGTTTGTCCTTGTGGCCCCACACTTAGATGTGGAAGCATGAAGTCCTATGGAGAATGTGAAAGAAGAAGAAAAGTGTTGTGTGTGTTGTTCTCATGAGCTGGATGAGCCGCAACAGCCAACATTGGAGAAAAATTCACAGAGGAGTGAGTAGTTTATAATTAGCTGCAAGGTCAATTAATCTGTTCATCATTTTCATATTACAGAGCTTTCCTGCTCCCAACCTTCCCCTTCTCCATTTACTCTTCCAGGGGTCAGGTATGCATGAGTTCAGTTCCTTCGAATATGCAGCCAAGGAGCATAAATCCTTCTTTTATTGACAAGGCAATAGCATTGTTACCCAGAGGAAAGAGCAGGTTACTGGGGTTCCCTAGGTAACTCTTTAGAAGCCTTTGTCACTTGTTGTGAATTTCATCTGTGTAGATGGCACAGCTGGGATGAAGCGACAGCTTCTTAATGACTCCCTTTTAATAATGTTTGAGAGCTTCCAGAACTAATGATTTAGCTATCAATCAAGGATGCGTTCCTTACTTGTTTGCTTTGTGTTTCCCAGATGGCTGCAACTAGCATACTTGTGAGTGCCTGGGCGTGCGGTAGAGTTTAAACTGTAAGAACAAACCACGTCTGCGTTCAAACACAGGTGCTGATCTTGAAGCTTCTTCTACGAATATTTTTGGAAGCAGGGAAATAGCTTGACAGAGCAAATCTTTATGACTGGCCTACTCTGTGCGAGGCAGGATGCTGAACATAAATCGTCAGTCAGTGGCCTGAAGGCAGCCGTACACTTCAACCCGAAAACTCAGGTACAAGAAAGGTAACCCTTAAACAAATGCATGTAGAAACAATACTTAGTGGACTCAGTACGCCGTGGGTTAGTGTGTAGGTATATGTGTGTGTATATATATATATATATATATATATATATATATATATATATATATATGCATATTGCTACATACATATATACAAGGTATATAGATACACACATGTAGCAATAATAAATTTTAAAAGAAGAGGTCAAGAGTTTGGGATGGAGTAGGGGTAGGATGAGAGGAGTTAGAGAGGGGGAAGGGTACAAATAATATTATTTTACTCATGTATGAAATTCTCAAATAAAAATGCTTAAACTAAAATGTTTCCTGATTAAGAAAACCACCAGATGAATCATGTTTCCAGAAGTTTCCCCCTTCTTGCATTTGTTTTTCTCCCTGTCATCCAGGACAGCCTGGAGCTTATAGTGTGTGGTCCACCCTTTCTGAGAAGGGTTGTGACGCCCTCCAAATAAGCCCTGTCAATTCTTTCTGGCTACTGTCTCCCAAATCATAAACCAATGTTTGCAAACCAAAACACCGAGAGCCCTGGCAGGCAGAGTGACGGGAGGAGAGGACTAGGTGGCCACTGACAAGCTTGACAACGTGCATAGGCAGTGGCTGCCACAGTAGCCTAGTCTTTGTTCTGTGCTCTGTGAACCTGGGAAGCCCAGATTTCCAAATTTTAAATCTGAAAACTACCTTTTAGTACAAACTGCCTCTCACCTTATCCTACAAAGCAGACACTATTTTCCAGAGCAAAAAGGGATTTTGCAAAGCTCAGAAAGAAAGATAATTTTGTGGTGCCGGGAGAGAGAGAGAGAGAATCACTCCCTTGTCTCTGCAGGTGAGAGAGGATAAGATGGGCTTCATGGAGACCCAGGGAGGAGGTGTTTCAGCTGCTACCATTTGCAGAGGTGCTGCCAAGAATGACTTCGTGTCCTAAAAGGAGCTTGAGTCCATTTTAAATTGACTTCTGCACAGAGAAAGAGATACAGGACTAGTTTTATTTTTCTTCCTAAGCTCATCAGTGTGTGTGTTCCACATATTCCTTCCAGAACTGTATGTTCTTTCATCTTTATTTGGGGCTCTTTTACTGAAAATCAGATGGCTGTTTCTATGTGGATTTATTTCTGGGTCCTTTATTATTCTTCATCCATTCAGTTGTTATTTGTTTTGTTTTAGTTTTTTGAGATAGTGTCTTAAGTAACCTAGGCTGGCCTTGAACTCCTGACCCTCCTGCTCCTGCCCTATGGGTGCTGGACTAACAGGTGTGAAGTACCAATAACCTTAATGGAAGCCCAGAAACTTTGAAGATGGTTGAAGAGAACAGAAGATAACGTTCAAGGACTTTCTGAAACAAAACAAAGCAAATAAAATACCAATAGCTCAGAAAGCAAAGGCAAGAGTGTCACGAGGGCATGGGGAGATGATGTAGCCTGCAGAGCATCTGCTACACAAGTGTGAGGACCCGAGTGTGGCTCACAAGGACACATATAAAGTCACACACAGTGAGGCATGCCTGTAATCCAAGTGCTCCTATGGCGTGGTTAGAGACAGGACAGGAAAGTCCCCTGCAGCTCCCAAGTCAGCTAGCCTGACCTCCACAGAGGTCAGGAGACTTCACCTTCAACAGTGACAGTCAGGCCCGGATACACAAGGCTGCCCTCTGATATTCACACACACTATGTCACGTTCATGCCTGCAATCACACGCACACACATGCACATCACGCACATGGGCACTGTAATGAAAAGAAAACGGACACGTGAGATTGCATGAAGTTGAAAAGCTCCGCACTGCAGAGGGAGCCCCAGCCTATGGAATGTGAGGGAGGCAGCATCTGGCAGCTGCTGATCTGGCTGGTATCTAATACCTATAGTATAAAAGAACCGAAAATGGAACATCTCAACAACGATCCAGCCAATAAACAGGCATATGAATTATGCAGGCAGTTTCAAAAGAATTACAAATATTCAAGAAATATATGAAAAAAACATTTAGCATCCTTAATCACTGAGGGAATGCAAATCAAAACTACATTGAAATTCCCCTCCATCCCTGCCAGAGGCTGTCGTGAAGAGAACAAAGAGCATCAGTGAAGATGTTCACGGAAATGAGTGAGGCACAGAATCAGGCCAGTCCCTTCCTCAGTCAGAATGAAGGGTCTTTCTTTAGAAAAACTGAAAAGAAAGCTCCCATGTGATCATTCTATGCCACTTCAGGTATATGTGTGAAGCAACCCAGGCCAGCATGTAAGAGGGATACCTGCACCCTCTTGTTTACTGCAGTGCTGTTTATAATGGCAAAGTTACCGTGGGAATAGATTCACAGCTAAAGAGAATATGGCATTTATTGCCCCTCGACCGAAGAATGGATAAGGACCATGTGGTACACTTACACAATGGAGTACTATATAGCAGAAAAAAATTAATGACATCTTGAAATTTGTGGGCAAATGGATGGATCCAGAAAACATCATATTGAGTGAGGTAACCCAGACCCAGAAAGACAAATATAATATGTGCTCAGTCATAAGTGGCTTTTACACACAAAGCAGAGAAAACCCAGCCTACAATTAATAACCCCAGAGAACCTAGATGACAAAGAGGACCCTAAGAGAGACATAAATGGATCTAATATAGATGGAAAGTCGAAAAAGACAAGGTCTCCTCAATACATTTGGAGCATGGGGATCATGAGAGAGGGTAGAAGGGGAGGGGACAGGAAGGGAGGGGAATGAAGAAAAATACATAGCTTAATAAAAATGACTTTTAAAAAATTATTTGAAGAGAGAGAGAGAGAGAGAGAGAGAGAGAGAGAGAGAGAGAGAGAGAGAATATGGGGCATTTATATACTGCCCAGAATAGATTCAAGAACATGATGCCACTTGCAAGAAAATGGGTGAACTGAGTTGCATGGTAAGTGGAATAAGCCAGACCCAAAAACAAATAAAGTTTTTCTCATGTGAGGAATCTCTCCTCTCTCTCTCTCTCTCTCTCTCTCTCTCTCTCTCTCTCTCTCTCTCCCCCTCCCTCCTTCTCTCTTTCTCTCTATCTCTCTCTCTCTCTCTTCCTCCCCCTTTCCCTACCCCCCTTCTCCCTCTCCCTCCTCCCCCTCTGTGTGTGTGTATAGACAGAGGTTTCTCTCCCATGGCCATTCGGTCCCAAAGAAACACACAGAGGCCAACATTAATTATAAACTGATGGCCTATTAGCTCAGGTTTCTTATTAAATAACTCTTACAGCTTAAATTAACCCATTCCTATTATTTTATATTTTACCATGAGGCTCGTGGTTTACTGGTAAGGTTCCAGGGCATCTGTCTCCTTTGGCAGCTACATGTCATCTATCTCCTTGACTCCATTTTCTTTTCTCTCTATCTCTGCTTGGAATTCCTGCCTTGCTCTATTCTGCACTGCCAAAGGCCCAAATAAGCTTTTTTTATTAACCATTGGTAATAAAACATATTCATAGCATACAGAGGGGAATTCCACACCACTTCCTCTTTTCTGTTTAAATAAAAAGGAAAGTTTTAACTTTAACATAGTAAAATTACATATAACAAAACAGTTACCAAGTAAGAATTAGAGTCACAATGTTTAGCCCATTTACATTTGGCAAATTAAAAAAATACTCTATCATCTATCCTATCTTTGTGAGTCCAAAGTTTTATCTCTAATTTATCTTTTATTATAACTAAGGAAAACTATAACTACATGTGTTCAACTCTTCAAAGACCCAGAAGGATATAATATTACCTAAGTAAACAGGAAGTACATTGTAAGCAACTTCTAAAACTCTAGAATTGTCAGAGACATCTTGCTGCATGGACAATCATCCACAGTTCTTCTGTAATGTTGGGACATCCATCTGATATGGGAGTCCCCTCTGTGTTCTGTGATTACCATTAATAAATAAAGAAACTGCCTTGGCCCATTGATATGGCAGAACTTATGTAGGAGGGAAAACTGAACTAAATGCTGGAAGAAGGAAGGTGGAGAGAGAGACACCATGGAGCTGCCAGAGTCAGGCATGCTGAATTCTTGCTGGTAAGCCACTGCCATGTGGTGCTATACAGATTAATAGAAATGGGTTAAATTAATATAAGAGTTAGGCAATAAGAATCTAGAGCTAATGGGTCAAGCAGTGTTTTAATTAATAATATAGTTTCTGTGTGATTATTTCAGTTCTGGGTGGCCAGGATGAACAAGCAGCTCCTTCTACATTCATCTTCAGCCTACAGGCTCATAGTACCCAACAGACTTTCCCATGAAGCAGGAAATTTGAAGATCTGTTCTTCCTCATAATGGCAAAGTTCATATGTTGCTTTCTTCTATGTCCTGAAGAATGTCTGGCAGAACATGTGAAGCAGGAACTCTGAATTTCATCTTTTGGAAAATTCAGCAGTCACTTTTCTGTAGGTCATGTATGTTCAGTTCAAACAGCATACCGTAAAGCAGTCCAGGCAAGAGCAGTTTCTTGCCCAAATGTATAGCCTTGTCACATTGAAGGCAAATTCCATAACAGGTTTCTTTAATGCCCATCATCCTCTCTGAAGTAATTGGTGCTGCCAGAAGCAGACATGGCTCACTGTTGAGAAAAGTCTAGGTTCTTAAAACATTTTATATGCCATAATATGTAGGTCTTTGACATGCTCGGGATTATCTATCTAACTGAAATATATCTCTGTATCTAGAAAACCTAACTAACATAATTAAAAGTTTGATTAATATAAATGACTATTAATCTGTATTTCTTAATTATACATTACATTTTTTGAATGAGCTGTAAAAACAAAATACCTTAAATAAGAGAAGAAATACATATACACAGTGTAACAAAATTGATCTTAAATTTGTGTTAATAGATCAAAGTCCATACCAGTGCAAAGTATTCATCTCTATATCATATCCCACTTTGAATGAAAACAAACATTTATGAATAATCAGTTTTGGAATTTTGGCATTGTTTTCTCCAAACTGCTTCCTGCTTTTTTGGGGTGAAGTATTTTAGGGTTCATGGAGAATGTTCAGGGGGTCTTTTCCCATCAAACCACATTATTCTGGAAGGAATCCACAGGTTCTCTTCTTCGGTGGAAACAAAAGCAGAACCTCTTTTCCAAAGTAACATATCCTTAGAGTCAATTTTTTTAAATTTATTTATTTATTAAAGATTTCTGCCTCCTCCCCGCCACCGCCTCCCATTTCCCTCCCCCTTCCCCGATCAAGTCCCCCTCCCTCATCAGCCCAAAGAGCAATCAGGGTTCCCTGACCTGTGGGAAGTCCAAGGACCACCCACCTCCATTCAGGTCTAGTAAGGTGAGCATCCAAACTGCCTAGACTCCCCCAAAGCCAGTACGTGCAGTAGGATCAAAAACCCATTGCCATTGTTCTTGAGTTCTCAGTAGTCCTCATTGTCCACTATGTTCAGCAAGTCTGGTTTTTATCCCATGCTTTTTCAGAACCAGCTGGCCTTGGTGGGTTCCCGATAGAACATCCCCATTGTCTCACTGTGTGGGTGCACCCCTTGTGGTACTGAGTTCCTTGCTCATGCTCTCTCTCCTTCTGCTCCTGATTTGGACCTTGAGATTTCAGTCTGGTGCTCCAATGTGGGTCTCTGTCTCGTTTCATTGTCTGATGAAGGTTAATATTCAGGAGGATGCCTATATGTTTGTCTTTGGTTCTCCTTCTTATTTAGCTTCTCTAGGATCACGAATTATAGGCTCAATGTCCTTTATTTATGGCTAGAAACCAAATATGAGTGAGTACATCCCATGTTCCTCTTTTTGGGTCTGGCTTACCTCACTCAGGATAGTGTTTTCTATTTCCATCCATTTGTATGCAAAATTCAAGACGTCCTTGTTTTTTACTGCTGAGTAGTACTCTAATATGTATATATTCCATACTTTCTTCATCCATTCTTCCATTGAAGGGCATCTAGGTTGTTTCCGGGTTCTGGCTATTACAAATAATGCTGCTATGAACATAGTTGAGCATATACTTTTGTTTTATGATAGGGCCTCTCTTGGGTATATTCAACCCAATTATAAAATGGGGCACTGAGCTGAACAGAGAATTCTCAACAGAAGAAGTTCAAATGGCCAAAAGACACTTAAAGGTCATGCTCAACTTCCTTAGTGATCAGGGAAATGCAAATCAAGACAACTTTAAGATACCATCTTACACCTGTCAGAATGGCTAAAATAAAAAACACCAATGATAGCCTTTGCTGGAGAGGTTGTGGAGAAAGGGGTACACTCATCCATTGCTGGTGGGAATGCAAACTTGTGCAACCACTCTGGAAAGCAGTGTGGCGGTTTCTCAGGAAATTCGGGATCAACCTACCCCTAGAGTCAAATTTTTAAGTGAAGAGAGCTTTATGTTGGTTTAACTTATAAGCCTCCGGAATCAAATGTCTTTCTGTAGTCAAAAAATTCAAAGAAAACACAATAACATATATATTCCAGACTCTCTGTGTATATTCCATCTTATTTTCTGTACTCCTTTAATCTATGACTGTCTGTACTCTGTCTCTTTAAAGATTTTGCTTTATCTTTTAAAGCTATTTATTTCTCTTTATAATTACCTATACTCTTTTTCTTTCTCTCCCCAGCCTACATACATTTTTTTTAAAACACATTTTTGTCTTGTTTAGATGTCTTTTATGTCTGAATCTGTCCTATTGTGTATCTGAAATCTTTTCCTGACCAGGAGCACATTTATTTTTTAATTGCTAAGTAGGTGTGGCTAAGACCAACTCCTCAGCCCTGCCTGTTTGCTCCACCCAGTGCAACATGGTGGAAGTATGTTCACTGTCTTTGTGAGCCATGCTCACCACCACAGCTGCAGGGACACAGGAGGTCTGTGTTGCCATTAAACTATTTGTAACACACTGATCACATGTTGAGGACTGTGGACCCTCAGACCCTGCCAAAGCAAACAGCTTGTTTTCCTGTGCTTGCAGCTGCTCTAAGCACAAGACTCTCATGAGTTCCTGATGGCCGTGGAGTGGTTTCTGGTGGACTTGCAGCTGAAAAATCCCAAGAGCTAGGGCGTGGCCTTTGTCAAGGATAGCCCTATATAAGCTGCCATGGAGCATAATAAATTTGACATTCCTGTTTCAAGAGTGACTCGTGTCTCTGTGTGATTTTGAATCCTCAGACCCTTGCCTGGTAGCGGTTCCAGGTGGTGCAGGCACCACAATCACAGACCCCATTTAAGTGCAGCCTCCTGAAGGAGCCAGAGTTTGTTGTGTCAGCATGAACCAGGAAGGCATCTTTTAAAGAAGTCAGGCAATTTTGCCACTAACACTGAGGCAGGAAGACTTCTCTTAAAGGAGCCGTGCTTCTGCTTGCTGGCAGGTAGCAGAGTCTATCTAAAAATGTGACTAACACGAAGCTGTGCTAAACTCTGTCCTTTTGCGTCTAGATTTACTTCTCAAGCTCTCGCAGGTTTTATGTGGATGTACTTGCTCCATGTGGGGCACCATTTGTAGATAGAGGCATATGTTCTGCCTGGTCCCACAGACGTTCAGTTCCAAAGAAACACACAGAGGCCAACATTAATTATAAACTGGTGGCCTATTAGCTCAGGTTTCTTATTAACTAACTCTTACAGCTTAAATTAATCCATTTTTATTATTTTATATTTTATCATGAGGTTCATGGTTTGCTGGCAAGGTTCCAGGCCATCTCTCTCCTTCAGCAGTTACATGGCATCTCCTTGACTCTGCCCTCTTTTCTCTTCTCTCTCTGTTTGGAATTCCCACTTTGTTCTTTTCTGCTCTGTCATAGGCTCAACATAGGTTCTCTACTAACCAGTGGTGATAAAACATATTCACGGCATACAGAGGGGAAGCCCACACCAATGTGTAGCAAAAAAGTTAAGACCTCCTTGGATGAAAGAAAATGACCAATCAAGGGATGTTGTGGCCAAGAGAAGGTAATGGGAAATGGTGAGAAAACAGTATATACGTGTATGAAACACATTTATTTTATTATTTTTAAAGAATAGATGCATTGTGACAAATGAAAGAGGGGTGAAAGAGTAGTCAGGAAAAGTAGCAGAATAATCAGAGATTTGATGAAGAGTTCTACTTGAGAGAGAGAAGCAGCTGTGTCTCAGAGGATGAGATTTAAGATTCTTATGTGTCCTTGCTTAAGCTAGTATGGGACTGTGGCATCCAAGGCAGAGTGGATGAGAAATCACAGTTCAAACACTGTCTGCCCCAGAACTATTCCCTTTAGGTGCTGAGCAAGCTTCCTAAAACTCTCAATGCATTCATTGGTTTCCTCACGTTTACAATAGGAATAATATTTGATAAATGAGGATGATATCACCAACAGAATTAAAGTAAACAGAGTGTGTTCGTGTGTGGATGTGCATGCACACATGTGTATATGTTTGTGTATGTGTGGATGTGCGTGTGTGTACTCGTGAGTGTGCATCTGTGTATGTGTGCATATGTGTGTAAGTGTGTGTGTACATGGGGGTCTGTATGTGTGTGCACATGTTTGTATGTCTGTGTGCACATGTGTGTACGTGTGTGTCTATTTTTACTGTGCCTTTAGGCAAGCACTACACCACTGAGCTCTGTCCTTGACCTCAGACTCATTACCACCCTGCCTCTACTCCTGCCAGGATAATAGGCCTGTGTTGTTATGTCTGGTTCTTGCTGCCTTTAATAATTTTGTTCCCTAGGGAAATCTTTTCCTGCTGCTAATTGGAAACACAGGTTAACCAATGTCTTTTCTGCTGTTTTAATTTTAAAAAAAATCCGTTTTTTTCAGATACTCAAGTTTGTAAACAGACCTGGATTCTAAAAATAAAGTAATATATTTTTATTTTATATAATAAAATCTACACATTTCATTTGAACTTAGGCTTTTTTTTTCATTCGTGCATGGAATCTATTTTCCCTACAGGGATGGCGGGAATGGGTATCTCTGAGGTGTCTGTCGCGGTCATCTGAGATTGCCGTGCTGCGTGGAATGACAAGCCTTCACCTTGGTTGTCTTTGATCAGGATTGTGCAATGACAGCAAGCCAAGTTCTGTCGTGTAGTCCTACATTCCTTTCTCCGCCTCGTTTTCCGTCGCTTCTGTTGTTTGCTGTCTTTCTGACTCACCTGTCTCACCCCCACCCTAGGTACTTTTTAACGCATCCCTTTGCCATCGCTGTCACTACAGTTCAAAACACAGTGTTGAGAGGATCACAGAAAAGCACATAAAACTACTGCCAAATTAGGCACACGGTACTATACACACAATTAAATATATATTTTTTTTTAACACAAAATGTTCTAAGTAAGATGTGCTGTATATTATGTATACCTGCTTAAGTTTATGGAGGAAGAATGGGGCAACACAGGTTACATTAACTTAATATATGTGAGATTTTACGAAGGGGCCATCGATGACTTCCTGAAAGGGGCGGTGCTGAATTAAATATCAGAGCAGGAAGAAGAGGTTGGCATCTATTAGTTTAGTTGTTCAATATCCCCCAAAGTATTAAAAATTTTAGTCCCCAGTGCAATATCACTGGGAGAAGCTAGTGTGTAGGTCCTGGAGGGGGTTCACTGTAGGTGCGCCCCCACAGTGTGTGGGCCCTGGGGTGAGGTTACGGGGTCATTGAAGGATTGTGAAGCTGGTCTCCTTCTTGTCTCTTCCATTCTTCATTTACTGATTGCTTGTCAAGCACTCTCACCAGGGTAAATTGGTTTATCAGAAGCCCAAAGTGATGGGGCCACTCAAAGCGGTGACGATACACGTCTATAACCCTACTGTGTGGGCGGTAGAGGAAAGCGGCCGGAAGTTCCAGTTCATGCTTCGGTTATACAGTGGGTTTCCAGTCAGTGATCCGCAAGACCTCCCCGCAGGAAAGGGAAGAAATCATGTGCCATGTATGGAACTGGCCACCTGTGGTCCCCCAGTTGCTGGACACAGCAGCCAGACGTGGACCCTGGCTAAACAGCAACCCCCCTAACTAGTGCAGTCTATGGGGCCTTTGCTGCTCGGCTCACAGGAAGCCATTCACCATGTCCTCTGCGCTGCAGGGGAGGTTGAAGATAGTCAGGGTAAATAGGTTTTAATTGCATGTAAAATTATCAAACTAAGTAGAGGCACTCAGCTTCTGCTTCCACAATCATCTTAATCTTTAACTTCCTATCTCTGTGTCTCTTTCCCTTGCCAAGTATTTTTCATCCTGAGATTAAATTTACCTCAGGAGATACCATTTAGTGGAAATACATAGCATCTCCATTATTATAGCAACTACCCTTTAGTGGGTGTGACAGAGGATTTTTAAGAATAATTTTGCCAATGTATTTAACACTAAAAATTACTTTAAAGTGTGTGTATGTGTATATGTGTGTATGTGTGCATTATGTGTATGTGTGTATTGTGTGTGTAATTGTGTGCGTGAGAGAGAGTAGGAGAATCAGGAGAGTCCAGACGGGGGTGTCAGATACTGTGGAGCTGGAACTACAATTGGTCATCAGTCACTTGACTTGGGTGCTAAGAACTGACTAGCGGGTCCTTTGCAAATGTAGCCTGATCTCTTAACTGACAAGCTAGCTTCTCAGGGCAAGTGTGATTGTTGTCTAAATGAGAGTAATTTGCAGTTATTAAAACTTAAGATCTAGATCTTTGATCTAATACGATGGGATAAGGATGTGTGAGCTAGAACCTATCTTTTTAAAAAATGAGTAAGAATTAACTGGAAGTGGGGAGAGAGAAATGTTCCGGAGGAAGAGAGGCGTGCCCCCACAGCAGAATCAGCAGTTACGAGGGTTCTGTAGTAGCAAGAACTTGCCGCAAATAAAGCTTAATTGGTTAGTACTGAGTGAACAAGGAGCGGGCAGAATGGAGAGGAGTAAGGAGAGCAAGGCGGACGCCGTATACGGAAGAGCTTTTCCTTTAGTCTAAGGAAAAAGCACAAAGGAGAGAGGTGGCAGGGGACAGAGGCAAGAGGAGGCTGAGAACGGGCTGGCAGAGAAGTGGGGTGGGAGTCAAACAGGGCAGTGGTGGTGCCTGAGACAGAGAGCAGCAATACAGCGATAGAGACGCGGTCAGGGTGACTCTGGGAGAGACCTGCGGGCCAGGAAGTGGGGTCTTCAAAAAGTTCCCTCCTTGTTTAGGTCCACAACCTGGCCAGGCTGCCTTCCCCGCAGAACGAGCCGGTTGCATTTGTTTGAGTTGGTGGTGGTAAGAATTCCATGAGTTTGAGTTGAGGCATCTTCAAGCCCTCAAGGAATTCTGGAGCCTTAAGTTTCATTCTGTTTCTGTCAACATCCTACCTTGAACTTTCCCCTTTTTTTGTGCTTAATTATTGTTATATTATAAAACAATCTTCTCAGACCGAAAGCAATAGCTGCTGTACCACCAGCCAGTTTGGCCTGAGAATTAGCCGCCACTGATAAAATCCCACGATCTACCCAGGGTGCCGACACAGACTTTCTGATAGGGATTCTGCCAGCCTGCTACTCTGTCCTGTTGAACTCCCGTCCGTCCTTCACGCCTCACTCCCATCTCCTTGCTGTCTCTCCTTCATCCACCTCCTCACTAAATAACTGCCATTCATGCTGGCTGTGGCCTACTACAGTGGGAAGACCCACAATCCTCTTCTTCCACTGCTTCTTCAGTTTCTTTTTCTTTGGATGAAGTGAAGCGGCAAATCCGCAAACCAGCCACCAGATGGCGCCAAAACATTACATTCCAATACAGCACACCTGTCCTGCGTGTTAATGGGACTGGAAAGCTTTTATTATTTTGAAATTATTATTCGCAACTCCAGATACAAACTCAACACGCATTAAAATTCATGTTTCAACTTCCTAGAACATATTGGGTGGAGAGAGGGGGGGAGGGAGGGAGAGAGGGAGAGAGGGAGGAAGAGCGGGGAGAAAAAGGAGAGAGAGATATGGATTGAGACAGAGAAATGGAGAAGGGGAGAGAAATAAAAGGAGAAAGAGGGAGAGAGAAAAGGGAGGTGGCATGGACGGGGCGGGACGAGGGAACCTGTATTAAGAATGGTGATTTTATTGTTTGCTTGGTTGGATGTTTTCCTCTATAGGCTCAGAGAACTGAGGCCTTGCTAAGTAAAGTGCACGCCAGGGCCCCGACTCTGCCCTGCCCAGCTGCTCTGTTTGCCACAGCCCCTAATGCTTATCTCTGATAGAAATGCAAAGCCTTTCCTTTGCCCAGCAGCCAATACAAACGAACATCATTCCGGGCACCTGTCTAAAACCAGGAACACACTTAGCTGACTTTTATTACTTTAAGATGTGATCAGTTTTCTTTCATTTAAAATTTAGTTTTTATTGATATAAACAGCATAGATGATAACCAGTAAGTTAGTAAATTAGTAAATCAGTAAAACAATTAATAAAATTAATGAAAATAGAGCTTCTTACTATTATGTCCAAACTACAGAAGAAGCCGTTATTGTTGTTGCTGTTTGTTTTTGTTTTGTTCTTTCAAGTTAACATAATTAGCTGTCAGTGGTGTCCATGACATAGATTAAGAAACTTTGATGGCTTTAAAAATTCTAGTGGATTTTTTAAAAATTCTATGGATTAAAACATTCTACCTATTTGCAAATTTGGAAAAAAATACTGGTAAAAAGATTATAGAAGGGAAAATCTGCAAAAAAAGAGATAAAGATGTCATTACAAATTTGGAAACTTGCAGCTGGGTATGACTGTGCATCCTCCTGTAACCCAGCACCCAGGAGCTGGAGGCACAAAGGTCAGAGGAGCGTGAGCAGACTCTCAGCCACGCAGACTGCCAGAGGTAACCAACAAACAAAACAACAACAAGTCTATTTGATACCGCATTGCCAGAGTGACTGTGGGGTAAAGGGATGGTGTACATTAATCTGCTTTGTGTTTTTTTTTTTGAGGAGGGGGCAGAAGGATTATGGGGGCAAACAGTGGAGCATGGGATGAAGCTGGAAAGTGGGACCGTGTTAAGAAACAAGGTAATAGACACCGCTGCTGTCATATTGTAATGTTGTATTGCAATTGTATCATGTGAGTGCAAACTCATAAACACCCAACATCCAACAAAAGTGCATTTGTGTGGGAGGTGCCATATTTTCCCACTGTAGGGAATAGAACGTGGCTTGCTGCCCAGCTCGCATGAACTCTGACTCCCTCTCTACCCAGAGGAGTCATCTGAATGTCCGCAGCTCCCAGAGGGCTTTGGGTTCACTCATGCTAAAGGATGCCATTTATCGTGACGCCAGCTCATTGTACTCCCAAGGGAGCTGCTCTGCTTTGTGAAAACTGTCAGTGTGTCTTTCTCAAAGTGCGACCATCTGAACTAAGCCAACCCACACCGAGTGGACCCCGTGCCCACAGCGTCATTTTATGAAGAGCAAATTAGACTGGAAAAAATGATCATCTAAAATGCATTTTCAATAGATTGCTGTCAGGCTCGCTACCTGTCAAACGGAGAGGCCTGAAGTCTCATAGTGACACATGGATTAGCCCAGTCTTCCCTGCAGCGTGAAAACAAAAGGCCATTGTTGATGCATGGGGCAAGCGCATCTTCAAACAGAGACATCCACAAAGGAGTTTGACAGCATGAAGAGACGGGATGGATGCTGCTGTCCACATTTGCAAGGAGACTCTGTCTGCATCCGTGACTTCAATCCACCCTGAGACAGACAAAGAGAAAACACGCAGTGAGTGTAATTGTTCATCGTAACTTTGCATTAGCAAATGCTGATTCGTGCTCTAAGAGGGGAGCAGGTGGAAGCAAGAGATTAAATTGGTGCCATTACAAAAAAAGTATTAAGAAAACGCCTATGGAATTAGAATTATTTTTTTAAAAAAAGATCCATCATTAAGACTTGAATGTTCAAATTTCCCATCTGTTAATCAATCCAAAAATAAAGACTTGGAGTTACAAAAGAACTGAACATCAAAAAAAAAAAAACCATCTTTTCTGAGATAAACTTTAAGCTGGGCTGCTGAAATCTGATTGTTCGGGATTTATTTGGAAAATATATCAAAGTTTGGGAAAATCATAAAGATAACCTTAGTTCTGGAAAATAGTTTCTTTCCTTCCTTCCCTCCCTCCATCCCTCCCTCCCCCCTCCCTCCCTTCCTCCTTCCCTCCCTTCCCCCTCTCTCCCTTCCCCCTCTCTCCCTCCCTCCTTCCCTCCCTCCCTCCCTCCTTCCTTCCCTCCTTCTCTCCCTTCCTCCTTCTCTCCCTTCCCCCTCTCTCCCTTCCCCCTCTTTCCCTCCCTCCTTCCCTCCCTCCCTCCCTCCTCTCTCGCTCCCTCCCTCTCTCCCTTCCTCCTTCCCTCCCTCCCCCCTCTCTCCCTCCCTCCTTCTCTCCCTCCCTCCTTCCCTCCTTCCCTCCCTCCCCCCTCTCTCCCTCCCTCCTTCACGCTCTCCCTTCCTCCCTCCTTCCCTCCCTTAAGATCCCATGTGAATAATCGCACACCACACTCATCTAAGCAGTATCTTTCCATTAAACAGATACGAAACTTCCTCTAACATCTGTATTAACCCGTGTTTCCTATGGGGCTCCACAGCCAAGCATAAGGATGCAGTGCAGGAGTCCGTGAAGGAGCACGACGCTGGGATTATAGGGGCTGTGTTTCACAACTCTGTATCTGGTGCTATCAAATCCAAACTAAGGTTGTGTAGTCACACGGTGCCACCGCAGAGCCAGCAGCGCTCAGTGCAGGAATCCAGAGAGACACTAGTCCTTCATCCTCAAGGAATTTGCCTACTGGGTGTCCAACCTCCAGCTCTGTGACAATCCCTTTGCTTGTAGACAGGGAAAATTCTGCAGAAGGGCCAGTCTGGAGGCCCATTGTGGCGCCCCGAGATGAGCCACACCACCTCTCCCCAAATCCGCAGGAAGCGTTGACAGTTCACATAGAGGCCACATATTTCCTAGTTAATGAGTTTGTTCAGCATATTCATGTATTGTATCTTTGGCAATGCTAGAGGTTGTATCTGTGAAGCAGTGTGCAAGAACCCCTGAGGATCTAAAGGAGCTTATAAAATTAGAATTCAGCTGATAGGAGCCGGGGGAAGGGCTCAGTGGGCTGGAGCACTCAGCAGGATGGTGCTGGGGAGATATGAGGACCTGTGTTCAAATCCTCAGCACCCACATAACAACAGTAGAACAGGCCCAAGTCTGGCCGGCAGAACCCCAGGGCATGGGAGGCAAAGACAGGAGAATTCTTGGTGATTGCTGGCCACAAACCCTGCTCCAGCTTTAATGAGAGAAAATCTCACAAATGAACAGAAGAGAGTGAAAAAATAGGACCTTCGGTGTCTCCTCAGTGCCCTGTATACACACGGTGCATCATTTGTGCACAACGTGCTCATACACTGCACACATCCATAGAACACACACAGAGAGACATAAGAGACACCTACATAGAACACACGCATTCGTAGAGCACATGCAGATACTAACACACATCCATAGAACCCACACATATATAGAACATATGCATCTATAGAACACACACACACATCCATAGAACACACACACAGAGACATAAGAGACACCTACATAGAACACACGCATTCGTAGAGCACATGCAGATACTAACACACATCCATAGAACCCACACATATATAGAACATATGCATCTATAGAACACACACACATCCATAGAACACACACACAGAGACATAAGAGACACCTACATAGAACACACGCATTCGTAGAGCACATGCAGATACTAACACACATCCATAGAACCCACACATATATAGAACATATGCATCTATAGAACACACACACATCCAGAGAACACACACACAGAGACATAAGAGACACCTACATAGAACACACGCATTCGTAGAGCACATGCAGATACTAACACACATCCATAGAACCCACACATATACATAGAACACACACATACATAAAACACACACATACATAGAACACACACATACATAGAACACACACATTCGTAGAGCACATGCAAACACTAACACACACATCCATAGAACCCACACATATATAGAACATATGCATCTATAGAACACACACACATACATAGAACACACACACAGAGACATAAGAGACACCTACATAGAACACACACATTCGTAGAGCACATGCAGATACTAACACACATCCATAGAACCCACACATATATAGAACATATGCATCTATAGAACACACACACATCCATAGAACACACACAGAGAGACATAAGAGACACCTACATAGAACACACACATACATAGAACACACACATACATAGAACACACACATACATAGAACATACACACACAGACCCAAGAGACACCTACATAGAACACACACATTCATAGAGCATATGCAAACACTAACACACACATACATAGAACGCACACATATATAGAACATATGCATCTATAGAACACACACATATATAGAACACACACATATATAAAACACACATGCATGGAACACACACATACGCAGAACACACATACATAGAACACATATGTAGAACACACAATGCATAGAACATACACATCCACAGAACACACACATCCATAAAACACACACATACGTAGAACACACACATACGTAGAACACACACATCCATAGAACACACACATACGTAGAACACACATATGTAGAATACACATGCATAGAGCACACACATATGGAACACACACATCCACAGAACACACACATCCATAGAACACACACATACGTAGAACACACACATACGTAGAACACACACATCCGTAGAACACACAGATTTGGAGGAAAGAATTCAGTAGGCCAGTGGTAAAACCTGGGAGCACTAATAAAGGCGTTATGTAAATCACAGCTACGCTTTCCAGTGGGATTCTGCCTGGAGAATTTATTTGCCCCTGGATTATGGAGCGGCCGAGGCATGCAAAGAAATGGTGAAAGCCACACGCTTGCTCTCAGTTACTATCCTTGTGCCTTCTCTATCGACGGAGTCTCTTGCCAGCAAACGTCTCTCTTTCCTGCAGGAATCGGCCTTGAGTTCTCATTTTGAGAAGTGTAAACCCATCCCCCAGAAGCCCCAGCATGAGCCCTTGTGCTGTAATTATCGCTGGTTTGTTGCTATTATATTTCCCCAGTAAACATTGTACCAATAAGTTAGATTATACTGCTTTATCAGTATTAACACAGTGTGTTAGATGAGGCTGCGTCCAATAATATGAAACAGTCAATATTTGATTATTCAAACAAGGGGTTATTGGCTCTCATTGAGCACAACACCCATTTATCCAGGGCTCTCACAGTGGCTCCTGATGTAACGGGAGCAGGGATGCTTTTCTTCTGAAAATCTGTTGGAGAGATGGCTCCGAGGTTACGAGCATTGCCTGCTCTTCCGAAGGTCCTGAGTTCAATTCCCAGCAACCACATGGTGGCTCACAACCATCTGTAATGGGGTCTGGTGCCCTCTTCTGACCTTCAGGCATACACACAGACAGAATACTGTATACATAATAAATAAATAAATATTTAAAAAAAATCCATTGGGGATATGACTTTCATTCTCATCGTTATCTCGTGGACCCAACACGCTCCACCTCTGGCCTTCCTGAGCATTGTGACTAAAAGAGACAGGGAGTGCTGCAGTTGTCTGGAGAGTGACCCCTCCCCCATGGCCCCAGGCATCTCCTGCTTACATGGCAGTAGCCAGGTAACCACCCTAGCAGAAATCCAACTTTCAGTTGTGCTCTGAACCAGTATTATGTTTGCATGGAAAAAGAGGCTAAACATTGACGATTGGCAGGCTCTCCCCTCACTGACATTTCACAGCCTCAAGCTAGAGTCTAATCTCTTAAAAGTGATTCAGGAGGCTGGCAGGATGGCTCAGCAGGTCCTGGCACTTGCTGCCAAGTCTGACATACTGAGTGTGATCCCTGGAACCTAAGGTGGAAGGTAGGAGCTGATTCCTGACCTTACCCCTCTGATGGTTACACATGTTCCTTGGCATGCTTTCTTCCCATCTCAAACAAACAAACAAGTAAGTAAAATCTCTCCAAAATGATTCGCTATTTAACTGCTAAGGGTATAAAGTATCTTGGGGACTTATAGACTGCTGGAAGAGGGGTGGCTTAAATTTTGAGTTGGGAATATGGAAAAGTTGTGGTATTCTGTTTTTTTTTTTTTACCAAAGTACATTAAATTGCTTTTAAATTTCAAAAGTGATGTTGACTTTTTAAAACGAAGGAGAGAAAACGCAAAACAACGCTTAGGTGACTGGAGTTCAGTCCTTCATTGTTCGAAAACCTGAGGTCCCAGGTGCTCTGGGTTAGTTGTGCCTATCGAGCCACACTTAATGTGATAGGCTGGAGCACAAACAGAGCAGGGGAATTTCATTTGCTGCCGCAGCACACATGGGCTGGTCCCGCCGCCTGGATTCTAGCTACATGGGTGTGATGGGGTGCAGTTCTGTCCCGCCCCACTTTAAACAGTGCAAGCGACAGAAATACGGTGGGGCAGCAGCCGTGATGGGGTGGGGCTGTTTGAGTGACAGTCTCCACAGCTGTTCTTCCTGATCTCGGACAAGTCGCTTAACCGTGGGGCTACCTTTTTCATTCAGTTAAGCTCGTGGCAAATCAGAAGACTCTAGTGATGGAGCTCAGTAAAACATCCAGGGAATGGCATATCCAAACAGGATGTATTATCAGCATTAATACAGTGTCAGAGTATTTTCCAGTTAAGAGAGTTCCTGCTTCCCAAGGACTCCAATAGAACAGAAGGAGGGGTGGGAGGGGTTTGGGATCATTAAAATCAAAATCACACTGGACCTGTGTAGATAAACTATTGTCCGTCTCCAGCAGCAGGGACTCCAAGATTGACATGTCAGAAGCCAAGCCATGTTCTAAAGTATCCCTCGTGATTTTTTTTCTAGATGAAATGAGAAAAGGTTTTATTTCATATGTGTGTTCCAGAGAGAGAATATTCTGAATTGCTTGAAGCCTTACCTTTGCGGCACTGGTCTACCTGTGTAACGAATCACGGGCACCGAAACAGCACCCACTAACAGGGTTCCCTCACAGGAGAGCAGAACGATGTCTGCCTTGATGAGGGGAGTGTTCACTGAGTTCCCTGCCCTGTCTCAGCTGGGAGCAATTCCCAAAGCAGCTAGGCTTCACTGCAGTACAGTGCCCACACAGGCTGTCAGTTCTGGTTTCTTTGGGGGTCACATATCAGATAGCCTGCATATCAGAAATTTACATTATGATTCATAGCAGTAGCAAAATTACAGTTAAGAAGCAGCAACGGAATAGTTTTATGGCTGGGGTCAGCACAGCATGAGGAACTGTACTAAAGGGTCCCAGGGCTAGGAAGGCTGAGAACCAGGGCTGTAAATTATCTCTGAGCTGCACAGAAGAAGAGGTTCCAGTAAGCTTCTCCTAATTGTTAAAGCTTAGGTAGATTCTAACACACTCCTTTTATGCCTCCCACGTCATTTTCTATTTGTGCAATATATTGAATTTCTATTCCAATTTTCCTTAATTTTACTTAAGGGACATTTAGTACTTGATAACAGCTTTTTCTAAATGGATACATCAGAACTTTTGCCTTATTCTCATTAGTTCTAAACCTTTCAAATGAGGTTGAGTAGCGGCTGCTGCTTTGCCTTTTGTGTCTCTATTGCTCCAGCTTCATCCCCACCTCGATTCTACCCTCTTATCTCCCACCGTTAACAACTTCATGCAGGAAAGACTTGGTTGACTTTCACTTCCAAGCCATAGTCCATCCTTGAGGGAAATCAGGGCAGGAATTTGAAGTAGAAAACACGCAAGGACACTGGTGGCTCACTGTCTGGCTGGTTCAGACTCATGCCCCTGCAGATTCCTTGGACAGCCTAGAATCATCTAAGCAAGGAATGGCAAAACCCACAGTGATCTGGACCCTCCAACAATCAAGACAGTCCTTCACAAACATGCTGAAACCAACCTGATAAAGACAGTTACTCAATTTAGACTCATTCCCCCTACCCCCCGTGATTTAAGGCCATGGTGTTGACAGTTGATACTAACCAGGACTCCGTGGTCCTATGCTACATTCATCTCCTGGATGACTTCTGCCTGCTCCTTTTTCTAGATGAGCTCCTTACAGCATCTCCTGCATGAAGTCAATCCTTCTCTTGAGTCTCAAATTTCAGTGCACATCCTCTTTTTATTTTCCATCCAATAATGCGGATACTTGCATTAATTATTCTCTCTGTAGCATCTATAATGAGATATATCTTACCAGGCTCTTTGCTTAGGGATAATCTTGACAGATTTTGTTCTGTTCTCCTAAGTATTGCTAAGCAGCATGTCTGAGGGATTTCCAGTTACTAGGACCCATTCTCACTGTGTAGGATGTGGCAGCAGCCTGTGTGTGAGATTATAAGAGTCCTGCATAGGCCAAGTCTCTAGGTTGGGACAGATGCCCATGGCTGGGTGGTCGCTTGACAGATGCTGGATGCTCATGAAGGGAAACTCTGTGTGGATACCACTGCCAACGGGAGGAACTGCTGGCATTATCTCAGGCGCAGGCTGGTGGTTCAAGGATGAAAACTCCGCTCGCTTTCAGCTCCTGAATGCTTGAACCATGTCATAGTTGCCCTTTGCTGGGAATGGCTTGTGTTCCGCATGCCTTTAGCAGGCTTGGCCCTGTCCTCCCTTTCTCCTTAAGCCCTCTGCTCACCTCATCCTTTCATGTGTCATCCTTGCTTTGGAGAAAGGGAATCTCTATCTTTCAAGCGTATGCTTTACCCATTACAGGAGTTCACCGTGTCCTCCAGGCTTAAATCTTCAGCAAAGTCAGAAAGAAGCAGCTCTTTTCCTCTCTCCTTTGCTTTCACCCAATTACGCTGCTCTCCTGGGCAACACAGCCGGAGCGGAGCAGGTGCTTTTCTGTGGGGTGACACAAAGTTGGGAAGGGCACAGTCTGCGAGAGGAAAGAATGCAGATGATTATATTAAAACACAGGCTGAAGGACTAGGCTGTCACTCGGTGGCCAGACGTCCTACGCTGTTCCTCTGTGTGACTCCTTCCTTTTCTCCTGCCATGCTGTCCTGTTTACTAGGGGATCAGGAGACCATGCTTTTGCACAAAAGGACAGCCTGTTGCTACTAATTTTTTTAGATGAATTTTAAAGACTATCCAGCGAAGGCCTTGGGATGCTGAGTGAGTAGATCTACAGAGTGTCCTGATAATGGACTTCTCCCTACTCCAGAGACCTGTCTCTCCAGAGATCCAAGGTCGGCAGCACTGGTTGGAAGCCAACAGCAGACCAACTTCTCTCCATCTGCTTCTTCCTGGGAGGGGATGTTGGTGCTGAAATGACTTTCTCCGGGGAGCGAACACATCTGCTGTGACATCTATCTTCAGAGTCACAGGAGAAAAGGAAGAAAGTGCCAGCCTCTTCTTTTCCTCTGGATCTGGGTTTGTTTGGGACACATTTTTGACTGGCAGTGGTGCAGTGCCTTGCTACTGGGATGTCACCTCCAGCAGCACTTCCTTCCCTGCTCCAGTCCCATCCTCCCCGTTTGTCATCTGATTCTTGGAGCCAGCGACGTTAGGCTATTTGTATCTGAGCGTCTGTGTTTCTGACTGAGCTGGTGTTTAGGCCAATTGAAGTGTGAAGAAGATGTGCTCCAAGCTTCTGTGCCATCAATTGCTTGGTGAGCTCAGAAGCAGGGCCTAGTCCTCAATGCTGCCTTCAGCACAAGCAGAATTCTGGAAGGGACCAACCCAGTCCTTGAGAGTGCCGCTGGGAGGAAAGCCCTCGGAGAGATCGTCCATATTCTTCACGTATTCCCTCTTGAAAAGTGAACAGAAGACTAAATCCAATCATGTTTAATTCCTCCAGTCTTTAAGATACTGTTATCAACTGTATCTGACCTTAGGGTAATGACTCCTTTATTTTTAGTTAGTTTATATTTTTCATTTTTGAGATCATGTTATAACTGTATCACCATTCCCCCATTTTTATTCATCTGTGAACAGGTCTTGATTTACCATAAGATCTTGAATCTTATTCAAAATTTTTAATTCTTAGTTTCTTTTATGTGACTCTATTTTTTTTTTTGTCAAAAAAGAAAATGAAATTCTAGTTTGGTTGCTTTGAAGTAGTCCTGAATATGTTTATGCTTCAAGACTTTCCAGGTTATGTTCTATTCAGTCAGGTTGGCTACTCATTGGCTGAGAGTGGGCGAGGCCATCTCTTTCTAAAATAGACTTGTCAGTCTATTTTATGCACATGATCTGTTGATGGATGATCTTTCTTTTATTAATTTCATCATTTGTTTTCAGTAGAGAGATGCACAGAGATTGGAATGTAGGGTTAAATGGTTTATTCCTTGTGACTTGGGAATGCTGTATCTTAAATACTGTGTGGTTCTGTGTGTTTTGACAGCTTTCCTGCCTCTCTTGCCTCATGGAACAGTGCTCCCAGTCAATGTTGATATTGGGATGAGGTAGAACCATTTCTAGAATGCTCTGTAGGGATGCCATCAGCAAAGTGACCTTTGTCTCTATACCCAGTCCATTGTTTCTCTACTCAGTCCATCTGCATCTGGACTCAAGGATGCAGAAAAGGAAGGCACCCAACAGAGATCAACCTGCCTTTTCTTTGCAAGTTAGTGGGAAGGAAGAAGGGCTGGTAGATGAATGCACAATATATATATATATATATATATATATATATATATATATATATATATATATTTTTTTTTTTTTTTCTTTCTTTGGGATGAAAACTCAAGAGGATTATTGAAGCCACTTTGAGGGGAAATGCAGAAAAACGTACTAGCTTTCTTGGAAACTGCAGGGATAGAACAGAAGAAAAACGTGAATGGCAAGAGAGGAAGGTGGTCTTCTGGCCCTCATCATAGAAGCCATGGGATTTTTTTTTGAGGCTCCAGGGTGGAGTATATTTATTTCAACACCTGCATGGGATTTCAAAGATACTCAGTATATGGTAGATGACTTTAGGTTGGCATCTATTTAACTGATCTCAATGACTTTCAAAAATCTACCACACAGACACCTGCATTATGATTTTCATTTTCTTTGGTTTTCAGTAAGTTTTCAAATGTTGTCTTCATTGTAATTGATAAAACATTCCTTCTTCTTTAGTGACACCTTTGACTGCAGTAACAGGTGAATGCAGAAGATACAAAGATCTGTCCCTTGAAGGAGACTTCTTAGGAGCCCAAGGCTTTTAAATTGAGTATAGAGTATTTATAGGTATTAAGCATTAGGACTTTCTATACTTCCACCGACGAAAAATCCAGGCATAGAGGCACAAACACAAGAAGAACTCATTGGTTCCTAGAGTGGAATATGGCGCAGGTTGTTTTGGCTCAGGGTGGGATTTGATTCAGGACTTTGTTCAGTATGGAATAAGGTTGCCATATTTAATTTCTATTTTCACCTGTGCAGCCTCTGGCTTATTGACTTTGTAAGTTGGCTTTACTTTTTGCCTTTTGAGATTCTCCACAGTCAATTCCATAATAGCAGCACCACTTTACAGTCCCACCATCAGTAAATGAAGGCCTCTTGTTCCCACATTCTTGCCAGGATTTGATGTCAGTTATTTTCACAGCTAGGCGATATTGGTGAATACCTTTCTCCTCCGGTAATGTGCACAGAACCGTTCAGCTGGGGTGTACTTGAGAAAGCATTATTATTTAGGATAGTGCATCAAATTTTAGAGTTAGAACCTCTGAGTTTGTCCACGCCAATCTGTTATTATGTAGAGGAGAAAGCTAAGGAGCAGGGAAGGCAATCATTCTTCTAATCGTAAGTAGTTGTTAGATAAAAGGTAGACTATATAGCGCCGAATCCTAATGCTTAATTCAGACTTCATTCTGTTCGACATTACATTCAACAAGACAAAGGCAACTGCCTACTTGTTCATGGAGTAGCAGAAGAAAATATGCCAAATGGGCTGCCAACAAGCCAATCCCAATGTCTTTGTAATTGTTTTCCTGAGTTACACTAGCCGTGTTTTCTCAACGTTACATACTTGGCGGTACCTCTCTTCATGCTGAGAGGGGTCTGAGATAAGAATCAAGTGGTTTGGTAGGTACATGGATATGTGATTAGCATCGAGTTAGAGGTTATTGACCATTTAATACACATGTCTCTGCACACTATTTAGAGTAGTTTGGCCACATAGAAGTCTCGCCTGCTTTTTGAAGCATGATCGGTATTTGGTTTTGGCTCAGAGTAATTTTATTTGTCTTGGACACTGAAGGGGGCTGCTGCAGTTATTAGCCGTGCAGCTAAACCTTGCTAAGCAACTTTGGTTCATTGTCAAAGGAGACACACTTCTCTTTGTAGTTCTAGTATATAGAGTGCTGAGTGTGCAAGTGAAGAGTGAGGGATGGAAAGAGCCCTTGAACTGGAGAAACTGTGAAGTGGGGAGACATACTAGGGTTGCTTCTTTCCCTTCTCTTTTGCAGCAGGTACTGTTTCCTCTCAACTCTTACATGCCCATGAACAATGCTACCAGCATTTTCAAGGACATTGCACAAAGTTTAAATTCCTTTTATCTTATTAGAAATCAAATGAACTTTGCAGAATAGGCACACCCCATTTCTAATCTATTGTGATAGTTTGATTCTTTCAAGTAAGTGGCAGGACTCTGGAGTGGTGAACGCAGCAATGATGCTCATGGAATGCCAGAGTCAAAGTGTAAACTGTATGCTACAGGTTTCAAGGTGCTCATTCTGTTAAACAAGACATTTTCCCTCAGAATGTCCAGGGAGAAGGCCTGAAAATAGATGCTTTGAACCTCAGACAAACTAAGGTATTTTAAGACACCATGGGGGTGCTAACAGGCTAGAATTGCCACTACAGTGATGCTAAGGTATTCAGGAACTTTGGGGTGAGATTCAAGGCAAAAGCAAATTTATTTAAGTCAAATGAGAATTTTAATTCATGTCTTTGACATTTTAAAATTATTTTTTTATTTTTGAGATTATAATATTGATTACATCATTTACTCATTCCACTTCAATCTCTCTAAACCCTCCCCTATGCCTCTTGCTCTTTTTAAAATTTGTGATCTTTTATTATTATTATTAACAATAATCCATATTGTTACATACATATATGTATATACATACATATTTCTAAATATGTAAGTACAACCTCCTTAGTCCGTATAAAGTCATTTGTATGTATGTTTTCAGGGCTGACCATTTCTTCTTGGCCAATTAATTGGTGTGTTCAGGAAACATTTTAGAAGAGAGGGCAGAGAGACCGCAAGACGCAGAGGATCAGGATGTCTGCTGTGAGACTGTATCTCCTAGGAATGTCAGCGACACTATGAAGTCTCATCAACATGACAGCCTAAACACTAGCTGGACAAGGATGATACCAATGTGCCTGGCAACGCAGACAGGAAAAGCCCATGAGGCTTCAGCCCGACACACAGCTACAGGCAACCAAGACATCCTGAGAGCAGGAAAAATAGTTTTCCCCATGGAAGAGCATGCCTCTAAAATGTAACTTCAAGATTGCTTCTTTTTTGAGATGTTTGTTCTTAGATTTGCCTATTTGCAAAAAAAAAAAAAACAAAATATAGTAGAGAGGGCCCATTGAGAGCTCCTTTGGGTCCTTTCCCTGTCCCTTCAGAGGCATGGAATGACACACGCAGATCTACAGAAGTTAAAAAGAAGGAGCTTCGCAAAAGCTCTTTGTCCTGGAAATGACTTGAAGAATCAAACAGGGATATCTCTGAGTTCCCCACCTAGATATAAAGCAAAATAATAGAGAAGTTGCTGACAATTGGACATCAAAACAACAAGGAAGCAGGAGAGGGTGCATTTAGACTATTGCCCACTCTTGTCTGAAAGTTCATGCTCTCTGGTTTTTCTGATACTGCAATAACTTGAAATGAAGATTTGTGTTTTAGATTTCTTTGATGAATGTATCAGGTATATATTTTGCATTTATTTGCTTATTTATTTTTTGTTTTTTTGCACCCTTGCTGCAGTTTCCCTCCCTTCTCTCCTCCCAGTCCCTTCACTGCCCCCACACCCTCCTCCTCCACTTCTCTTCAGAAAAGGGCAGGCCTCACAGAGATGCCAACCAGCTATGGTATAGCAAGTGTTAATGAGACTGGTAGGCAACTTCTCTCCTATTAAGGCTAGAAGAGGCAAGGATAGGAGGGAAGGGTCCAAAATGCAGGCAATAGAGTCAGAGGCAGTCCCTGCCCCCACTGTGATGAGACCCACAAGAAGACCAAGCTACACAACTGTAACATATGCAACATAATTGTAACATATGTAACATATGACCTAGGCAGAGGGCCGGTCTGTCACATGCAGGCTTCCTGGTTGCTAGTTTAGTCCCTGTGAGCTTCTATGAGCCCAGGCAAGTTGCATCTGTGGGTTTTCTTGTGATGTCCTTGACCACTTTGGCTCCTATAGTCTTCTTCCTTATTTTACTCAAAATTTTCCGAGATCCCACAGCAATACCACTCTGGGGCATATGCTCAAAAGATGCTCAATCATACTAAAAGGACATTTGTTCAACTATGGTCATAACAGCGTTACTTGTAAGAGTCAGAACCTAGAAACAACCCAGATGTCCCTCAATCAAAGAATGGATAAAGAAAATGTGGCACATTTACACGTTAGAGTACTATTCAGCAGTAAAAAACAATGACATCTTGAAATTTGCATGAAAATGGATGGAACTGGAAAAAACCACCCTGAGTGAGGTAATCCAGACCCAGAAAGATGAACATAGTATATAATCACTCATAAATGGATACTAGCTGTAAAGTAAAGGATATCAAGCCTATAGTTCATGATTACAGAGAAGCTAAGTAGCAAGGTGGATCCTTTCAAGGTCTGTAAAAAAATTGTTGTAATTTTGATGAGAATTACTTTGTTGAATCCATAGATTGCTTTTGGTAAATGGCCATTTTTGCTATGTTAATCCTACCAATCCTTGAGAATGGGAGGTCTTTCCATCTTCTGATACCTTCTCCAATTTCTTTCTTCAAAAACTTGAAGTTCTTGTTACATATGTCACTCACTTGCTTGGTTAGAGTTACACCAAGATATTTTATGTTGTGAAGGGTGTTTTGTCCCTGATTTCTTTCTCAACCATTTATCAGTTTATCATCTGTATAGGGGTAGCTACTGATTTTTTGAGTTAATTTTATATCCAGCCACATTGGTGAGGGTGTTTATCAGTTGAAGGAGTTTCCTGGTAGAATTTTTGGGGTTGCTTATGCATACTAACATATCATCTGCAAACAGTGATACTTTGACTTTTTCCTTTCTGATTTGTATCTTTTTGATCTCTTTCAGTCATCTTATTGCTAAAACTACAACTTCAAATTATTTAATACTCCTCAAATTATTCCACAAAACAGGAACAGAAGGAATATGTCAAATTCATTTTATGAGGCCACAGTCATCCAGATACCAAACTAAACAAAGACTCAACAAAGGAAGAGAATTACAGACCAGTCTCCCTCATGAACACTGATGCAAAAATACTCAATAAAATATTCACAAACCAAATCCAAGAACACATTGAAAAGGTCATCCCCCATGGTCAAGTGGGCTTCATCCTAGTGATTTGGTGATGGTTCAACATCTGGAAAACTGTCCGTGTAATCCACCATAGAAACTGGAAAAAAAAAAGCGCCATATGATTGTCTCATTAGATGCTGAAAAAAACCTTTCACAAAATTCAACACCCTTTCATGATAAAAAGTCTTGGGGAGATCAGGGGAATATCTAAACATAATAAAGGCAGTTTACAGCAAGCAAGTAGCCAACATCAAACTAAATGGAGAAAACCTTAAAGCATTTCCACTAAATTCAGGGAAAAGACAAGGCTGTTCATTCTTTCTATATCTACTCAATATAGTATTTGAAATGAAGATTTTTATGCCCCAGAGAAGAAATTAGAATTTAGGGAGCTATATAAGTGAGTATCTCACATGGCTAAGATCTTGACAGATGAAAAAGATGTTCTAAAAATTCAGTAGTACCGTTCAGCTTCCAAGCCTCTTGTCCAACAATAACATGTTTCAGAATATCTCTACATGTAGGAAGCAAATATAATGAGTCATTATTTTTCCTAAAGAGTACAGGCTCAAATGGTTTTCAAAAGTTCTTCTAGAAGGCAGACAGATTCTGACAATGATGATGGGCTCACAGGGAGTGTCTGGAGACAGGCTTGCTGAAGAAATTTTAGTAAAATGCTACCCAAATGTCCTGAAAGAGTTGACTGCAAGCTGTGGTACTGTGGCGTAGATGATAAATCTCATGCTCCACTCTCCCACTCTTTTTGCCTGCAGCATTCACCTGAACCACCAGGAAACCGTCTCCCTGCAATAGTGTTCTTAGTGAAGTAACCTAGGAAGGAATATACATACTCTAGCCCCCTGCAGATGTTGGCGGAAATGTCTTGCTACACTGCTGATTCAACACAGTAGTGACATTTGAGTATATGAGCAAGTCATCCATTAGAGGATTTGGGGGGGGGTGTCACGGACATTACTGTGTATTCCGCTATGTCTAAGCCATTCTGGACAGTAAATGTCCCAATAACTGTCAGGTGTGACTCTTCTGTTTGCTTACACCCTCCCCTCGCAGGATGTCTGCTAGCTCATATTTGATATTTCACATGGATTCCAGCTCCTCTAGCAATTGTAAGTTGTGGTTCAACAGTCATATCATTGAAACCCCGTGCTGTTTATCCAAGTTTCAGTTCAGTTGCTGTCCTAAAACACCGGACCAAGAGCAACTTCAACTTTGAGGAGGAAGGGATTTGCTTAGCTTCCATTTCCAGGTTGCTGTCCGTAATTGCAGGGAAGTCATAGCAGCAGGAACCTGAAACAGCTGGCCACATCGGAGCCACAGTCAAAATCTAAGAGAAGTGGGTGTGCCTTGGATGCCTACACTCAACTAACGTGCTCTCTTGCTCTCATCCAGCGTTCTTTGGCCCTATGTGGTTCAGGATCGAGGCCATGAAATGGTGGCACCCACCATGGACTGAGTTGTTCTACACCAATTAACAGTCAAGACAATTCCTGTGAGATATGCCCACAGGTTGACTGATCTTAACATTTCTACAACTGAAGGTCTCTTCCCAGTTGATTCTAGGCTGTGGCAAGCTGATACCGAAAGCTAACCAGCACATGACTCCAGCGGCATCTTCCATTAGGCCCTTGTTCTTTACCCTGGTATTTCTACCCCAGGAATTCTGGAAGCAGCAACTCTAGAAAACAAGGCAAAGAATCACACGCCATGATTCGATTCAGTCTTCATTCAGTTTGAGGGAACAGGGTTGTTAGAATTTGTAATGTGGAGTGTTCCCTTATTTCATGACTTTTTGGAGAAGAATGCTGCACAATATTCACATTTGTTTTGGATTCCCCGATGACTCTGTGATAAGACTATCAGAGCTAAGGGGAATATTATAGAAATATAATAAACAGTATAGAAATATTCCTGCTATTGTTATTTGCAGCAATCAATTCAGTTTCTGGTTCTGTAATTATCTATGCTGGTTACCTGTCCTATTGCTAGGACTGAAGCAACTTAAAAGAGGAAGGATTAATTTTGGCTTATAGTTTATGACAATACAGTCTATCATGGTGTGACAGGTATGAGAGAGTTCGTGACAGTAGACATGTGTGTGTGTGGGGGGGGGGTTAGGGAGGCACCTTCTCCTTGCTGCACTGGCAAGAGACAGTTCAGGATGAGAGAAAGGTCCTGAGCTCTTCTCAAGGCCCACTTCCAGAGACTCACTTCATCCAGATCTCCACCTAGAGACCAAGTGTTCAAACACATTATCCAGCGGCGAAAGTTTTACAGCTCACAACAGCATTCACAGATTCTAGTAAGTCCCTCGGTAGTATTGTGTATCTCCTCCCCCCGTCCCTCCCTTCCTTCCCCACCCTTTTCCTTTCCTTCTTTCCCATACTGTTTACAACTCTTTATGGCTCTACCTGCTAACCCAACCACTTCCTAATATCTGTCTCTATCATCTTTTATATTTAAGAAGTATTTATTGTCCCCATATAGTCGACACTGTTCCAATTTCTGCAGAATAAGTAGTAAACAAAGTAATATTTTTCACGTTTGTCTTTGGTGTCTTCATTTTAATTTTAAATATTATTAAAAATACATTGCAAGGATTATGTACGAGTAGAAAAATTCACGCTGAAATAGGCAAAGAAATAAAAAGTAGAAAAAAAGAATAAAATAGTTCTCAGGGATGAAATTAATACAAACACAATGAAACATATTTGTTTTCACCACAGATTTTACTCTAGAGTTTCCTTAAAGTTTTCTAAGTTCCCTTGTTCTTGAAAAATTCTGTAGAATGGACACCTTTTTAAGAAAGGCAGGAGCACAGGTACCTAACTGGCTTCTCTTTGCAACTGATCTTTAGGTAAGTGTCCCAGGTGTCTGAAGGCATCTAATTCCAGCAGCCATATGCAGAAGCCACAGAGCAGAAGTCCATCTGAGACCTGTCCATTTGTCCATCCTCCTAGGTCTAAGTTCACTGTTCATCATGGTGTGGAACTGTATAACTGTACCTCTGATACAGTTTTACTTCAGAAGCAGAATAGTGACTATTATTCTCCTGCAAGTGGTTTAAATGTCATCTTCATAGGCTCTTGAGTGTGAAGCAAATTCATACGTATTCCATTACTTGTTCTTCATTGTGCCCAACTTCTGGCATCTTGGCTCCATGAGATCCGAGCTTAGTCTTTAAGACATTTCTCATATATTAAGCAATTGCAATAAGGGTTACTCAGCATGCTGCTTGTTAATAAAGGACATCTGCATTTGTTTTAATGCTTATTTAAAAGAAATTGGGATTTAGTGCTTGTCAGCCCTAATGGAATCAATGGTACTTTAATATGTGTTAATGGCACTTCAGTTCCCTCATCAGCAGCAAACAGAGCGGTTGTTAACCAAACACAAGACTGTTCCAAATGAAAGAGAATGTGTGTATATGTTCAAAAAGAAAAGATGTCTTATGATTCTGCTAGATGAGGATCATTTAGGTCTAAGGGAAATGTGTACATTTTCCCTCCCTTTCAATGTTTTTCTACTGCTTATTAGTGTATATTTATAAAAGAATGAGTTCCATTATGACATTTTTCATAAGTGTACCAGTTATCATCATATCTACCCCATCACCCTCCATTTTCCCTCCTCTCCGCTGCTATCTGTGCCTGTATCTTTTTTTAACTTTATTTCATGCGCATTGGTATAATGATGTCAGATTCTCTTGAGTTGGAGCTACAGACGGCTGCGAGCTGCCATGTGGGTGCTGGGAATTGAACCCTGGTCCTCTGGAGGAGCCGTCAGTCCTCTTAACCACTGAGCCATCTCACCAGCCCCATCTGTGCCTATATCTTGAATGCTTTGTCCTAGGTCCCTTTGCAAAAATTCCATTTAAAGGATAGAGAGATTTCTAGTGGTGGGTATTGTTTAAATCACCATGCATCTTGGCAGAAGCGATGGAAGGCAAGTACCCTCAAGAGTCCACAGGAAATTTCAGCGCGATGCTGGGTACTGCTTCCTGTAGGAAGAGGTGGTCGGGAGGAATAGAATAGAAGCTATGTCTAAAAGGAACAGAGAAGGGTAAGACAGTGGTTAGGCCTCAACTCACGTGATATTAGAGGTGACTCAGCAAAACTGTTGAGGGCCTAACCAGTGTCCTTTGCATTTCAACCAGTCAGTGTCCCCTTCCTTTGTGCCCCTATGAAGTATTAATCTTTTAAGATCCATTGTTATATCTAGTGATTAATTATATCTATTGACAGAATTTATATTAAAAACCACATGTTGCTAAGTCTAAAAATATTATTATAAAAAGAAAGATATATTATTACTAATGCAAACAACTATTTTTATTTAATATATATTTTAAAGTTTGTTGAATATTTCTCAATACAGTGAATCTTTATATCGTTTTTAAAAACTGGTGAAATTGTCTGTGGTTAAAAATTCAGTGAGACATTCTGAATAAAGAGTATGCTTGGTTTTTAGAATATTTTGCATAGCGACTAGAATATATCTATTTTATTGACATTTCTTTAGTCTTCATGTTATTCTTCTCTGGGATGACAAAATAGATTTCAATCCTTAGCTGAAAGATAAAGTACCTGGAATTCCTATACAATTGATTTTTAAATTTATACTAGATGCCTTATAAGCGTCTCTAAAATATAACCTTTTCCTCGTCGTCCGCAGACAGAATGGATCATTGTTGGCACTTTTGTAAGCTGAAAGGACCTCTATTGATTATGTCTTTGCAAGACTAGATTGGGAAGCAGGGAACTTCAGGTTTTATCTCAGCTTAGCGCACCGTGTACTCGGGCTCTATGCAGTGCCTACTTGTTAAAAATCTCAATAGTGCATTTCCAAGGAAATGCTCTGTGCTTTTCAGAAGAAAGGTTTTATATCAATATAAAGCGTTAGGACAACCACTTGGTGTGCCATTGTTGGAAATGTGGGTGTCAATACATTGTTCTCTGTCACCGGTGTCTAGTCACATAAAGCATTCTGGGATTTCACATCCTCGCAGGGTTTTGTTAACACTTACTCCAGAAGGGGATGCTAACAGAGAGATCAATAAACTATTAGAAGTCACTCTGCATGTGGGCAACATTTCTTCCTGTCTCATCCCTCCTCCTTTGCTAAGAGAACATTGGCCAGTCCTGAATTTTGACATGCTACATTTACTTTCATATCACAAAGACAAACACACGGTTTTAGAGAACAATGGCAAATAGAACCAGTTGCTTTGAATGTTTCACTAGTGGAGGTGGCATGTGACAATCACTACATTGTGATTTTCTGCCTGTCTGCTGGATACCAGCCAAACGCCAAAGAATTAAGTCAACAATACCGCAGCTTCGACCTAGGAAGAAAGGGGTGCCCAGAAGGCAAGATCATAACACAACTTCTGCCACGGTAGTGGAGCTATTTTCAAATCTTTTAAAATGTATTTCAGGTAGCATTTCTAGTACTTTAATGTAGGGCCATTTTCTCCACTGTTCTCTTCAGGGTGAGTAGCTATCATCCTATAAAATGAGAATTCAGGCCACATGTCAAACATTCAAGGAGGCACAGTGGGAGGTGATAATGCCTGGAAGATAAATTGGAAAGATACCATAGGTATTAGGTTGTGTAAATGCTGCTTTCAATTTGTGCAGCAGCCTCACTAGCATTTCCAGAACAAGATAATGAATTAAATGTAATTCTTGGCTGTCCCCTGAAGCCCTAATAAGGACCAAATAGCTGGATTCAAGATGATTTGAAACTTATCCTGGAACTGTTCCATGGGTGCCTCATTCTCATTCTATAATTGGGCCAAGACAAGCTTTAACGTAGCGTAATTTCTACTTTCTTCGCCGTATTGGCAGAAGAAACTCCTGAATTACAGAAAAACCTTAATATGTCTTCTTGCTTTCAAAGGATTTGCCACATTCTAACACTTTTCCTTGATTCATTTCTTAGGTAGGATGGTGTTTATATTTTAACTAAAGGAAGAATCTCTCTCTCTCTCTCTCTCTCTCTCTCTCTCTCTCTCTCTCTCTCTCTCTCTCTCTCTCTCTCTCGTCTGTTAACCACGGCATATGAAGCTAATTGGTTATACAGTTTCTTAAGTTGGCTTTTAGAAAATTTCACTTTAGTTAAAACATGTTACTTATTCAATAGTGCCTAACCAAACACTCTCAGGTGCTTTGAAAGACACAAATGATTTTAAAAGGTATGGTTGATACTACCTAGTGGGTTCAGGGCAGACTAGTCTAAAACCCAAAACCTTCCTGTTTCAGTTACTCTTTCAAAGGCTAAGATTTTAGGCATAAGCCACTATAGTCAGTTTATGTGTGTCATCTCCAATAGCTCAAACTAAATTTAGGTGGGAAAAATAGACAATAAAGTATCAACATTTACATTTTACCTTGAAACAATAAACTTGGATTTCCTGAAGTTCATTGGCAAGTGGACAGGGAATGCTGGGTTTTACTTTGCTTTCATTGTTAGGTCATTGGGATCTAGGCTGATCTTTGGGAATACTGGAGTTTACTTCCTTTTTATTCTTCATGATTGGTAGGAGGCTGTTGTGGAAGAAAAATGGGAGGGTGAATAAAGAACTCACCTCAGTTCTTTAGAATGTGAGAGCTAACAGTTCTGATTCAATTTCTATTTTGATTGATGCTTTGCAGAGTATTTTAAAAACTGGTTCAACAGTAGGCTGGAAAGGACTTATAAAACCCTTTTCCTGCTAGGCATCATAGCTGTCAAGGTGTTTGATACAAAACAGCTGCCTCCTCCACACTTAAAGAGACTTGGTCCCATGAAGACATCTGGTTATCCATTGCTTTTTCTTGGATCTCTACCTAGCTCTGGTGACTACCACCTCATACTTCCCAGAGGACCTTTACTGATGTGGGATGTCCTTCTGTATATGTGTTGCCTTGTTGGTTGATGAATAAAGCTGTTTTGGCCAATGGCTTAGCAAAGCAAAGCCAAGTGAGAAATTCTAACAGAGATATGTAGAGAGAGTAAGTAGGCAGAGAGATGCCATGTAGCTGCTGAAGGAGACAGATGCCAGATCCTTACCAGTAAGCCACAGCCTCATGGAAATGGGTTAATTTAGGATGTAAGAGTTAGTTAATGAGAAGCCTGAGCTAATAGGCCAAGCACTGTTGTAATTAATATAGTTTCAGTGTGATTATTCAGGTCTGAGTGGCCGGGAAATGAACAGGCACTCTGTTTACACTTTACCACAGTAACTGCTGATCTTTCTCCATCAGACCCCAGGATACACCTGATTTACAGTTTTCTTGACTAGTTTCCAGCATTGCTGGAGCCAATGGCTTAGATTCTGGGTGAGTCATCCAGTTTTTTAAATGAAGAGTTTATCGCAGGCGCTACAGCCTCACCTGTCTTAGAACACTGAGGACCTGTGTGACCATCAAGATCTACAGGCTTTACTTTCAGGAGTGTGATCTATGGTCTGTGCTAGAGAACCACACTGGTGACCACTACAGTGTGTGTGTGTGAGGAGTTCTGTGGAGCTATCACCAAGTGTAGAGCAAGGGGTTAAGGTCCAGGTCCATCTCAGGGGAGGGGAAATAAGCTTCAACCTGCTTGATTTGCCAGAGGTCCAGTTTTTGAGGCTTCTGAGGGATTCCAGTAAATCAAACCAAATGCTCAAGGCTTTTATGGATTTAAAGAAAAGGAGGTACTATTAAGAAAAAGAAATTCTTGCTTCTGGCTAAAAAGGCTTAAAACAAGCAATGGCATATAAACAATACAAGCTCACGACTCCAGCTGACAGGAAGATAAGGAATTCTTTCATACCTAGCCCTTTCCTAAAAGCCTCCCTTTGTCTTCTAAGTTCTTTCCTGTACTTAGTGTCTGTTTGGAGTCTAGGTATTTTTTTAAATGGGTTAGTTAAAATACTCCTTGCAAGAGAACATGAATGCCTTGCACCCACAAAAGCTACTGTTCTTTGCACTGTGTAGAAAAGAATTTGACAGAGATGGAGTCAATGCAAGAACAGAATTGGTAAGAAGAACCTAGTGTCAGGTATCATTTTGCATTTGATTTTGGGCCCAGGACAGGAAAAGCAGAGAGTGTTCACCAACAACAGTAACCAAGAGGAAAATCCAGGACACCAAATCCAAGAAGGCATAAGGCCAAGAAACACCAGAGTTCTGGTAGCAAGAAGAGAAAGTTAGGCTGCCTGGTGAGGTAGTTTTTAAAGTTTGTACCCTCACATTTCTCAGAGCAACCAGTGGGACCATCTATGATCTGTGAACAGATAAACAGCTGCAGATTTAGCTCAGGTTGCAGGCACAATCACCACGTTGGGATTTTGTTATGTGTGGGAAGATATAAAGAAATACACACATAAAAAAATAAATTGATCTATCTCAAAGATGTTCTGGGCTTCTCAGGATCTACTCATCACACGGGAGAGAGTCCTTCCAAAAAGAAAAAATAGCATCCTAAGGTGCAGTCGTCTTCAAAGTGTAGCGTCTCATATGTTTTTCTGTTGCCTCTTAGAGTACCTATCTAATAACTGCGAAAGCCATGTGCAGGGGCTGTAGAAAAAGTCCCCAGTGAGGGCTACTGTGAAGACAAATGGTTAACGTCTCCTCTCCCAGCTGCTCAGTTAATTACTATCATAGAAAACATCTTGAGGGAAAACACTGCATACAGTTATTAGCAATTAACCCTCAACTCTTAAAAAAAAACATAGTCCTTACTAATAATAGAACCGTGCCCAGCCAGCCTAATTATCATTTGTACCCATCTTTAGTTTCCAAACCCGGTGACAGATTATACGTTACCACACTTTAGGAAACCAAGATGAAGAAGTTCATAGTGTGCAAAGTAAAATGAGGCAGGGGAGCTAGACATGGGATGGGGCATGGTGTATGCGGTAATGAGATAATTCTCCAGCATGCAGTAGACGTAGATAGATGAGCCAGAAGAACTCTCTGTTTAGTAGAATCCAGTCCACACGGCATGAGCAGCAGACGGGACTAAATGGGTGGAAAAGGCAGAACCGGGAGCACAGAGGAAACCACAACACAAAATACAAATATGGCATGGCTTGATTTTTCTTTGCACCCTGGAACCTTAGAAGTCGTGTTGCAGTCTTGAATGGCAATTATTTCCCCTCCCAGTTAGATGCGTCTCATCCACCCCCATCCCCACCATTGCTCACTTTACTCATTGCCTTCTAGTCTTCTTCACTCTAAAACACATTGCATTTATTTCTGCCCAACACCCTAACGCTTGCTATCACTTCTGCCTGCAGGATTTGTAGCCCAGATTCAGACTGCTTTCTTCTTAGAGCTTTGGTATTAGCTCAGAGAAGGATTAAGTTTACACAAAGCAGCTTGCCTCTCCTTCCTTTTTTTCTCAGAATATTCTTTATTTTCCATACTTAGAGATTGTCTAACAGACTATCCTATTCAGCTATT
The DNA here is from genome assembly GCF_037038515.1 of Microtus pennsylvanicus. Lineage (NCBI taxonomy): Eukaryota > Metazoa > Chordata > Mammalia > Rodentia > Cricetidae > Microtus > Microtus pennsylvanicus. Next base: position 11,383,336 of record NC_134594.1, read on the forward strand.
CTTGTTTGTCAAAATTAAGCTATATGCACTGATTTCTTTCTTGTTTTTGACTTGATATACTCTCCACTCCTTTTTTTGTTTATTCTTTCTTTTTAGTGTGTGTGTGTGTGCGCGCATGATGTATGCTTATGTACTTGTTCCTGTATCTCTCTCTGTCACTATCACTGTCTTTGTTTCTCTCTCTCTCTCTCTCTCTCTCTCTCTCTCTCTCTCTCTCTCTCTCTCTCTGTGTGTGTGTGTGTGTGTGTGTAACTTCAGGAGTTTTTCTCAATTATACTCCATGTTATTTTTTGAGTAAGGGTCTCTCACTAAACTAAGAGGTCACCTGGTAAACTAGTTGACCAGCCATCCTCCTACAGAACTACAATTACAGCCCACAGAACTACAATTACAGTCAGTGTATGAAAACACCTGCTTTTTTATTTTACATAGGTGCTGGGTATTCAAACTCAAGTCTTCATATCTCTCCATCCATACTTTACATAGGTGCTTAGGTTCAAATCTCAGGTCCTCAGGCTTGCATGGTATAAGCACATTACCAACCCAGCCAATTCTCAGACACCAAACTAATTTTTGAAAAACTCTTCATGTTCGCACTATAGCTATGTAAATAATCTGTACAAATGTTTGCATTATTTTAAGTGATTAATATTGTTTATAGACAAGATGAAGAATATCATCCTTTACATAACAATGTTATTCTTTCTCCTCTCTCTTCCTCTTGTGTAAGTGATCAGCCCTAGTCACCCATGCTTGCATGTCTAGGAATAATTTCACTACCTTCACCCATCCCAAATGACCACTCTCCTCTTTTATCTTCTGGATAGTTCCCCCCCCCCACATAGTCTCTGCTTATATGCAGCTGATAGGATGGTTTTAGTTTGGACTCACAGCTTGAGGAATTGTAAAAATTTCCTTCAGGAACTACTCATGAAACTCACCTTCTTGGAACTCTTCTGGTGGTGCCTGCTTGTATTTTCCTCTTTCTTAGATTACTTCTTCCTTTTGCTAAGGCAATTGCTCCAATAGTTTCCTAAGACAAAGCACATCTACTGTCTTTTGAGGGTTTATGACTAAAATGTTTTTGTTTATACTCTTTGCATGTATACTATTAGGTTGAAATCATATTTTCCTCTATTTGCTGAGGTTATGGTCAGCCTATTTAATGCTGTTTTGCTGGTTTTTTTTTTGAGAAACTCTAAACTTTTCTAAACAGTCTTTCGCATGCACATCACCCTTCTCCTTCAGAATTTTCTCCCTGTCCTAGCTTTCTGAAATTTCACGATGGGCATGATACCTCCAGGAGGTCTGTGTGTGTTTTCAGTCTACAGCTATGTGATTTTAGTTCTTATGTTCTTTCTTTAGGCTGGAGCATGATACAATGCTTGCCTTGTGTGATGAAGCTGAATCCCCAGCACCCTGGAGGTGCATTCCTGTAGTTCTAGCATTTGGGACTTGGGAGGTAGAGGCAGAAGGACCATAAGTTTAGGGGAATCTCTAACTATATCTGGTAGAGATCATTCTGGGTTATAGGGGCAGGAGAGAGTAAGAGAGAGAGAGAGAGAGAGAGAGAGAGAGAGAGAGAGAGAGAGAGAGCGAGCTCTTTATAATTTGTCACCTGTTTTCTCTTTCTCTCTGGCTCTTCTGGATTAATGTTCCCATTTTGTTTCATTTTCTTTCCTTCCTAAGCTCTCTCTCCTTTTTTTTATTTGATGTCTTTTTTTTGTTGCCCCCACTTTTTACTTTCTCCATTCCTAGAAAATTCCTTGATTTGTCTACTATATCTCTATTAAAACTTTTCATTATAATTACCTCATTTTAGTCTCAAAGACAGATTCCTCATTTTTAAATGTTCCTTTACATATTTTAATATATTTTGTGTGTAAATATCTTCTTTTCTTTCTGAAAAAAATTATTTTTAGGCAGGAGGATTATTGGCCCTTTTCTGTCAGGTACCTCTTGTTTATTCTTTACATGTAGGGAAGTAGCTAAGTGTCATATACCAAGCATCATATTTCTTCTTATTGAACGGTCATAAGTCCTGCTAGAGAGCTGTTGGTTACTGCCAAGTTATGCAGGCCACTATTGCGCCCTTTGCACCATTGTTCCATGTTGGTCATTGTTGGGTTATAAGCATCATAACTGGGTAGGACAGCTATTTGCTTTGCTTCTATGAAATCTTGCATGGTGCTTTCTGGTACCGTAAGAGATGATCCACAGGAAGAAAATATTTAGCTCATGACTCTGTGGGTCCTCTGAGCTGACGGTGTCTTCAAGAATTGGCACTTACCATCCACCTTCACGGGGCAACCAAGAGCAATAACAACCATCTCTTGGATGCCCCTGACTGATAACTCAAAGAGGGCCTCTCATGTCTGGTGTTGGGGAAAATTTAATTTAAATATATATGTATATTTATACACTCTTATACACATTTTAGGTAGATAGTTAATAGTATGATTCCTTACAAAGTTTTCAGACATTCTCACTGTTATTTTACTCTTTTCTCCTTCTTCTGTATTTATCTCCACCCTCCCTAATTAAAGCCCCTCCCATTTTCTAATTTTTCCTTCAGATCACCTGAAACCTACTACTCCCCCTCTCTATTGTTTCCCCTGACTCCCACGAAGGCCTTTTCATTCTTCTGCTTTCCAGAGTTACTCCAGGTTGTATACTCACATCTGAAGATGTGGCTCTAGGAGCTTCAGATGAGAGAGAGCATGCGACATTTGTCTGAATGGGTTTGTATTACCTCACTCAATATGATCTTAGCTCTTAGGCTGGAAGGGTCTGAGTCCGCAGAACAGGAAGTTTGCTGTCAGGTTGTGTTTCTTAGGCACGTCAGAAGCTACAGTCGTAGAATCTCAGCAATGTGACTGCCTAGACATGAGCTGAGCAAGGAAGGACAACACAATGGGCATGCTAACACGGATGGTGAAACTCACGAGCACTCAACCTTACACAAAGATCTACACACAACTAAGGAATCCTGAGAGGGGAAACACAGTTTTTCACAGGGAGATCATGCTGATTGGTTAATTAATGCGAAATTGTGGTCATCCCAGGAAGCATACAGATACAAATAGTAATATAAAGACTAAAAAGGTTTTATTTATTCGTTTAGGAACATATATCAGCAGTTAATGAGGAAAGAAACCATGAGTTAGAAAGAGAGGAAGGAGGAATATATTGGAGGGTTTGGAGGGAAGAAAGGAGGGATATATTTGAGGGTTTGGAGGAAAGAAAGAAGGGGAAATGATATAATTATATCATAATTTTAAAAAATAAAAGAAATTATTTAAAATAATTTGAATTGAATTAATTGATTTACCATTAAATTCCATTGTTCAAACTGTACAATTGTTTTTAAATATATTGACAAAGTTGTGTGACCATCAACACAATCTAATCCCCAAATTTTTGTGACAACTGAAGATGTACACAATAAGACATAAAACTTATAGAATACCGGGAAAGCTATACTAAAAGAAAAGTTTAAAATAATAATTGCTTATATCAAAAGTAGGATTATTTAAATAAAAAGCCTGATATTATACCTAATCATACCAGAAAAAGAATAACAAAGTAACTTGATGTTAGTAATCTGTAGCAGGCTTTCTTTTGGGTCACCAACCAGCTCCCAAATCATGACATGAAGACTTATTATTAATTATGAATGCTTGGCCTTATTTAGCTCTTATTGTAATCTGTTTCTCTTTATATACATTTTCCTTGGGGCTTTTTACCTTTCTATCTTTCTGTATATCTTACTTTCTTGCTGTATCCATGACTAGATGGTGGGGGGTTGTCTAGCCTTTGGCCCTGGGCATGTCTCTATCTTTCTCCCTAGTTGTCTTCTCTTCCTTCTCTCTTGAGCTTATATCTCCTCCTACTTATTCTTTGCCCACCAGCCCAATCTATATTCCTCCTGCCTAACATTTGGCCATTCAGTTTTTTATTAGACCAATTAGGTGCCTTCGGCAGGCCAGGTGAAAGAGGTGCAACACACCTTTACATGCAGCAGAAACAAATGTAGCACACTTTCACAGAGTCAAAGTAATAACCCACCACATAAATAAATGCAACACATCTTTGCCTGTTCAAATAATGTTCCACAACAGTGAGCAAAAACAAAAACAGAGACTAAAAGAAAAAGAAAAATCAATGTAAGGGGCCAAATGAAACCAAGTCTTGGTTTCTTGAAAAGATGAAGTTGGCAAATCTTGAGCTAAGTGACAAAAAAGAAAAGACTCGACTCAGTAAAGTCATCAGTGTAAGAGGAGACAATATAATTGACACTATGAACATACAGAGGACCACAAGAGAGGGCTATGAAGTATTCTATATACTCCATATACTCCAAGAAACTGGATAACAAGAAGAATAGATGCATTAGTGAAAACAATGGCCACCAAACATGAATCATGGGGAAAAAGCTTGAAGAGAAGCGAAAGAATCAAAATTAAATCATGAATATAATGTCTTCCACTAAAGAAAACCCTGTCTTCGTTGTTGCATTCTATCAAGCATTTAAAAACAAACCACTGTTGAGCCTTCTGAAAAATCTTACAGATACTTGAAAAGGAGAGGGCCACCCCAATCTAATATAATAACTTAAAAACAAGCAGTAAGGGGCTGAAGTAATAATGCAGTTGGTGACGTGCTTGTAGGGCCAGAAGGAGGACTGGAATTTGGTCCTCAGCACTCAAGGGAAGAAACACAACCTGGTGATGCATACTACAATATCAGCACCAGATGTGGATACCCACAACCTGGGAAAGCATACTCCAGTACCAACACCAGACGAGGATACCCACAACCTGGGGATGCCTGCTTCAATGCCAATGTCAGATGAAGATGCCCACAGCCTGGTGATTGCTCCAATACCAATACCAGATGAGGATACCCAAAGAAGAAAACCAAAGAGCAGTGTCCCTGATGACTTTAGATGTACATATTCTTAATGGAGTGATAGGAAACAGAATCCAGCAGAATATGAAAAATATTCATGGCCCCAAATTAAGTGATCTTCATTCCCTTGATATGAGGACATAGATGTGAAAACTAGAAAGGCAGCTGTCCAAGGCCTGCAGGGAAAGGAGAATTCACATTTCATGAGTTTGGAGTTTCACTTTAATAAAATGAAGACATTCTGAATTCTACTGCACACAAATGTGATGTGCTTAACACTGTCGAATTGTCCATTTTAAAAACTGTTACGGAACAAACAAGGGGTCTCCGCGTCTGTATCTGCTTCTTGTACCTTCTCTTGGGCTCTTCTCCGTCTGTTTATGTGTTTTGTCCTGTAGATACCTATTTGGTTCCTAATGAGAGATAGAAAGGGGTAGATCCAGATGAAAGGGAGGTTAGGGGGAAGAGCATAGGGAAAGGAAACTGTAATCAGAATATATTATATGAAAAAAACCCCTATTTTCAACAAAAGAAAAAAATTAGGACTGTAATTTAATGTTAGGTTCACTATTAGCTGTACAAGGTGTTAGTTTCTAAAAACCAAAGGTACAGGTCAGCTGTGTGTCTGCCCACGTCTTTCACTATGCTCTGATAAAGGCATGGGAGTTCCATCCCGACTTACAATTTTAAAGTCCCTATTACTAACTAAAAACGTGATAGATGAAGTATTAAACAAACGTCTGAAGATGTTTCGTTGAATTTATCATTTTTCTTTCAGGAGACGCAGTTAGCTATGCACTTGTAGGGACACAGGTTTGTGGCAGATGAAATCAAAGTGAGAATGATTAGCTACATCTTGGTGTGACAGTCTCAGTTGGGTCCTGGGCGAATTTCATTCTATTTTGCCTGACATCTAGATTTCGGTGTACGTGGCTCATTAGTGCCTCGTAGGCACTTCTATAATGGCAATGCATTGCACTCGCTGGTGGCAGGAACTGCCCTTTGAAGAATTGCTTTCTGACCTCCTCTTTCAGCCCGCAACACCTGCTGAATGGGATGGCCCGCGCTTTTTGCTCAGTCCCCATACAGACACTAGGAGTTTTTGTGTTTGCAGGAGAGCAGTGCTGAAAAGCATTGGCAGGAGGGGCTTTTGCAGCAGCCTGCCTGTTGAACTGCACGGATCAACAATTTCTCAATTAGAAGAAGATAGACGAGAAGATAAAGTATTCGGTGGCTGCGAAGCTTCAGCAGCAGCTGAGGAAGATTTGAAGAACATCTGGCTTGGATCTATTTCTTTTGAGGTAAGCACTCGTCTCTATAACCAGCATACACAAAGCATAAAATTGGCTTACCCCTCCCCGCAACAAGGAAGAGGCTAGGATTTATCACTCTTATGATACAGGTATACAGACTGTGGGGCTGTCATGAGGCATGCCCACCGAAATCCCTCCAAACCACTGGGCTAGCTTCAGAGGGAACATTTGACAGCTATATTGGGCCTGCTATTTTTTAAGACTCAATCTGGTTTGTTGATATCTCTATCTCCATATCTATATGTAGATAAAGAGATATAGATATATCATATATCATATATAATATATATCAGCTGAGAAAAAAGACAACTCAATTCGTGATGATTCTGGATTACCTTTCCCATGGGGGCTATTATTAATAATACATTTCTTTTTAAATTTTGAAATTAGTCCTTTTCCTAGCCTACTCATTCTCTTGCTTTACTAATTTAATAATGTCTTCCACTTTAGGCAATGAGGGAAAATTGTTTTTCCATTTCTAGCTTCATTTGGATGACTACAGGACTCTGAAACCAGAGAGCCGTATTGTTGCTTTAATATGAAAGACTGTAGCTGACACATTTCCAGATGCTCACTGATCAAACTGGTTGTGAATATAGTATGGGCAGATTTGTATGCCTTGTCAGTGGGGAATGAGCACACACATGCATGCATACATGTGTTTGGAGGCCAGAAGTTAACCCAATGTGTCATTCCTCATGATCTGTCCACCATGGTTTTTTGTTTGTTTTGTGACAGGCTCTCTCTCTGGGACCTCGCAGATTAGGCTAGGCTGGCTGGCTTGCCTAGCCACCTGTCTCAATCTCCTCAGGGCTGAGGTCATGAGCATGCATAACCAGGCTGTGCTTCTTCAGCTGAGTGCTGAGAATTGAACTCCAGTCCTCCTGGTGGTCCTCCAAGCACTTCACTAACTGCATTATGCTTCCCACACCTTACTGTTTGTTTTTTAAGGTGCATGAATGTGCTACAAAAGGGGAGCTGAATTCAAATCAGGTTCATTCAGTTCGTGGAAAAATATTAATACTAAGGTCATTTCACATAATGATGTTGCTTGTGCAATGATGTTGTATTTAGATAATTATCCATGAAAGAACACATTGAAACAAACCTCAATTTATGGAATATACACTAATCATATTTATTCTGTTGTGTCTAAAGTGCTCTCAGTGTTCGTTCATCTATAATAAATATGCTTTCAAACTAATGTACATGAAAGAAAACTGTTCAGATGCAGGATTTCCAATGGACTGATGTACTTCCCACATACCCAAGCCATCCTTCAGTATAGTCATGCAAATCAGGTAATTTACATACATTTCAGTATCTTTGCATTATCTTTGGGTCTTCACATATTTGTGAGTTTCAGTTATGACTTACTCAAAATTTGGTTTTGTAATAAATATAGACTATTGCTTCTGGAAGTTTTCTCTAATACAAGGAAAGCTCTTTGGGCTGACGAGGGAGGGGGACTTGATTGGGGGAGGGGGAGGGAAATGGGAGGCGATGGAGGGAAAGAGACAGAAATCTTTAATAAATAAATAAATAAATAAAAAGGAAATGTTTTAGAAACTGTCTGCATTCTAGAAGGGAATGGGATTAGTTGCAGACCCCCACAGAGTTAAAACTAGTCTAGAAGCAAAGAAAGGCTTAGCACTTCACAGGGAATTTCAGGAGACAGTTAATCCGTCCTGTTATCTTTGGGTATGCTATACATTGTCATTAATACAATTATGATCAAAACAGTATTAAAACAACCTGGAGTTTTAAGAAGTGACCTTAAAGGTGAGCCTCATCCTTTCTTCGGGGTCCTGCACACAGTCAGGACACACAGTTCAGAAGACACTGTTCTATGTATTAGCCAGTAACTCTCTTGCCTTCTCATCCCCATAGGACTCTGCTTGCCCTGGGCCATTTGACTGTTTATTAACATTGCTGTGGAAGAGGAGAGATCAAAGAAGAGGAGAGAAGATTAAACAATAAACTTGTTTATTATTATTTCTTTATAAATAAAGATAACCTATACATTCAGGATCCCTGAGAAGAATGGGGAGTGGATATTACAATACCAGCGTGGTTTAGGAATCTATGCTGAGAAGGTGGTCCGGTGACCTCAGACCTCTGGAACACTCATTGACACTATCCCTAGGCTCAGTGACTCTGGGTTGGACTTCTGGTCTCCAGGGCCTGCAGGATGCAGAACCGCCTCTAGGAAAGAACCTAAGAATGAATCCTTCTTTTATATTTTAGGCGGGTATAAATAAATGTTTCTTTTGTGCAACCCGCTCTAAAATGATCTTTTCAGGATATATGCCAAAAGCTAACTAGCTGCACATTTACAATTTTGAAATTTTGTTTACAAGTTGAACTCAAATAAAGAAAGCACACACGTGTGTGTGTGTGTGTATGTTAAACTTAAAGAATGAGTATATAATGACAGATAAATCTAAGACAAATAGGTGATACTACAAGAATTCATCTCAAAATCGAGGAGAACTATTACGAAGTACTAAAGCATGCAGGTATGACTGTCTTTCACACAGACCTTTCTTTCCTTTTCAAAGACGTCTCAACAGAATGCCTCCAGCCCCTCCAGAAATGCCCACTTGTTTCCTCAGTGTCGGAAAAGCTGAAAGAAATAAAGGAACATTGGTTTGAAAGATGGAAACTAAGGGGCAGGTGATTAATTCATCCATGGAGGGCGAGGGGGGGGCATCCCAAACATCTTTTCAGAAAGGCTCTTTTAGGGTTCCTATGAGCAAGAAAGCCAGGTAGTATCACTGTAAGTATCTGACGAGGAACAACTCTCTGGAGAGCCACTTTTTCTAAGTTTAGGAATAAAAGAAAAAGTTTTCCCCGTGCAGATTGCTGCACGTTTTGTTGGGCTAAAGAGCAGATTATGGCTTCCAAGCCTGGGCTGTCCTTGTTGGAGGGCATGACGCGCCATAGATTTTTATTTTCACGAAACACACTCCCAGAGGCTGTGGCCTTCCAGACAGCAGCTGGCGCCGGGCAAAGGCATAGCCTCCAGTAGGAGAAGCTACTGCCTATCGCTCTGCTCCACTCTTGGCTGCGCATCCCTGACGGCGCTGGCCAATACCACAGCCTAAGCTCCCTGATTCCAGCAAACGCTGTTCCCTTCTGGAAGGACCATAGGGGCTAGCAACTGGAGGTTGCTTTGCGGATTTTAGGCAGTTGGAGCTGGTTTGAAGGAAGAAGAGACTAGATTTGGAGAAGATGACTCCAAAGAGTCGGCGGCGCCTCTTAAAACTTGGTGCCTAAGATGAGTGAGGTGGTGGCCAAATACAGCGGAGGGAGATTATCTCATTTTGAATATCCAGGACTTCTGGACGCGCCAGCGATGTGTACAGCAACTGTCGATTTGGCAGCAGACTGCACTCGGTCAATTGCAATTCCTTCCCCACTTCAAGCTTACCTCCCCCAGATCTGTGCTCAGACTGTCCTTACAGCCTTCAGGTGGGAGGGAGCTGAGCGAGAGGGAATAAAAAAGTCAGCTTGCTTTTGCTCTCCGCTGGTGGCAGAGGCGCAGCTGGTTGGTCCTAAGCAGGTTGGTGTTGGAGGGGGGAAAGCCCGCACTGCTTAGCATCTTTGCTGGTTTGGGGCGGAGGATGCTCAAAGGCTTTGGAGGAAGAGGCTGGGAGTAGAGTTGTGTGAATTATTGGTGGAAGAACACGATGTGAGGTGCCAGATGCTTCCCCAGCCACCGCCCGTCTCCTCTTGGGGGAGAGAGGGTGAAGAGGGCGTGGGGGCGGGGACCGCCCTGCAGCGCAAGGAGCGCATGGTGGCCAGGGGGCTGTCTCTTTAAGCGCTCCGGAGGGGTTGGGGCCAGAGGGCGGCGAGCGCGTTGCCATGGCATCAGGACTGCGGGGGCTGCAGGACCGCTGGGCTCGCTGGTCTCCAGTTGTCTCCAGCAATGCAGGGGCTGTGCAGCTCTTGGGCTACAGCTCCTGGGGTTGGCTTGGCCGGCCACTACTAGCACGCGCTCGCTTGTTGCCTGTGTCGCCTGCTGGGGTCGAGCTGCTGCCGCGCCCTCCGCTGCTAGACGCACGTCGCGGTCCTCGAGAGCGAGCCCGGCACTTGCAACTTCTGCCTGGCGAGCCCAACTTCTGCGCGGGATTCGGACTTGCAGATCCCGAGCGGCGCACCGCGCGCAGTTGGGGCGGTGTCCCTACCGTCTCATCCTCAACGAGATGACCTCCCCACTGTGGTTCTGGTGCTTCTGCGTCTGGGCCGCCTATCACTGGCCGCCAGGAAGCGCCCTGCAGCTCCAGCCCGGCATGTAAGTGGAGCCCGGCAGCTCCGGAAAGCGTGCGGACAGCTTCGTAGTTCCATGTGCCCCCGCCCTACGCTCGCGACACCATGGCAGAGGAAGAGACCAGGTCTCTAGGGGAAGCGATGGAGGGATGCGGTGCTGTCAGGCGCTGGGCATGAGAACTTGAGGATGTCATTGACTGGGTACGGGGCGGGAACCTTAACACACACTAGACCTTAGGCAGCGCCCCCTCCCCGCCCAGCACAACTACTGCCACTGAAGATGCAATGCTTCCAACCTGCTATTTTCCAAGCACCTGTCAGACCCCGACCCCCGCCAGAGTTTGAGTGTATGTATTTCATATTGGGGAGTAACTGTCCACTTCCCACAGGCTTTTACGCTAAATCCCGTTGAAAGGGAACTACCTTGACTTTTTTTTTTTAAATTCAATGCGTTTCTGCACATCCCCCCTCCCTTTATGGGAGGTATGATGAAGTCCAAAGAATGGACTATTTCAAAGATCTGATGAGAGAGGCGAGAACCAGCAATGCATGTGTCAGAGGCAGGGAGAGGCACTGGGTGGTTAATCCAACAGTTAGGAGGAAGGGGCACAGGAGGGATTCCTCCTGCATTAGTGGGTAACACAGGGAAATGTCTTGTTCTTGGTCACCATGTGGCGCTCTGGGAGGAGTTCGGAGAAGTCTAGTAGCCTGGTCTACTTAACTGGCTCAAGAAGTTTCTGCCACGTCTTCTTTCCATTAGTCTGCTGGGGAAAGCCGGGTTCCACTCAGCTTTCCCTGTTCTGCTCTGGGGCAGACTGCAAAGTCCTTTGAACGTTTCTGCATTCCCTCTTCTTTGCTTTTCTGAAATATTATATAATAGAAAAAGTGGTTGGGAGAAATAACCCAAAGGCACGCATACCTTTTCCTAGCTTCGCTTCTTCCGGTAAGCAAAACACCGTTTTGGGTTCATGTTACCTTTCAATATTTCATTCTCTGTGAAATTCAGTCTGCTGTCTGGTTACTGCTCCGGTCATGAACTGGGAACAGAGCTAGGGGGTCATTCTGTTTCACAACTTTGACTATGTAGTACCTAAATGTATATTCTGAAATTTGAGGAATTACTGTGACTTTTGACATAGATTTGCATTGTTTACTTTGAAGAAGTGAATTTAAACTCTTCTGGTTATCCCAGGAAACATCACCCTGTGCGTATGAAAGCCTTTGTCTTACAATACTTTAGAGCAAACTTGCTTTCGTCGTATCACGGTTATAGTGAGCCCTGGGTTGCCTTGTCTCACTCACCCATAAACACTGGACTGAGTGACCCCAGTGGGAAGACACACCCCATTTTTACATGACAGTATTCCTCTCCTTTCATTGTCGACTCTTTGGTCTAGAATGATGACCCTGCAATTGAAAAAAAAAAGAATTGTAACTCATTTACATATCAGATGAGATGAAGTCAGATATTAAAACCAATACAAATTCTTGGAAGATTTAATAAGGACATGTTTTTCAAGGAATTGCTAAAATCGCTCTGACTTTGAGTACTTTAGGGTAGGGGAAATCCAGTCATGTTTGTTTGTGGTCCTCTCTGTGCTGGAGTTCATTCATCAGGAACTGCAGTAGTATCTACTGCCAGGTTTCTTTGCAATTCTTGGCGTGTAGAACACAGGCACATACAGCACTTGGCTGTCACACACCTGCCTATTTGTTAAATGTGAGAGAATTCTCCCGGAGATTGTTAGGGACCTCTGCAGTCAATCACTGGTGGAGACAGCCTGCGGATGAGGTAAAGATTGTAATGAAAGTATACCATCCTACCGACCCACACTTCCCAGTCATCCTCAGTGCAGCAAAGAGTTGGGTGCCCCTTGTTTAGGAGGACAAAGGGAACACAGGGGCAACTAACCAAAAGTCAGAATGACAGACTTGTTACATTCATGATTGCATGTCTTAGAAGGGAAACTCATTTAGAAAATTTATTAATGAGGCAAAAGCTGTGTGCCGTGGATGTTCCGACTCTTGTGATGATCGACCCGCCTGATGATTTTGTTCGATCACGGTTTGGAAACTTCGGGTGACTGATGTGGGCTGATGGAGAAAGTCAGCTCTCCACTGTGGCGTCATTGTGTGAGTAGAAATCACAAACCACGGCTAGAGGGTTAACTCCCTTGCGTTCTTACTTAGACAGCAAGTGGTTCTAGCTCCTTTGCATTTACCCGTCCCATGGCAAGTAAAATGGGCAGGGCTTTCAATGGGAAGAGGCTTGGCTGAGTTGAGATTTGCACCACCAGGTTTGAACCCAGATACTTAGGTTCTTCCTATCCTTTCTTCTTCATTTTCTTTCTGTTTTTGACAAGGTGCCACAGGCAGCCCTCGCTAGACTTGATCTCACCCACTGTGAGCTGAAAAGTGTCCTTGAACTCCTGATCCTGCTACCTCCACCCTGCCCCCAGTACAGATTACCAGCAGGCCTCTGCCACCACGCCATTCCTAGTTCCGGAGTTGGGGTTGAACTATTCCAGAGCATTCAGGCTTATGCTGTTTTTTAAGTTTGTTTCAATTTCCTCATGTCTTCTCAGTAGGATTGATGCCGATATTTTCAACCTAGGGGATGTCAAAATGATTTGGGCACCTCTTCTGGGTTGCACCTGCTCTGGGTTCTGTGGGCATCAGTGCTCCTTTTGCGTGCTAATTGTTCCACAATACTTGTGGAAGTTCTGAATTTTCTCTGCCTACTTAAGACTCTGCATGAGAAATTCCTGACTGCTGCTTGGTGGTGGCCTTAAGGCTTTGTGTTTGTTTGGTAGACTATACCATGCTATAGACTTGGCTGGCCTTGAACTCTCAGCAATCCTCCTGCTTCAGCCTCATGAATGCTAGAATTACAGGTGTGAGCCACACAGTGATGACATTTTGATAAGAGGGTGTTGATGACTTTACTTATGTTAATGGTACTCTGTACATGTTTTACACAGGATTAAATTGGAGGAGTAAACAAACTCCATCCAGATCTTTGAGGCGTCAAAGGATAAATGATCAGTTGCTATATTAAAACTTAGTGATGTGCTTTTGGGAACACGTGCTTAATAATGAGATGAAAACAGTGAATATGGAGATGTAATGAGTCTTTGTCTGCCCTGCCAGCCAGCTTCCAAATAATGACATGGAGACTTCGTATGAATTATGAGAGGTTGGCCTTAGATTAAGCTTGTTCTAATAGCTATTGTAACTTAAATTAACCTGCTTGTATTAATCTACATTTACCATATGGCTTCTTACTTTTCTTTTATTCTGTATGCCTGACTCCCCACATCTCCATAGCATATGTCTCCCAAGAAGCATGCCCCTCTACTCCAAAACAGAAAAAGCTTCACCCTACTACTTCCAGTGTATCTGTCTGTCTCTTCCAGATGTCCTCTGATGCTCTTTGATTACTTTCTATCAAATAGTTTCTAACTCAGCCTCCTGACCTAACGTTAGGTTTATTTAATTAATTGAAATGCAAACTTGGGGTTCACAGTGTGATTGAATATCCCCCAACATGGAGGTGTTGTAGACATCAGCACTGAATTAGGATAGAGCTAGCTGCCTACAATCTTACAACTTGGGATACTTATGTTTGTCTAACACCTGGGAGGCGAGACTTTAAGAGGGTAAGGTCAATGTTCAACCAAAGAGTCTCCTAAACTATAGGGGACGTTCCAAATCTGTGCTCTAATATGGGCATCTTACATGGGCTGTTCTGACGGAGAATTCAAAGCACGGCAGATAGACTGCATTCACATGTGTTGAAGCCTTTGCTGTGTGGTAAAAAAAAAAAATGCCTATATAGATAGTAAAGGAAGAAGAGTTTCCCTGGCTCAAAGTGTCTGAGTTTTCCAGCCATGATTGGATTGTTTTGCTTTTTGTGGGCTGAATGAGACAGAACACCATGGCTAACAGTGTGGTAGAGCAAAGTCGCCCACCTTAGTGAGGACAGGAAGTGGGGAGGGGATGAGCTAGGGTGCGGACTAGCTATATCTCCCCAGGGTGTGCCCTATGCTTGTTCCCTTCAACTAGACCATCACCTCCCATTGATGCCATTAAGTTGGGATTTTAGCAGGGATTTAGCTATTGACTAAGTCATTGTCCTCAGGTGCAATCACTTCTTTAAAGGTTCACTGCTGAGCATTGCCATTCAGATAAACCTTCCGAGAGGACCCTTCAGGTACAGACCATAAGACAATCTCTCCCTACTACAGACCTGTGCAGAAATGTGGTCCAGACTTCTACAGCTGATGTGGAAACCTGGAGCCAAAATTGGAGGGGTAGGGAACTCAAGGAATTTAGAACCTGGCTGAAGTTTCATGGCTGGGGAGTAGCGGGGTCACCTTTGATTCTTGTCTCTGGAGCCCTGTTTCTGTTCAGGGTGTGTTGCAGGGAGCTCCTTCTGCTCCTTGCTCCCTCAGCCAATAGCTGCTGAGATACCAGCCCATTGGGGCGTGGTCTCTCTCCTTTTAAAAAACCGGCTGCTTCCCTCCGGCTAGCTCTCTGGCTTCCTGCTCAGCTTCCAGCGACTAGGCTCTCTTCCTGATTGCGCAGAGGGCTGTTGTCTGGGATGGTGATCTGTAAGTTTTTCCCCTTTAAATAAATAACCATTCTATTAATCATAATTCCAAACTGGTGTGGGATTGTTTGTGCCTTACGCTTTCAACCATGCTCCCTGGTGGTTCCTTCACCATTTTCACCTCAATTCACTATGTTTAAACTATACCCGCTCTGATCTTTCTACCGGATGTAAACTACATCTAGCAATAGTTCTCTCTGTCAACGTAGCTGGCCCCACCTTTAGCAATCCATGCCTTATTGATAACATTGGAATTGTGTACATTTGCATGTGGTTCCTGTCCTCTGTTCCAGTTCCCCTTGTTTAACTGTTTTTTCTGTTGTCTCGCACTCCAGTCCATGGCACTCTTATTTTGATGCTTCAGAGCTTCCTGGTGTGTTCTCTCTACACCCCCTCCTCTTTATTTGTGGCTTTTTTCACTTGTGCCATTTCTTTTCCATTCACAAATATTTTCTACTTTCTGTTTGTAGTCTGCCTTGTCTGTTGACCTGTCTTGACCCTGCTGCTTTGCCTTATCTCTTATGGCTTAATGACAGCTTATTAACACTTCACTATCATTCTTCCCTGTCCTTCTCTTTCTCCATTTTTTCCTCTCTCCCTCTTTCCCCATTCCTCCTTTCTTCCTCCCTCGCTCTCTTACTTTCTTCTCTCTTTCTTTGTGTGTCTACATGCATGCTCGTGAGTGTGTAGCCCAGAGGATAACTTTAGGTATCTCCTATCATTCGGCATCTTAATTAAGAAAAAATAAGAATCATGTTATTATGATAAATTCACGAATAATAAACACTACAGGGATAAGTTAACATAGTCACTCAAGCATTTGCCCTGTCTCAAGCTCTATGTGTCTCAATGGGTATCCATACAGTTAGAATGGCCATTCTGAAGCTGTGGGGCTTCACTTAGGGTTCTACAATTTCACTATCAATTACATGTTTATGCACTTATCCACCAGTAAACAAAGAAAAACATACAACAGAGCTAAAACTTGAAATAATTGCTTTGTATCCCATTCATGACTTGTGTGTCTGCCCTTTGTATCCTGTCCTCCCTCAACACCTAAAACCACTCCTTCTTTCGTATTGTAACCACAATTGTACATACACACGTGTATATACAGGTGTAGGCTAGGATCTGCATATGCAACAGAACATTCTTTTCCTTCTTTCTGATATTGGGTAACCTCACTTAATGTCACACTCTCTAAATCCATCTTTTTTTTAAAAAAATTTAGTTATTTCATTTTTCTTAACAGCAGAGTAATATTCCATTTAGAACATGTACCAGATTTTTATTACCTAGTTATCTGTTGATTACATGAAAGTTGGCTCTATTTCCTTGCTGCAGTAATTACAGAAACAATAAATATGAATGTGTAAATAGCTCTACGGTAGGTGAGGTGTGGGCGTTTGAAAGAAAATGGCCCACAAAGGCAGTGGCACTCATAGGAGGTATGGCTTTGTTGAAGGAGTGTGACTCTGTGGGCGTGGGCTTTTAGGTTTCCTATGCTTGGAATATCACCCAGTGAGTCAAGTGACTTCCTGTTGTCTCTGAGTCAAGATGTAGGACTCTCAGCTCCAGCACTGCATCTGCCCGCATGTAGTCATGACGCTAATGGTCTGAACCTCTGGAACTGTAAGCCTGCCCCCTCAATTAAGTGTTTTCATTTATTAGAGTTGTCTTGGTCATAGTATCCCTCCACAGCAATAGAAAATCCTAACTAAGATGCAGAGTCCCCTAGGTATGTGCCCAGTAATAGAACAGCTGGGTCATATGGTAGTTCTGTTTTTAATTTTTGAGGAAACCCATCCTAATTTTCACATGGATGGTTTCCTGGATAGTTTTAATGTCAACTTGACACTAGATAAAGTTATTTGAGAGAAGGGAACTTCATTTAAGAAAATGTCTCCATAAGATCCAGCTGCAGGCAAGCCTGCAGGGCATTTTCTCAATTAGTGACTGACAGGAAGAGCCCAACCAATTGTGGGCAGTGCCATCCCGAGGCTGGTGGTCTTGAGCTCTATAAGAAAGCAGACCGAGCAAGCAATGTGGAGCAATCCAGTAAGCAACATTCCTCTGTGATGACCGCATCAGTTCCTGCCTCCAAGTTCCTGCTGTGTTTGAGTTCCTATCCTGATTTCCTTTAGTGATGGACTATGATGGGGAAGTGTAAGCCAGACAAACCCTCTCCTCTTCATGTTTTGTCATCACAGCAATAGGAGCCCTAACTAAAATGTATTAATTTTTCTCCTCCTAGCAGTGAATAAAGTTTTCCCTTGTATCTCTAAGTAAGTTTAGTTTGCTTTTCCTTCATGTCTAGGAATGTGAAATACATTTAAAAACAGTTGTTGGTCACTTATGGTATGATCCCCCTGCCCCTCCCCCCCCAAAGCTGTGTGCCCAATTCGTTAGACCATTTGTTGATTGGTAATTTTATTTCCTTGGTATCTACTTTCTGCCGTTATTTGTAACATGTATTAATTCTCCTCTGAAGAATGATTTTCTCCCATTCTGTGGGCTCTGTGCTCGCATGATGGTGTCCTTTAGTGAACAGAGGGATTTTAATTCCATGTATCCCATCTGTTGAGGACTGGTGCTAATTCTGCACTCCTAAAGTTCTGTTCAGACAGTTCTTGCCTACTCCAGAGCCTTCAAAAATGTTCCCTATATTTTCATCTAGAAGTTTCAGTATTTCAGGTTTTAAACTAAGATATATAATCCATTATGATTGATTTTTTTCTACAAGGTGTAAGATGCTAACTCAGTTTAATTCTTTTGTAGATAAATATCCAGTTTTGTGTATATCATTTGTAGAACAGCTTGATAATTCTAATATATGTTTTTGTCCCCTTTGTCAAAAATTATGTGGGCATAGTTTTGTATGTTTATCTCCTGGTCCTCTATTCTAGTCCATTCGTCAGAACTGTCTGAGTTTTTTCTTTTTATTTGTTTGTTTCTTTTTGTGATTTGAAACAAGATATCTCACCCAAACTGGAACTCATATATATAGACCCAGGGACCCTCCTGTTTCTTCCTCGTGGTTGCCAGGGTTACAGGCATGAACTACTTTCTGCTGCTTTTTGTGATGATGGGGCCTGAACTCAGGTCCAATTTTCCACTGAGCCATCCTCCCAGAACTTGTTTTTTTTTTTAATAATTTATCAATTTATTCAATTCTTCTGGTTCCCTTCTGCTGTTGATCCTTCTCAGAGCCTGTCTTCTTTGAATACACTCTCTCCTCACTTTCTGTAGCGTGTGACATTGCTAGTTCTTTCTGTTGCTTCTTTTCTAAAGCTTTACTTTGGCCTGTTCGTATGCATTCCCAGTGTCATCTGCAGCTTCCCTCCTCCCCCGTCATGTCCTTTCTCCTGCCTCCCCTCCTACAGGCTCCCATCATGCACTCTGTTCTGATATGGCCTCTATCTCTACAGCTAGCTGCAGGCTTTGTAGAACTACAGACTTGCATTTTGAGCTAGATACTGATCATCTCTGTGGGGTTCAGCTCAGAATGCCACAGGCCATCTCTCCTCATCTCTGCCTCCTACCTTTCTGGGTACTTTGCCTATCTTCTACTTTATTAAGCCTGAAAACATTCTTTAAAATTACTTTTCTTCTAATTTATTTTCTTGGTATTTATGAGTTTAAGGTACCATGATTGTAACAACTCCTTTTCTATGGCAACTTATGAGTAATTTAAGTTTTATATTTTTGTCAGTTGCCAAATCCTATAAACAGCAGCACTGAAATACCCTTTGTGCAGTTCATATTTCTGTTTTTGTATGTAGCCCAGCTGGCTGCCTGTCCACACACAGCATTATGGTCAGCTCATGGTCTTTCATATACTTTAAATTTTTGTTATATGATATATTTGTATTGTATATAATTTAATTTTAAAATTAGATTTGCTTTAATCGATACATATTGTGTATACTTGAGGACCACTGTGGGATATTTGACTCCTGTGTACATTGTGTGATGTTTAAATTCAGATAAGCCTATCTATGTCTTTAGCCATTCACCATAAGTGTGTGTTTTTTTGTGTGTATGTGCATGTATGCATGCGTTTGTGTGCAAAAATGTGTGCTAGTTTGCATGTACCTGCCCGAGGTCAACCTTCAATATCATTCCTCAGACATTGCCTGTCTTTTTTTAAAAGATAGTGTTTATATACATTATTATAATCTACACTTGCCGTGACTTACATACACACCTTGGGTGCCAGAACCCTGGCTGGGGTGGCAAGGGAATTTAGAAAAGACAGATACACAGGGACATACACTAAAGTGGGCTTATGTGGGATTCTCTAACCACTACCACCACAATCTGGAACTCCTCCTGTTCATCAGGGTCCAACACAGGGTGGAGGAGTTAGCTAGTCGAGGGAGGAGATCTCTGTAGGCAGCCAGCTCAGGCTGGAAACACCCCGGAGGAGGAAGCTCCAGTTGTCCATCTGTGCTCACATCGCCTGGTTGTTTATAAACACTCATCCTGGATCTTCCTGCGGAAGTCTTTCCTTCCTCTAAACCTGGCTCATATGAGGAATGGCTTTGCCAATGTACTATGGGCCAATTGGTTTGGGAGTTCTCAAGAGTCCGTGCTCATGTTGAAGCACAGATCTGTGCAGGAGTTCAGTCGCTCAGAGGCTCCTCTGTGCCTATGTCCACTCTCTCTATGAAGCAATAGAAAAGAATGTTTCGATCCTTCTGTGTGTACTTAGAACTTCTTGCACACCACCCTCCGGCCTTAGCTTGGGCTATCACCATACTACGGGAAATGTCTATGAAACCAGGGTCCGGTCATGTCTGGATTTCTCTCCTGGATTATTTCATTAGCGTAATGATCTCCAGTCCCAGTCATATTGTAAATGAAAGGTTTCATTCTCTTTCAATAATGGAATGAGGAATAAATGTGTATATATAATACATATATGCTAACATATGCGTATGTTCCCCTACTTTCATATATATATATATATATGTGAAATATGTAATATATATGTATATATACATGTCATAAAAGTGAGTCTCTAGTAACTGTTTCCTTTCATTAAAAACCGATTATTGTAAAGCTCTTAGGTATTTAGTATATTTCAGGAACAAATTATGTTCTTATGTATTTTAGCTCTCTTAGTCCCCACAAAAAAACATATCAGAAGATGACTGTAGAGTGTATATTTTATGAAAAAGAAGCTGATATTCAAAGAAGTTAGATTTTTCTGAAAAACTACGTATAAGGATAAGAAGATCCACAGAAAGGTCATACAGCTAATTCAGAAAGTGTTAGGACTTGATACTAGGCTGGATCTAAAATTGGGGCCCCCAATTACCTTACTGTACTCAAGGACTTTTATTCTGATTCCTGATTCTATTTCACTAACATTTATTAAACACGTGTCTTTTGGAATTTTGTGTTTTAGATTTCTCTTTGGTCCACTTAGGAAAGGTCTGTGATTTTACTCTGCTCCCAAGGTAGCCAGTTAGTCCATGGCAGCAATTAACTATGGAGAGAGGATAGATTCCCCATCCGTGGCAGATTCTCTCGCAGTCCTTCAGTCAGTGCAGACAGCCCAAGCTGGGTGTCTGTAACGCTAACCTCCTCTCAGTTCCTTGGGTACCCTGAGGAGCATCCCAGAAGAATGCAGCACTAAGAGTGGAAACTGAGAAGCTTGCAACTTAGGAGCACCTCAGGCCTGCGGAGCCTGTTTGCAAACCTGCAAACCCTTGCTGAGGGGAAAGCAGCCTTTGTTCTAACGCTCAGGAGAACTCTGCCCCCAGCTCCAGCAGGAGATCTTCCAGCCTTCTTCTGAGGAGGTTTATTGTATAAACACCCCTCCAGAAGGTGAGCAAGCTGTCATGGAAGTAATTAATTTTTATTCTTATTATTTTAGTTCCAGGACTGGAGTCCAGGGCTTCCTCTTTATGTAGGCGTAGGCGAGGGAGGCAGGTGTTCCCCCACTGAGCTACACCCATCCACATGGCTACGCCATCTAAGCTTTAACGGAAGTACTAGAGACCTGGAAAAGCCATTCTCAGCACTCCTAATGTTTTTCTTCCGTATCCTAGCAGCACACATTTGACTCAGGTGTAAGCCTAGTTTTTTTCTCCATTGAATCCAGCCCTTTGATTTTGCGCATGTTCATACTGGGACTAGATGAGAATGGATTTAGTGAACTTACCCCGGAGCTCCTGTCTGCTCTAGGGTTGGTCATTTTCTTGCCTTTTTTTCTTTTCTTTGATACTGAAATCAAATCACTCACTTGATTCCTTTATATGTGGTGGGCTTATCTGCTCTTACTAGTTTGTTCAACAAGCATTTGTTCAGAGTCAAGTAAGATCTGGGGGACACAAACTGACCTATCAAGGCTACCCACATAGCTTCCAGCCCAACTGGGAAGAAGAAAGAGGGCAGGGCTTCTGAGAAGGCTTGCAGGGCTCATTGTCCCTCACGGGCTTCTGGGTAAAGGTGTGGTGGGTGAAAGGCGCTGATGGTGATGGTTGTGTGAAGAAATGTAGGCAAGAGCTTCTCTTATAAAAGCTATAAGATAGCTCATTTTCCCATAGTACATCTAGGACAGTGAAGCTGTACAGAACAAAGCAAAGGAGGAGTCTAGGTCAGCTCAGATGGGACAGCTCAGGAAGGCTATGCACACTGCTGTGGGACATCTGGGCACCAGTGTCATTCATTCTAAGTAAACATTTATTCTGAAGTGCTGTCAACCTCAGCTTCTTCATTCCATAGCCAAGAAGACATGAACTCAAAACAGAAGGCTAATCTGGTCACATTTGCGTCTTGAGTGATGATGGTTTGGGAACGAATCCAGGGAAAGGGAGTCCCATTGGGAACTCCTGTACCCAGTCTAGGGAGAAGCGGGTGATGTTGAAACCAGGAAATACAGCGGAAGAAGATAGGTGCAGACCGGAAGGACTAGCATCAAGAGAAGCCAGTGCCAATGCAAGTGGGAGCCGAGGGAGAAAGCCTTTAGGGAAACTCGAGCACTGGGAACACAAGGAGGGAGGAAATGATGGGAGAAGAGGTATTCTAGCATGCGTATATGGGTCAGTGTGTGCCCCGAGGTCCCACTTGTGGGCTCCTGGAGAAGATCTGAGGAGAGGAGTCGGGAGTGTGGTCTGGACGGGAACCACAGGAGAGGCAGATGAGGAGACAGTGTCAGCAAAAATGGAAAACCAGGCATTCTGACAGAGAGAGAAGGCAGGGGGAAAAGAACATACAGAGGGAGCTAAACTATTGAGAAGGCTGCAGAAGGCCCCAGAGAAGTTGTATAAAGTGGGAACTTGGAAAACAGACAGTGAGTGTCCCTCTTGGAAAATGAGATTCAGAACTGCCCCACAGACCCAGTGGAAGCACATTGATCTAGCAGAGAAGGCTCTTCCCACAGGCATCATTTTTGGCCACGGTGACTAGGAAGAGATGCTCCTGTAAGAGCATCCTTCCGTGCATGTTGCTTGACCAGGCGTTCACCCTCTATCTGCCATTATTCTCAGTCCATTCGTCCCCTGGTTAGACATTTCAGCAAAGAGAGTGACTTCATACTACTCCAGCAGAACTCGTCAGCCCATAACCATCAAGTTATTCTGTGTCTGCAGAGATGATCAGGTAGGTGAGAATGTCTCAAGGAGACTTATCAGTATGAATTATTATAAGATATTTCGATACCATGAAGGAATTAGGGGAGAGCATTGCTGATATTAGAAAGGAAGAAGCCAAAGTCACTAGAGGAAGTTCTGGAAATCACCATGTTTCACTGGAAGGTGAGCTAGGATGGGGCTAGATGAACATTCCCTAAAGTGAGTGGGAAGAACGTGCAGGGTAAGGTGTTAGAAGCTGTGAATGGGACACACCTCTGGGGACCACATAGTTACTAGTGTCTCTATCTTTATCCCTATGTGCATGCAATTTTCTTCTCACTGGCACATCCCAAGGTTCCTAACTGCACTGTATAACCTACGGGCCTGAAGCCTTTGTTATAGATGAACTTCAGGGCCTCCTCCATCTCTTTCAGGAAAGAGCTAATGTCCAGCATAAAAGTTATCCATTTCAGGAATGTTTCAGGACGTGGGGATGGGGATTAATGATAAAGCTGTCTGTCTCAGCAGTGATAACTGACATTTGTGTTTGCTGCAGATGCCTGGAGAGTTCTCGCTTGTGTGAACAACAACAGCAACAAACCCTACAACTCTGTTCCCTAGCCACGTGGCAATGAGGACATGCTTGGGATTTTTAAGGACGCTTCTAGGCAGCTCTGCGAATCAATTCTATGTGTATAAATTACGTGGCTTGTCAACTTATGATCTGGAAATTGTTTTCTGTCACTCTGCAGTGGACAGTTTTCAGTGGTGTTTAATGTTTCTGCTCATTGATACGGTTAATTAGGAATTGACAGTAATTCTGAGCTTTAGTGCATTTTGCTCTTGAGGGAAGGAGGCAGTCCCAGGAGAGTTTAGCTCTCATTTTTTTGAATTATTAAGAAAACTGCTTCCACGATTTAGTGTAGTGGAAGCTGATTGGTAAAAATCAACCTATTTGAATAGTTTTTGCTTCTGAACTCATAGCTGCAAATCCCACGTGTATTGTCACACTGCTAAGGATGTGGTTCAGGAAGAGTTGTACAGCTAGGTGTGTGTGGCTGAGAAAACCATACTGTGCACTTGGAGTGGATAGTTCATGTAATGTTTCACACAAGTGCACACAGTGGGACTAGGTGAGATGGTGGATGACTGTCATACACATGCACACAGTGGGACTAGGTGAGATAGTGGATGACTGTCACACACATGCACACAGTGGGACTAGGTGGGATGGTGGATGACTGTGTCACACGTGTGCACACAGTGGGACTAGGTGGGATGGTGGATGACTGTGGCGGTCATTTCACAGTAAACACTGTTTTCAAATCATCACACTACACACCATAAATATATATGGTTTGATTTGTCAACATGCCTCAGTGTGAGCTGGAAAGAAGTTGATGATAATAAAATAGTAGTCAAATTTTATCACGTTATTTATGGAGTTCAAACAAATTTTGGTTAGCCTAGTTGTCAAAGTCCAAAAGATAAGAAAACAATTCTCAGCATGAATAAACTGGGGATGTATCATGGCATCAGAAATTTATTTTCCAATGCATTTTACAGCTTATGCTGAGAAGCACTTCCTATCTTCTGAACTTTTGAACTCTCTATGTTTTGGGATGAGCGCAAACGAACTCAGACTTCCATTAAATATGCTGCAATACTAAATGCACAAGAAAACAAGTAGGCACTCAACACTCAATGCACACTGGCCAATTATGTGATAGCAGAGTAGCTTTAGGGCTATTATGCACTACGGGAATGAATTTTGATATAGGAACCACAGTAGGCACCAGCCGTTACATCATACAGATGTGGGCTTTGCATTTCTTAAAAAGCAAATTTTGCTTGAATTCAACTGACAGTTAAGAAGTGTGAGCCAGGAAACAACTCTGTCAGCATTCTCCGACTTTCATAAATCTATTTACAGGAGAGGTCCCATTAACATTTTAATTGTTTCCCTGCTAAACTTGCTCTAGCTGCCACCTTTAAAAGGTTCAGGTTCATTAAAATTTAAGGGACCAGAGAGTTTATGTTCTATTCTAATGACCCAGAGGTGGTTGCAAAGGCTCTAAACATTCTTTTCTTTGCTTCATTGAACAACTGAGGGATTCCCTCTAGTTGGTAGACACGTTCCACAGTAGGGTGTTGTGTTGATTTTTTTCAGGCTCCTCAGAGTACATTCTGTGACTCTCTTTTCTTGCCTGAATACAAGGTGCTAGGATCTTCAAAGGTACATTACATCTGGGCCCCTTCTCTCATCTGCTCTTCACTCCTCTGGTCTACCTCCCCTGCCCCTTTCAGGAGGAGCACATCCATACATATGCGCATAGAGACTGTGAGATTGTTCCTCTGTTACTATTCTCCTTAGTTGCTCAAATAGGCTCTCCCCTTGGTCCCTTACTTACTGATTTGGTGAGGCTTGTACCAGACTATTTTGGGGGGGCCATCAACCAGCTTCCAAATCATGACCCAGAGACTTATTATTAGTTTAGAATACATGAGCTAGCTTAGGCTTGTGCCTGGCTGGTTCTTTTAACTTAAATTAACCTGTTTATCTACCTCTTGCAGCAGGGCTTATTACCTTTCCTACTTCTGTTTATCTTACTTTCACTGCCTCTCCACGTCTGTCTCACTGGCATCTGCCTGGCTTCTGGTCCCGGGCATGTCCCTCGTCCTCTCCTCCTCCTCTCATTCTTCCCTTTTTCTTTTTCTGAGCCTCGATTTCTCTTTCTAACTATTCTCTCCACCTGCTAGCCCTGCCTGTCATTTCTCTGCCTAGATGTTAGCCATTCAGCTCTTTCTTAGACCAATCAGGTGGCTTAGGCAGGGAAGGTGCAACGAATGCAACCGATTTTTACATAATTAAACCCATATCTTTGTATCATTAAACAAATGCAGCAAAACAGATGTATTATTTTTTTATACAGTAAAACTAATATTCTGTAGCATAAATAAATGTAGCACATGTTCACATTGTTAAAATAATATTCTACAGCATAGGCTGACTGTCCAGGAGTCGGCAGGTACTTTGGATTTTGCCCCTTTAGCATTGGGATTACAAACACTTGGTACCAATTCTTCTCTAAAGAACCTTTCCCATTGATAATAATGGAGCAGTATCATCAGGGCACAGAAGGAGAACATTATTTTACTTCTGTGGAGAGCTGGAGCTGGAAGGGAGTGATGGTCAATGCCAGTGGACCTCAGAGCTTCACCCAAGTAAACCATGCTAGAAAGCAGTAAGACTTTGTAGTGTCTTGGTGTCGAAGACAATTTGTATGCTACGGTTTGCCTGTAACATTGAGGTTGGCAATATTAAACACATAGATGGATATGGAAATAGTAATAGCTGCGAGTAGGGGGTTACTTATCATTCCTTAGAAAATGCGTGTTTTCTATGCATTTATGAGACTGAAGAATGAAGGGGAGTGTTTGTGTGGCTCTTTCCGGAAGAAATTACGATGGGTTTTGCTCACAGATTGTGGCGCATTTCCCAATGTTCTGTTTTGGAGCCTTTAATGCTTGTCCAGAAGGTTCTAAATGTTGATAATGGAGGCCGATGAGGGTAGATTTAAGTTTCTCACATGCAAAGGGCACTTATATGGCACAGTCTCATTAGTTGATTTTGGAATCTGTTTTGGCTCAGGGAACATGTAATTTATGTTGGTGCTGACTCTCTGTATCATTGTGAGACAGTTTTCATCCTCCAGAAGGAGAACTCCCCTGCAGGCCATGGAGGAAGCCCTGTACAAGTGGGGTTTGTCTGCATGGGCATAGTAAGGACCCCAGTGTCCATGGAAATAGCAAAGCCTTCCTAGGTGAGGCTAGAGGGAGAGCAGAACTCTCTTTTCATGTGAGTGTGAATGTTGACAGTGTATGCAAAATCCATCAATCACAGCTTCCTCCTCTGGGATGACTGCAGCCTGATACTGCTCCCTTACAGAGACCCCACCCAAATCTGGTAAAACCTTCCTCCTCATGCAGCTGTATACCATCAACCCACCTTATTCAGCTGTATATAGGAAACTTACCTCCTTGATTCAGATGTATAAGGTAAACACAATGAGGTTCTGGGTTGCTGGTGTTGTTGGTGAATCTCCATCAGAATGCCTGAACTCCCTGAATATCTCTCTCTCTCTCTCTCTCTCTCTCTCTCTCTCTCTCTCTCTCTCTCTCTCTCTCTCTCTCTCTCTCCCTCTGTCTCTCTGTTCTCTGTCTCTCTCTTTCTCTCTGTGTGTTTCTTCTTCTTAGTCACTGTCTCTTAGTTATTGCTATGACAAAACTCTGTGAAAAGGAAGAACTTAGGAGTTTGCTTACAGTTTCCAAGGGTTAGTCCTTGCACACCGTGGGGTGGGGCATGGCAGCAGGCAGGCATGGCACTGAGGCAGCAGCTGACAGTTCACATCTAAATTATGGGCACAGGCAGAGTTTGGGACTGAGACTTTTGAAACCTTAAAGCCCACTCCCAGTGACACACCTCCTCCAACAAGGCCATACCTCCTAATCCTTCGGCAATAGTTCCTATATTCCAGGACTAAGCATTCAAATATGTGAGTCTCTGGGGGACATTCTTATTCAGACCACTACAGCCAGCTTTTAGACCCAAGTCATGCTGCAAATGGTGATCTACACTTTAAACTCTATACTTGGGTTCTGTCTTCTCTCAGTCTCTGACAGCCACCATCTGAGCTTCCATTTTCATGAATTTAGCTCCACATAAATGGAGTCATAGAGTGGTTATCTCTTTCTGATTGGTTATTCTTATAGCCTTACATCTAGTGGCTCATCCACGTTGTAGCATGTGGTAAGATTGCTTTCCTTTTTTTCCAAGCTATATTGTATTCTCCCACATTTACCATATTTGTCTCTATCAACTGTGGATGAACATCTGGGTTCCTTACAATGGTTGGTTATCAGGAGCAGTGCTGCTAGGAAGGGGGCCATGTAATTCTACAGTTTAGAAATTTTTCAGTGTAACTTTAGTCACAGTGCACTGAGAATGAACTTTGGGTCTACTTTGGTTACTCTGTATGTGCCTGATCCCAGACAGCTTGTGGGTCTTCTGAAGGATGAAGTGGCCTGGCCAGGACCAGCCAACTGTAGCCCTTCACCAGTTTCAATGTCAACAGAAGAGGACACTAAAAGTCTTCATTGTTGTGTGCCTCAGGGACTTCCCAACCTCATCTTTTCATAAATTTTAGCCTGTTTTTCTTGTGGAATCCATATTTTGACCTTAACAAAATGTTTGATATTTAATTTAGAATGCATTAGTGATAGATCTACAGATGTTTGGGCTCTGATCAACTCTTAGGTCAAGGAAAGTCACCTGCAGTTCCTAACTTTCCAAAGTCTTTGGCCTTTAAGTTAAATATGCTCATGAATACTTTCATGTGTGTGTGTAGCCTCATTATTAATAGGCTTGCTTCTTGCTCTGGCTACTATAATTACTTCAAAGCTTAGCGGCTTCCTCTATTGCCCCAGGTAAGACAGCATCTATGCTCTGGCATGACTTCTGTGTAAATGGTCCTTTCTATGGGAGACATGGGTGCCATTCTTTATGGGACCTCTCTTCCCTCTGGAGACAGACACCTCAAGAGAACTGAGAACCCCAGAAGTAGACTTCCTCTCTGAGAACATCTTAAAGACTAGCCAAGAATGGAGCTTGAAAAAGAGGAAGTCATTCTCACTGACAAGAGGGGAGGGCTCCGTATGGGGAGAATTGTAAGTCGGGCTTCCCCTTCCATGTGTAACAAGGGACAGAAGAGCTTTGGACCGACAGACAAACTAAATGCCACCTGTCAGAAAAGTGAGTGTTTGGAATTATATGAGATGGAAAACACATATGAGAGGAAGGGGCTAGGAATGGGAAGTTTAAATTAAAATGAATTATTCCAGGAAGGGATGATAAATGGCCTCTTCTGGTGGAACCTGAGCCTTGTGGTGCTCACAAGATGCTGAGATGCCACCACTGACTGTGTTCTGGAGAGCTTATTTGCCAAGGAAATAAACTTGCTTTCTCATGAAAAGTATTTTTAAGATTTCCATGTATTAGAAGGAAAAAAATAAGGTGGAAGCATCTTAAGTGTCCAAGAACGAGCAAGCAGTTGGGTGAAATTATGGCATATCCTTACAATAGAACATTTATGCAACCATTAAAAACAGTGTTTACAAAGAATTTTAATGACCAATAAAATGCCTATATTATAATAAGTCAAAAAAGAGGCAGGATACAAATGCCTGTAACAGCACGATTTTATGTATAAATGTATAAATATAAAGACAATAAGCACGAATGGAATGAAATACATCAAACTATTTTAGTAGTCTTTATCTCTTGGTGGTGAATTGTGGGTACATTTTATGCACTCAGCTACTGTTTATAGTTTCAGACATTTTTTTTTACAATGAGTGTCTATTACTTTTTACTTAGGAAAAAATTATAATATACCTCTGAGATGATCTTTCAACATTTAATCTGTTATTGACAACAGTCATTTGAAGAAAACTTTGAGAATTTTTTGAGCCACTAGGGTCACCAAAAATTTATGGGCAAAATAATTTTTTCTATAGTTATATTGTGTCTTCTATGACAGCATAGGAAAGGAATTTTATGGCTCCTCTGTATCTCAGTAAACATTTGTCATTGTGCGTGCTCTCTGGGTGCTGTTGCCTTGTCTTCCAGTGAAAATCAATCAGGAGACAGAAACGGTTCCCCTACATAAGAGTTGAAGTGTCCAATAGCGGAAGGAGCAAGCCATTCACCTGGATACAGTCTTGCTGCCACGTTCCATGTTGATGAAGCATGCAGTCATGAAACTGTGAGCCACAGCATAGCTTCTCAGACAGGCTTGCTGAGGGAAATCCCATTGGAGTCTTGTTTCTCACCCTTTTTGTTTCCTTCCTCTTCTGTTTCTCTTTCTTTTTTCTTCCTTTTCTCTTCCCCTCCATGTTTCTACACACCCAACCCTCTACCCCACCCTTACCCATCTACCCATGCACACCAAGAGATTTTATATATATGACCATATAGTCTTAATTATTGACAACAGTCATTTGAATAAAACAGTCAGAATAAATTCATAGTGTATTCCACATATGTATGTATGTATATATATATATAGTAATACTATAGCCCAAACCCTAATATATTAATACATCATATAATTATGTAAACATTATATAATCATGTATGTATATAATATGTATTTGTATAGTCTTAGGTGTATCAGACTTTCTTTTGGGCTACCAACCAGTTCCCAAATCATGACACAGAGACTGATTATTAGTTATGAATGCTCGGCCTTAGCTTAAGCTTTTCCCACTAGCTCTTACAACTTAATTTAATCTCTTTCTCTTCACCTGTGTTTTGCCTCTGTGCTTTTACCTTTCTTTCATTCTGCGTGCCCTACTCCATGTCTGATTGGCTGGCGGCTGCCTGACTGGCCCTGAGCATCTCCCTCTCTTTCTTCTTCATTCTCTTCGTTCTCCCCAACCTAACTTCCTCCTCCTACTTACTCTCTCTACCCACCAGCCCCACCTATCCCTCTCCTGCCTAGCTATTGGCTATTCAACTTTGTATTAGACCAATAAGGTGCCTTAGGCAGGCAAGGTGCAACAGCAACACATATTTACATAATTAGACAAATACAGTGTAAACAAATGTAACACATCTTTGCTTAAAGTAATATTACACAACGTTTAGGGTTGCTATTGCTGTGAAGAGACACTATGACTACAGCAACTCTTATAAAGGAAAATATTTAATTGGGGTGGATTGCTTATAATCCAGAAGTTTATTCCATTATCATCATGGTGGCAAGCAAGGTAGCATGCAGGCAGCTGTGGTGCTAGAGAAGGCTCTCAGAATTCTTACATCTTGGTTCACTGGTAACAGGAAGAGGTCTGTCTTACTGGGCATGACTTGAGCATATGTGAGACCTCACAGCCCACCTCCACAGTGATACACTTCCACCAATAAGGTCATACCTACTTCAACAATGTCACATCTCCTAATAATAGTGCCACTCCCTTTGGGAGTCATGTTCTTTCAAACAACTGTACACACACACACACACACACACACACACACACACACACACACACATATACACAAACACTCAAAATGTGTATGCAGGAGATGGAACCTGAGTTACTCAGAAGAGCAGCCGGTGCTTTTAAGTAAGTCATTGCTCCAGCCTCCAATAAGTGTGTGTCCTAGGCTCATCAGCTTTTTTTCTGTACCACAGAGTTAGCACAAGCAGCATTGTGGGTGGTTACAAGTCAACCGAATTAATACCTTGGGAGAATGCACAGGAGGTTAGGTGTAGTAACATTCAATAGTGTGAGCTTTATAATACTGTTAACACTAGTGATGGAAGTCTGGAGGAGGAACAAAGGGGAAGGATAGGGAAAGGAGAGATAAAGAGAGAGATGCGTGAAAGAAATAGCAAATCTGGAGGAAGCCAGGCCTTGTACTTGTCTCTTCTGTTGCAAGAATTTGTGGGAAACTGTATTTACAAGTGATGGAGGGGGGGGCGGAGGGAGACCCAAGACTGACTAACTGCTGTGAAGGTGAGGAAGTGGGAGACATTTTAAGGAAGTGAGGGAGTCAGTGCAGGAGAAGAAAACCATGTGGTGAGCTCAAGGAACCCCTCACTTACCCACCCCAAAATCCTACGTATAGCAGCTGGACATGAGTTAAGTCAATTAAGTCAATCCAGGAATTTTCAGATTGAGGTTGTGCACAGAGATGGTCCAGAAGGCTTCCTTCCCCTAATTAGGGTCTGTCTTCCTAGGAGATAAGGTTGGGAAAGGGTTCTGCTTCTCAAAGCCGCATCTAACACACTCGCTCTGATTCAGGGGTGGCAGGGTCAGGGGTGAGTGATACTGTTGACCTGAAGCATGTGAGGTCGGTAGGTAAGACCACAGTTTGCCTTCTCAAGCACGCAAGTCTCTGCCTGGTAATGCTGGCTGACTCATCGCATAGGTGGGCTTTTTTTTTTTTGCTACATCCTTTCATATGCATATACTTTCTCTGAGAGGCTGAACAGTGTTTTGGAAAGATTATATACCAGGAAATGTGATTTTATTCATTCAAAAATGGGATTTGATTGCATCTTGCGTACCAGACAACATGCCCTGAGTCGGAATGACAATGGCGCAGGACTGTTATGGTCCTTGCCTAGGAGAAGTTGCCTTCCAGGGTATGTGTGGTAAATGAACAGTCGAGCACTTTTTAGGAAAAGACAGGTCCACATCTCTGTCTACTGGGCTCAGAGTATCTCACCAAGGCAAAGGGTGTGTGTGTGTGTGTGTGTAGCAGGAATGGGGGATGTGAACTTTCTAAGCAGAAAAAGTGGTGTAGGTGGAGTTCCTATAATTAAGGCAGAGTCTGGTACTTTGTGGGACCTGAGAAGAGGAGGTTAGGCCAGAACAGGAAGAGCTGAGTGACAGCCAACAGCAGCTCTCCGCTCAGTCTCCTTTACTGTTGGCCACAGTAGGTCAAGAGAATTCTCCCAGGCTGCCATTCCATGGGAAAGCAGGATTGTATTGGCTGCCAGGAGATCAAAGGAAAAAAAAAACTAGAGACAAGTTCTTTTCTTTTGGGGAAATGCTGGCTCATGAAGGAACTGGGCTGGGTCATAAATGCAGAAAGGAGTGAGTTGGAAGCCCCTCTTTGCAAGACAAAATGTATCAGGTTGTAAGATGACCTAGAAGTTTCTATAAGGTTCATCAGAGCAGGGGTAGTATGTGAAGAGCCAGTGAAGAAAGACACTGAGGAAAACGCGTTTTGGGAAAGTCTACTTTGACATTGACAGGTCCGGTCTTGCGCAGGCACACTGCAGGCAAACGCCACCACGGAAAGGTCAGCATAGCAGTGACTGTCACGCCCCGAAGACAGTGTTTGCAGCCCTCTCCCTATCTCTGGCTCTTACAATCTTTTCTTCTCCTTCTTCTGGAATATTCCCTGAGCCTTAGAGTGGGTAGAATAAGTGTCCTCTATAGGACTGAGAACTCTGCCATCGATAGTCACTATCCAGATGGGGCTTATGGAGCCCTTCCCAGCTGGACTATTTATTGGCAGCTGGCAGATGCTGGAAGAGGGTCAGTCACGGCCTTCGGCTGTATGCCAAATGGTGGCCACTGGGCTCCAGTGGGTGGTTCTGAACCGATGGCCACAGAGATGACCGCAGTTAAAGTCCTTAGTCACCCTGTAAAACTAAAAGGTTGTGGGGCAGGGTCCTTGGGGATACGGCAAGTTTGAGGGAGATAAGAAAGGATGGGGTAAAGTATGCACGTTAACACTTTACCATCAAAGAATCCATTAAATCAATATAAAGAGAAGAAAACCTCACTTTGATTTTACTCTGCCTCCCCCACTTTGAGAAACGCTGCTCTTAGTGGGGTTAATTGGGTCAATTCCAGGCTTAACAAGAAAGAGCTCCAACGTGTCATCTGTGGCTGGCAGAGCACATGTGCTAAATGGTAGCTGTTGCTTTTATTTATTTATTTATTTATTTGGCAATTTTAGAACCAATTCAGTTTATTTCATTTTTTGACTAGTGTGTGAATATTGATGTTTTTGAACTAGTACTCTGGTGTGACATCCATGTCCCTTAGTAGATCAGAGAAGCCTGAATCCACCCTGAAAATGTATATATATATATGTATATATATATACATATATATATATATATATTTTAGCAATTATCTGAAGTAGGTGTGTGGAACTTTGGTCTTATTGATGTGCCTTTGAATTTTGAAAGGAATAAAAACTTCCTTTGTGACAACTATCTGCTAGAAAACAAGATTGCTCTGAAGAACATAGCCTGCATCTGGAGGAATTCATTCCTGACCCAACTGAGTGCACAGGCAGGCAGGATCAATAGGCAATCTCTGGCTCCATGGGATGCCAGCCTCCATGGCCCCAACCTCCAGGCTCCTGCTCTGCTTGGCATCCAAGATTCCCCTAGCAACTGCACTGTGAGCATCCTTAGCATCAGTGATGTCCAAGAAGAAAGTGAGGACCTATGAAACAATACTATCTTAGGCACATTTTGTTTGTAGTAGGGGTCAAAGAATAATGCTTCAAGCCCGATCCACTTCCTGCATAATTTTTATGACACGGACTTAAGGCTGCTATCTGTACTAAATGTGAAATTTTGAGAATTAGCGTTATCTCACATCCTTGTTCACAACACTTGTGTATACATGGTGTGTCTGTGAGCGTGAGAACAAGCCACAGAACCTTGTCATCTATTACTATCTCTATTTGTTCAGGTGAATTATAGGATGCGATATAAAATTGCAATTATTAAGTTCTGTTTATTGGGTCCCTGCTCTTTTGTGTTCTTACAGCACATAGTAACTATGATGCCTTGTGCTTACAGCACACAGTAACTAAAATGTCAGGTACTTCCAGTACACAATAATTACAAGGAAAGGCATTTGTAGACAGCCATAATCAATAACTACAATGCCACATACTTGCAAGAAATAGTAACTTGAAATGTCCACTATTTACAGCACACGATGACTAAAATGCCAGGTACTCACAAGGCAGGGACTTAGATCACAGTGACGACAATGGCAGGTGCCAACAGCACATGATGACCAGTAATCTGTGATGCAAGGTCCTTATGCAGCATAGTAACTGCAATGCCAGATACTTAGAGTAGACAGTAAACAGCAGCTACAATGCTAGGTCTTGAACACACCAAGTAAATACAATGCCAGGTAATCACATCCCACAGTGACAGATGCCACTACTTCCACACATGGGAATAACTGCAACAGGTGCGCACAGCAATTAAAGCTAAAATGACAGCTACTCAGGGCACACAGTAACTCTAATAGCAGGTACTCACAGCACATGATAACTATTAGGTTCATGGAGACACAAGACTGCATGCCAGGTACTCACAGTACATGGTAACTACCAGGCCATAACCCAACACACAGTAAGTACAGTGCCAGGTATTTCGTACCCATGGTAACTACAATGCCAGGACCTTACAGATCACAGTAACTTCAGGGCAACAACAATTTCAGGAAAGCTTCCGGTTCCCCAAGATTTTGACCTCCTGCTTCTCCTCCCCACTTCATTTTCCCAAGCACTGTATTCTGCACTTTGCTTATATTTTTGTCCATTTTCACCTTTGGCTCTACGTTCTAATTAATCCTATCAGTAAAAAAATCGGGAATCAGAGGTGAGTTAGCAGCAGTGTAGAGCAGAAAGGGCTACGAAACAGCAAAGCTCCACTGGCCATGGACAAAGGCTCACATTTAGCTGAAGCATTAATCTAATTAATCTTATCAGTAAAATATCCGGAGTCAGATATCAGGGCAACAACCTGAAAGATCAGAGAATGGGAGCAGCCATCAGTTGCTTCCCTCTCGTTCCTCTGTCCAAAAGGCCCTACATTCTCTCTCCGTCCCTCCCACCCACCTTATCACTTCCTGTCTCCTCTCTGTACAGACCTCCAGACCTCTATGGTTAACTAGTGGCTAGCTCCACCCTCTGACTCCAAGGAAGCTTTATTTGTGAGAGCACAAACAAAATATCACACAACATCTAGCTAGCATCTGGAGATGCCAACTTGCCAACTCCTATTTTTCTGATGAAGACTGCAACGCGCATGTAAGGATTAGGATCTGCTAAGGTCATGTAGCCAGCACGGGGGCAGGTTAAGACCAGCTAGTCTAGTCCTAAGGCCTGAGTAATGTCAGATGCCACATTTGACTCTTGTGGGAGGTGTCTTTAATTCTGTACCAACAGTTGTTTGCTTCCTGTTTACTAGAGGTAGATAGCAGGGTGAACTTCAAGGAAATTTAACCTTAAAGCTTCGACATTATTGAGTTAAGCGGTTTTAGTTTAACTATCCTCTTTACAAAACCGAGAGTCTTTTGAGAGAGAACTGGGAAGAACTATCTAGGTAAGTCAGCCTGTGAGCTTGTCTTAACAGAATTGGAAATATCACCTCGAATGTGGGAGGTGTTGTTTCCTGGAGCTGGCCCTGAACTGTGTAAGAGAATAAAAAACTAGCTGACATAATCAGCAAGCAAGCTAAGAGTCAGTCGTTTCTCTCTGCTCCCCACTGCAGATACAGTGTGCCTACCTGCTTGACCGTCTGCCTTGACTTTCCTCAAGAGAAGACTGTAGCCTAGAACTGTCAGTCAGACCAACCCCTCTTCACTTGAGTTGCTCTCAGTTAGGGTATTTTATTTTAATCACAACAGGAATGAAAGAAGAGCCAGAAGGAAATTCCTGACCAGTCTGTGAATGGCACAGTTGGGATTCAAGAATTCTTTTTTTTTCTTCTTTTCTTTTCATTTAAATTACCTTTTTTTCATTTATTTTACATACCAACCACTTTCCCCTCCCTACTCCTACCATCTCCTCTCCTTTTCCATCTACCGCTCTCCCCATCCACTCCTCCTCCATCTCCATTCAGAAAAGGACAGGCCACCCATGGGCTTGCACAAAGCATGGCCCATCAAGTTGAGGCAGGACCAAGCTCCTCCCCTTATATAAAAGCAGGGCCAGGTATTCCAGCATGGGGGACAGGTTATTAAAAGCCAGCTAAGTGCCTGGGAGAGGTCCTTCTCTCACTGTTAGAAGCCTTACTAAGAGACCAAGCTACACAATTGTCACACACATGCAGAGGACCTAGGTCGGTCCCACACAGGATCCCTGACTATTGATCCAGAGTCCATGAGCTCCTGCAAGCTCAGGTTAGTTGTCTCTGTGGGTCCTCCCCTCCTGACCTCCCTGGCTGGTATAATCCCTCCTTCCTCCTTCTCTCCTCCCTTTCAAGAATTCTTTAACTGTCCTCTCTTCTGTGGTCACGGGGCCAAACTTCAGTGCTTTTGTTTCTATGCACCCAGAGCTTTCGCTTCCACATCATGAGTTAAAAGACTTTAGATCAGTGTACGGTCGTATCCACAAGTCCCCCATCAGATGTAGAAAGGCCCCAAAGGAGAATTTTATCTGTGTTATTTGTCTGTGTTTAATCCTCTGAAAATATTTGTCAAGGAAACGAATCCATAGCATAATCTACATTTTAACCTACAAATCTATAGAAAGCCTGCCCTCTCTTGATTTTGAGATTTAGCACAGGGATTGGGGGTGGGCAACATAAAACGGTGCTGTCTTTGTGAGCCATCTGTTTGAAGATGGACTGTGATAAGATATGGGGAAAGTTGATTTATAAAGTAGAGATGCTGGCAGCATTCAGGAACAGTCAACCAGGTGTGATTCGCGGTTAGGATCCTTGGATTGCTCACTCGTTTAGTAAATGCTTCCACACACATGCTTTACTTCCCGCTTTAGTGACGTACAACAGTATAATGCCTTGTGTCAGATGAAGACTCTATGGACCAGGCTAACTTCCCTTTGAACTTCAGCAAGTCCCTAGTTAAAACTGTTATAGGGGTGACATGTACAATTTAGATATTTTCTACTGTACTAGGTTTCTTCCAGAATATTGGATGTTTGCATTATTAATAATGTTGATGAAGATTATATTATTACTCCGTAGTGTCTATAAAATGCAGAATCTATTGTTTCCTTTGTATCTTTTTCTAACTGCCAAACAAAAAAGCTTCAACTGTCATTTAATAAGCTTCTAAGGTGCACTTCAGGTTTTCCTTTTTGAGCTATAACTTGGGGCTGTGGTACTTAGCTTTTGTTGTCAGGTTTACTGATTTGAGAGTGACTGTGGAAACACCTCTGTGGATACCTGTGAGGATGTATCCTGAAAAGTTTAGCTGAGATGAAAGAACAACCCTGAATGTGGGTGGCACTATTCCTTGGGCTGGGATCTCGATGGTATAAAAAGGAGAAGGCATAAAGAATATCAGCATCATTGATCTCTGCCTACTGACTGCAGGTGAACGGGACCAGCTGCCCACTGTCTTGTGCTATAACTGCCCTTCCTTGACAGACTGTACCTGCCATAGGAAAGCCAACATGAATCATTACTACCTTACTTGCTTTTCCGTTGCCTATGTAGTCCCCACAACAATAGGAGCACTAACACCAGATGATACCTCTGTATCTTACCCAGTCTCTCAGCGTGCTTTAGAGCAATCTTACACAGCATCTGCCTGGACACAACTGTACAGTTTTAGGAAGTCACTTTAAATTCATTGTCTTCACTTGTGTTTTGCACAACATGACCTTTGAAAGGTTTGTGGGTAAACTCAGTATAACACATTCCCGGTGCTATTTACCGAAGAAGCTGTTCATGTGAGATTTACATATGACAGAAGGTAAATGCTGCTTGTGCAGACAAGCGCTGGTAATGTGTCATAGCAGATATTAATACAAAATGACATGTTATTTAAAACCTTATCAAGTGACCTTTTGATTTAGTTAATACGGCAAGCCTTCAGGATAGTAAAGACTAGATAGAAAGTCATGACCCCATCTGCATATTTAAATCACCTAAATCTGGTTACCACAGTCAGCATTACCAATTTCATCGATTACAGTTTTTATTTTACTTTGCACCCCTCCCCAAGTTTCCAGACAATTGAAAGTGATTAGGTGATCTATCTGTGTTTACTTCTTGATGAATGACACTTGGCACTAGACGCAAAGGAAAAAAAAATATTGTCATGAGTGTCTCGATTAAATGATATACAAGCTGCCAGGAATCAACCACCTACAGTTGAATTTTAGCTGGCTGCATGGGCTGCGGTCTTTCATTTCATCGATGGGGCAGCTCCGTGATTGCAGATGGGGTCTGGAAATATCCTCTAAAGAAAGATAGAGCTGTGGAGCTCTATCTGTGGAGCGAGTGAGGCTGCTGGCAGGTTTTGTGTGGTAACATTGGTCTGGAATCCGGAATCCCATCAAGACTGTTTTTGGGAGTGTGGCATAGTTGCCTCTGTAGAACTTAGAGAGTGGCCTATGCTGACAAGCTGGCTGCAGTCAGGCGAAGGAGCGCTGCTCCAATCACACCCCGCACCCCATCAGTAGATTCCTGAGGGCCAAGGAAGAGCTCTGTCTTGTGATGAAGCGGGGAGAGCAGTTGTTGGGTGATGTTTTACACCTTTGTTCTTTAGTCTTTTGACTTTTGAAGGACGACCCAGTTCCCAAATAAATACACAGAGGCTTATTGCTACTTATAAATTAACTAACTTTTCTTAACTACCACAACTACCTTTTGCCTCTCAGACTTTTTCCTTTCCTTTCTTCTTTAAATTTTACTTTCACTAGTACTCCATGGCTGACTGGGTTGCTGTACGGCTAGCTCCTGATGTCCTTCCTCTTTTCCTCCTTTTTATTTTCTCTGCCTGCCAGCCCGGCCTACCCTTTCTCCTGCCTTGCTAATTGGCTATTCAGCTCTTTATTAGATAAATCATCAGTGTTTTAGATCATAGTGTTTTAGATAGGCAAAGACTCACAGCTTCACAGAGTTAAATAAATGCAGCATAAACAAACGCAACACACCTTAAAAGAATATTCTGCAACAGGCAGTGTTCACATCTTCGTCATGCCTGTCCCTTACTGGAGAAGCCGTGTCCCCTCCCATCTAGAGGAATATTCCAAGATGCAAAAGAAACTAAGTGAATAAAAATACAGAACATGGTGACCTACTTGATAGGATTTCTGAAGACTTTGGACATTTTCCTTCCAACGTTTCAGTGACATGAAAATTGCTCAGAGAGGATAATGGTAATATCATCTAAAGCAGATAATGTAAGAGGCGACTTACATTCTTTATAAATATGTGCTTGAAGGGAAGTTTATGAAGAAACAGCAAAGACTTGACTGCTCCTGTTATCAATATTTATGGGTGAGAAAAACCAAACAGCATATTTACATAGCTTGTCAAAACTACACATCTAATTTTCCGCAGAAGCTTGACCTGATTATATGGTTTCCTGCCTCCCAGTGGCATACATGTGAACATTAGGCAGAACTTATATTGCTTTTGTATTTAAAATATAAATATAGCTTACATGATGACGAGTTTAATTGTCAACTTAACGCAACGTGGAATCACTGAAAAAAGAGTCTAAGTGAGGTCTAGGTTAGTTTGGCCTGTGGCCTGTCTGTGGCATGTCATTGCCTTGATTGCTTTCATTGCTATGGGAAGATCCAGCTGAGAGTGGGCAGTGTCATTTTCTAGGTGGGTCCTAGACCATGTATGAGTAGAGAAGGAAAGCTGAGTTCAGGAATGCGTGTGCCTAGCCCCTCTCCGCTCTCGAATAGGATCTGACTTCACCTTGACTTTCCTTCCGTGGTAGACTGTGACCTGGAGCTGGGGGCTATTTTATCACAGCAACGGAAATGAAAGTACAGCACCCTGTAAGAAAAGCCAAGGGAAACCCTGGCTGGACCCATGGAGTGTTTGGTTTAATTCGTTCTGCTTTGATTTGTACTCTGCTTTATTTGTTCTGGTCTTTGTTGATTCTTTTCTCCTTTCCCTTTCCTATCCTTTCTTCCTTCTCCATTCTTTCAGTTTTCAATTAGAAGCAATAGGCTTTAGGGGCCGAGGAGGAGCTTGACTGACAGAGTCCTTGCCTAGCATCCAGAAAGGAGGTCCTGACTTCATTTCCCAGCAGCCTATGAACCAGGAGTGGTGGTGCCCACCTATAATCCTGGTGGGTCAGAATATCAAGTCAGGCTCACCCTGGGCTACTTAGCAAATTCAGGGACAGCCTGGACAATGAGTGACCCTGTTAGAGAGGGCATGGGAAGAGACTGAGAATATTGGTGGCTAGCCAAATCACAGCCTCACTCACCCTTCTCTGGGGGCTGCCTACCTGTCCGAGGGGACTTCTTGGTTGTTACTTCTGATAATAGCTAAGGAACTCTCCAGTCCTATTTTTGGAGGTGACACTCCACGGGTCTCATAAATCCAAGAAATTTGAAATGTCTACTGCTCTTCTACGGATTGTATTTTTGAGCAGGCTGTCTCGTTGCTCTTGAATGCGAGGAGGCAGTGTTAACTGTTTCTGGAGGATTTCTGCTAATTTGATCTTTTAAATGTTGTAAGCAGAGAGACAATTACTCTGGCCTCCCGGGGTGGCAGGGAGAAATGTAAGATGGTGGTGTTTATCTCATGTTTTTAATTAACATGTTTGTTTTTAGGGTGCCTTTTCCTCTTTGACATTTCTCCCTCTGGACTCAGCAAGTTTTTGAATCGCTGGTTCTCTTGCCAGCAGAACATCCTTTGCAGAGAGGCCCTGGAGATGGGAAAGGACCCTGGAGATCTGGAGATGTTAATTTGTACGAGGAAATAAATGGCCTGTTTATTCCTGTGTGCATTTTAGTGCCGTCCCTTCCTTTCTTTAAATTAAGAAGTAGAAAATGTGTTTGTGCTTAAATGTAGTGTAAAGTTCCCCATATTCCTCTGGGTACAGGTATGTTTCCCCTACATGCAGAAAATATGTTCAAAAGCATATTGTCTCCTGAGACAGCATGCCTCCTTTCCATTGTTACTGCTGGCCTCTGTGAAGAAATGATATCTGAGTCATATTTTTTTCATAATATGTCATAGTAACCATGCTTCCTTATTTGTGTTTCTGTAACGTGAAGTTGCAGAGTCGTAATTAAAGAAACAGGCGGGTAGGCATTGTCCATCATTCTAATAAAACCCTACTTATCAAAAAGTAAAACATACAGAAGGAGGGCCTTCAGAGCACATGCCCCATCCTTATCTTCAGGCTGCCTCGCAATAAAGACAGCTCAAGGAAATGAAATGCTGGCCTACTTTAAAAGCCATTGAAATTAGTTTCAATACTTTTGCTCACACTAACCTTTCCAATTACAGTGTCATGGAATGGTGCTTTCTTGCTAGGATTTTACTTAATCTCTTATAGCAGAGAAGCCTAATCAAGGAGCACTGTAGAATAGTGGTGACAGGAAGTTAGAAGCCTGCGCCTGCACTCCTGATGCTCACACTGTGGTTGTGCCGGTTAGAGTGTATTTCACTGGCAGAGCTTGTGTTTAGCACACTTCAAGCCCTGGGGTCAATGCTCAGCACCTCTCTCTCTCTCTCTCTCTCTCTCTGTCTCTCTCTCTCTCTCTCTCTCTCTCTCTGTCTCTCTCTCTCTCTCTGTCTCTCTCTCTGTCTCTCTCTGTCTCTCTGTCTCTCTCTCTCTCTCTCTCTCTCTCTCTCTCTCTCTCTCTCTGTCTCCTGAAGTTAGGAGATACTGGTTGGGACAGTCTAGTGATTGAAGTATAAGATACTTCAAGTGGTGTTGTCAATGATAAGTATTAAATGGTTTTTATTAGTTCATAACATTGATTATTAAAAAGGAAAATGAACTGAAGTCTAGAAAAGGGAGAGGAATGAGTGAGCAAGGATTAAACCTTTAAGTATGAGTGTGTTACAGGTCTAAAATCTTTGAGTCGTAACATTCTAGAGTTCTGAGATAATCTTCACAGGTCAAAATGGAACTAGATTGGTAATTTTTATTCACTTCTGGAGACACCTCCAAACTAGGGTAAGGAATAAATGAAATGAATTATATTATCAAGAGAAAGCCATTCATATTATTGTAAGATGCAGGAGTGATGTTGCCTCAATTATAACATTGCCCTCTGGACTGTAGACCAAGACCAGTGCAGTCACAGTGCTAGTTAGTGAGAAAGAAACAGTGTTTCTGTTATTCAGACAGGAAATTTAGGGTATTATAATAAGAATACCTGCAGCAACAAAACATAAATACACATCAAAGACTGACCATATAGCCAGGGACCCCAAGTGTGACATCCCATACACTTTATCATTGAAGCTGAGATTTGGAACTGGGTCCTTTTAAGTCAAGATGATGAGGAAGCTATGTGTGGCTGCATTACTCGTATATAAAGGCTGAAATCAAAGTATTCGCTCAGGAACTAATTTTTCTGAGTGCTGATTTTTCTTTATTAATGTGTTTTCTATTTTTTGAAGTTAAAATGTGATAACAGTAATTATATCATTTCCCCCTTCCCTTTGATCTCTTCATCTTCTCCATCTTTTACTTTGATTGTATTACATAGTAAGAGTATAGGATAGAAACACTGTAAGAGCCGGAAGAACAGGAAATGCACTGTGGGATTACTTCTGCTAGAATTGGCAGGCAAGTCACACTTATGAAGTCTCAAGCACATAGCTAAACAAGACATGAACAGGGAAGACACCAATATCTATGCTGACATTGATCCCACCACTAAACTAAGAACTACAGAAGAAAGACTGATACCCGGAGAAGTAGTATCCCCCCCCTCTCCCCAGATAAGAGCCCCACAATTAGTTATCCCTGAAAACATACAAGGACAGCTTTATGGGCTGAGGCTGATGAATAACAGAGGAGTCACAGAGGAGTGAAATGGAGAGGCGTATTTTAGGGTTTTTGTTTTGTTTTGTTTTTATTTTAAGCAAAGGCACTTTTAAAGCAATTGTGGTGGTCGGTGGTTTCTGGATGCCATTTTTAGTGTCCGTTCAGCACAAACATCATTGGAGAATGGTGACTACAGTGTTCTGCATACTGGAACTTCATGGGGCCTCCCTTGGTTAGAACTATCATCTAGGTGCTTTGATTTGCCTACAACATTGGCCATGTATCCTTCACTATTTTCTTTCCCATCACTTTCTTAAGCCGGAATTGCAGAACTGGATAACAGGTACCCATTGAAGAAGGCATTAGCATGGAATATTGTCAGTTTCAAGTTGTGATAAGACAGGTATGATTTAGACATCAACTAGGAACATAGGACAGTCCATTCCATTATCCAGAAAACCATAGATGGTTCCTATGCTCTATTTCTTGAATATTTGAGTTCACTCTTGGTAGTTTTGTGGGATTACCAGAAGGTAATTTGGGGAACAGGGTTAGCAACTTGGGCTTACTTACTTCTATACGTTGGAATTTCTGCAGAATATTTTGTATGGTCAATGGTAAAGGAAAATAATTTGCTTAAAATATTTAAAGTTACCATATTATTAAATGACTTGAGTGGTTTTGGCCTTGCTCCTTATTATAACAATAAAAAATTATCCAACTCAATGCTCATAAGTTGACATTTTAACAAGAATATTTCTGATATATTACTTTCTCAGTGCACTTCTTGGAAGGAGTACAGCAATAAGCAAAGAAGTAAATACCACCTGCCTTTTGAAGAACAGTTTCCAGAGATCCTGATTATAGCTGTAGAGTAATTAATACTAAATCCATAAACCATTAGTTTTATCATTTGGCTGTAAAACTTAACAAATTATATATAACAAAAATAACACCACATATCACTCTACAGAGGAATAGTTCTTCTTCTAGTTTCTATGGAAATGGGATATGCTTTCAATTTATCCATTTATTTATGACAAACTCAAGATGCTAAAATATAGCCATGCTTTGCACCAGTGAAGGACATTTATTCTGTTTTGATAACCCTGATCATTCCAGTCTAAACACGCAGGTTTTACAGAACTAACCGATAATTAGATAGCCATTCTAAAATCAAGCAGTCATGCTGGTTCCTGTCAGCACAGCTAAGGGCAATTCAAGGTAGATTAAGAACTGTCTTTATTCTGAAGAGGTAAATTACAAATAGAAAGAAATAAGCTTTTATCTTAGCCCTTCCTCTACTGCTGGAAGAGAGCTTTACCGTGCCTTGGGAGGGGGAGCTTGTCCTAGATCCGACAGTACTTTATCCTTTCTCAAGTTTCTGCATTTATATGC
Organism: Microtus pennsylvanicus; assembly: GCF_037038515.1. Classification (NCBI taxonomy): domain Eukaryota; kingdom Metazoa; phylum Chordata; class Mammalia; order Rodentia; family Cricetidae; genus Microtus; species Microtus pennsylvanicus. The sequence goes on from NC_134594.1 coordinate 11,427,714, forward strand.
ATTTGTGTTTGTGATATATGTGCATGTGGACATGAACAGACAGAGGCCAAAGGAGGCCCTTGTCTTGTCCATCATCACCCACCTTATTCCTCTGAGGCAGGGTCTCTGACTGAGGCTAGAGTAGGTTAATGGCCAGAAAGCCCTAGTCCCACCTCCATCCCCACCCTCAGTGCTGGCCTTTAGATATATGCATGATTGCTTCTGTCATTTCACACGGGTTCTGGGGACTTGAACTCCCTATCCCTGTGCATGTGTTGCAAGTCCTCTTAGTTGCTGAACTGTTTTATTGGCCCCTTCTCAAAATTTTATATTCTTCATCTGAAAAATTCAATTGAATATATTTGTCATTAATTAATTTTTTTAAAAAAGCCAGAGAACCCCAGTTGTCATTGGAGAGCCTTCATCCAGCAACTGATAGAAACACATAAAGAGACCCACAGCCAAACACTAGTCAGACCTCTGAGAGTCCTGCAGAAGAGGGGGAGGAAGGGTTGTAGGAGCCGGAGGGGTCAGGTACATCATACACAAAGAAAAAAACCACACAGAGTCAAGTAGCCTGGGCTCATAGATGCTCACAAAGACCGAACCAACAACCAGGGAACTGCATGGGACTTAGGCCCTCTGCATATCTGTTATGGTTGTGTAGATAATATGGAAGATCAGGGCAGAATGTTGTTTGCTCAAAGCCCCCTAGTCCTACACAAATGTTTTCAAGTGAGAATTGCCAGTACACATAATTTAAAAGAAAAATCATAAGCATGATCAAATAATTCAAAGGGTTTAAGGAAGACATGAACAAACACATCAATGAACTTAAAGAGATAAACTCCTGAATAAAGTTCAAGGGAAACAAAGATGTGGCTACAGGAAATGATGAGAGCAACTCAGTATTTGAAAACTACGTAAAGAGATGAACATGTTGGAAAAAACCCAGATGAAATAAGATGGAATTGAAACATTCAATAAGCCAAAAAGAAAACTTAGAGAAAAGCCACACCAGGAGAATACATCAAGTAGAAAATAGAATATCAGGACTTGAAGATAATGTAGAGGGATTGTACCACTCAAGTAATGAATATGAAAAAGTTAAAAGTACATAAAAGAAGCATGGGAATTTTGTGGCACTGAAAAGAGCATGTATTAATTATATAGAACACAGAGGGGAATCCTTTGTCAATGGCATAGATTGTCAACCAGATCACAGAAAGAAACTTCCTTCAAAACAAGGAAAGACACTCATACACAAATCCAAGAAACACACAAAGAAAATGAAATAGGCAAGTCCAGAAAAGGACACGGAATGTCCCAGTTAAAACACTAAATGTATAGAACAAAGAAGAGGCATGAAAAACTGCAAGGGAAAAGCCACAAGTCAGAAAAATGGGAAAACCTATTAGAGTTATAGCTAATTCTCAATGAAAAGTTAGTAGCCTCTGAAACAATGTACTAAAAGATCACAGTTCTAAAAGATCACAGATGCCAGCCCCGTCTGTGTTACCCAGCAAAACTATCTGCCATAGTTGAAAGAAAAAGAAAAACCTCTCATGATATAAATGGGCTGAAACATTCATGCTCACCAAACCATCCCTGTAGAGAACAATGGAGACAAGATTTCAGATTGAGAGAGAAGCAGGCATAGCCAGAAAATCATAGAAAGAAAGAAAGGAGGCTATAGTCACTGAAACACAAAATAGGACTAAGGACACAAATAGCAAACAAAAACAAAAAAAGCAAGCAAGCAAAAATTACCAAAATGACAGCAACTAACACCTTTCAGGAATAACTTAAAATATTAAGTTATTAAGTTAATAAGTTGGACCTTAAATTATTAAGTTGGGCCTCATCTCCCCAAGCAAAAGATACATGCTAGTTGAATGTACAAAAAACCCGAAACAACAACAATAACAAAAACCCTCCAAAAACCAAAAAAAATAAAAACAGAATTCATCTTCTGTTGTCTAAAAGAAACTGATTCTACTTTAAGATAGTCTCAGGTGAAAAATCAAGTTATTTCTTAAATTCTTAAGTCAGTCAGATTGGCATTGTTCTATCCTGAGTGGGGCGATTGTAAGAGTTTATTTTGGAGGCCCCATGATCAGAAGCTATAAACAATCTCGCCCATGAGAACATTTATTTGCTCATTTTCTTGTTCGTGTCTATGGGAATCACTAGTAAAATACTAGAAAACGTTCCTTGTCCTTCAAACTAAAGAAAGAAAATTTGAACAGTTGCCTGTGCTAAAAAGACCTTTTTAATAGCAGATTCAAGGTGCATAAGACCAAGATTCCTCCAAGTTTGTCCTCTGACCCCTTCTCTGCCACATGTGTGTATTTCACGAAGTCTAGAATGTCCCTGCGTCATTTAGTCAGAACCTGAGAACACTATTAACCAGGCCCTTCGACTGTGCTGCTAACACACACAAGTCTTCTGAGGAGACCCGTTTTTACTTTGGATTTCTCTGTTGGAAGATATTATCAATCATGTTGGCTCCACCATGCCGCTGTGAGGTGGAGTAGGTGAGCTGTTGCAGGTCACCAAGCTTAAAGATGTATCTTTGAATTTTTGTAGGTGGTTAATTTTGTATTACATCCATTTATTTATTTTGTGCTGTGTTTATGCCTGGTAGGTGGCATGCATGTGGCATCATGCACGTGCCATACTGTATGTGTGGCCGTCAGAGTACAGCTTGCAGGGGTCAGTTCTTTCCCTCTACCATGTGGAACCCAGGAGTTGCTAATGTACTTGTTATCGGGTACCTCTACAGGCTGAGCCATTTCTGTGGCTCTCAAAAATCCTTCATAATTTAAAACAGGTGCTGTTGGCTTAGGAAAGGATACTGTGCCAACAGCGGGGGAGAAATGGAATGTCCCTACAGAGACAGAATTCGGTATGCTATTTTTTCCTGGTAAACAAATAACATCAAAGGCAATATCACGTAAGATAAAGACAGAATAACGCCAAGTTCTGACAGAGTCTGACTTCCCTTAAACATACAGAGAAATCGGGATAATCCTGTGCTCCACAGGTTCTGAGGCTGGAAAAGGAGGAACCATTCCCTTAGATAGCAGTGTGAGAAATTTAAACCAGAGAGAACAAATCGCGTTCTGGTAAGACTGGTAAACACCGGGAGGGATTTGATGGTATAACTAATGAAACAGGGGTGGGTACTAAGGTCACACACATATACTTCATATTGTTGGTCTCAAAGGTCCCCAGGAATTAGCCCTTACGTTGTGAGTCCCTGTTAATGTTAATTGTTGAGATTTGTTGTTGCCGAGTATGAGGTATAAAGTTCCCAGTGCATAGAGTTATAACTAAACAAACGTTTCCTAAGTAATTAGTCATGTAGGAAGTCATTATTTTTTACTGCTGAGTAGTACTCTAATATGAAGCTTCTGTAAGGCAAAGGACACTGTCACTAAGACAAAAAGGCAACACACTGACTGGGAGAAGATCTTCACCAACCCTGCAACTGACAAAGGTCTGATCTCCAAAATATATAAAGAACTCAAGAAACTAGACTGTAAAAAACTAATCAACCCAATTATAAAATGGGGCACTGAGCTGAACAGAAAATTCTCAGCAGAAGAAGTTCAAATGGCCAAAAGACACTTAAGGTCATGCTCAACCTCCTTAGCGATCAGGGAAATGCAAATCAAAACAACTTTAAGATACCATCTTACACCTGCCAGAATGGCTAAAATCAAAAACAACAACGATAGCCTTTGCTGGAGAGGTTGAGGAGTAAGGGGTACACTCATCCATTGCTGGTGGGAATGCAAACTTGTGCAACCACTTTGGAAAGCAGTGTTTCTGTTTCTCAGGAAATTTGGAATCAACCTACCCCAGGATCCAGCAATACCACTCTTGGGAATATATCCAAGAGATGCCCTATCATACAACAAAAGTACTTCTTGAATTTTGCATGCAAATGGACGGAAATAGAAAACACTACCCTGAGTGAGGTAAGCCAGACCCACAAAGAGGAACATGGGATGTACTCACTCATATTTGGTTACTCGCCATAAATAAAGGACATTGAGCCTATAATTCATGATCCTAGAGAAGCTAAATAAGATGGTGAACCCAAAGAAAGACATATAGTCTTCCTCCTGGAGATTAACTTTCATCGGGCAATGAAAGCAGACAGAGACAGAGACCCAAATTGGAACACTGGACTGAAATCCCAAGATCCAAATCAGGAGCAGAAGGAGAGAGAGCACGAGCAAGGAGCTCAGGACCGCGAGGGGTGTACCCACATACTGAGACATTGGGGACGATCTATCGGGAACTCAACAAGGCCAGCTGGACTGGGTCTGAAAAAGCCTAGGATAAAACCAGACTCGCTGAACATAGCGGACAATGAGGACTGCTGAGAAGTCAAGATCAATGACACTGGGTTTTGATCCTACTGCACGTACTGGCTTTGTAGGAGCCTAGGCAGTTTGGATGCTCACCTTACTAGACCTGGAAGGAGGTGGGAGGTCCTTGGACTTCTCACAAGGCAGGGAACCCGGGCTGCTCTTCGGGCTGATGAGGGAGGGGGACTTGATTGGGGGAAAAGGAGGGATATGGGAGGCAGTGGAGGGGAGGAGGCAGAAATCTTTAGTAAATAAATAAATAAGTAAATAAAAATTAGTCATGTATGCTACAAAGGGTTAACAAGACACAGGATTTGTGTTTTAAAAGAATTTCCAGTGTATTTGAAAAGACTCGAAAGTGTCCCATCCAGTAAGGTCTGAACCTGGCACTGCCATAAAAGCAGGGAGTAGCAGAAGCTGCTGTTCACTACAGGCAAACATTCAAGGCCTTTCTGGAGCGATGGTGCTTAGGCAGAACCTTGAAGAAGAGATGAACCTTTTGGCAGAAGCTTGCAGGGAGGTGGAGGGCGGAGGTCTTAGACTCGGAGAGTGGGGCTACTTGTGGATCTATATGTGGGCTGTGCTTTGTAGTGTTTCCTGAAAAGCAACACAAACTTGAAAGAGAATCCCAAGGCTTAGAGGGTGTTCTTGGGAGAAGAGAGACAGTGAAGCCAGCAAGATGGCTCAGCAGACTGAGGTACCTTGCTCCCAAGCCCGACCAGAGTTTAATCTCTGGGACTTACACAGTAGAGACCTGCTGTCCACAGGTTGTCTTCTGACCTCCACGTGTGCAGCATAGCAAGTATCTCCCCCACACTAGGTGCATGCTGAGGCCCCTGGAAAAGTGGACGGAAGAAAAGGGCACTGACGAGTCCTTGGACTTAGAGCCTGGGCCGTGGCCATGTTCACGCAAGCTCTACTTCCTGCATAGGTAGAGTAACGAAGGGAAGCACAGCCATGGGGAGCTACGTCTCTGCTTACCATGTGGTGTTCGACATGGGACCTATCTGCACATATGACAGGGGTAGCACATCATTTGCAGATAATGTCCCCTGTGTCAATCAGAGGAGAAACTGGAGGTTGCAGTTTCATCTCTGCAGAAGCTGGCCTTGGATGTCATATAAATACACACTCTAGCTTGTGTATGAGGCAATAAATGAGGTCAACCTCAGCGCGCGGGTTCCAGTTTGCTATTCACGGGTTTCTCCTTCAGGAGTTCCCAGCGATGTTCACACATCCCCATGTGCTGTCACCTCCCGATCGATGTAGACATCAGAGGGATATTAAATAAATTCCCAGCAAGCTATTCCTGCCTCCGTGTTATTCGATGAGTTTCCTTACACCCACAAATTACTGTTCAGATGCCTTGAAGCCTCTCTGTATTTCAAAAACATTTGTTCAGTGAATGAATAGGATGACTTGCCTAACTAATTGAGCCCCAGCTTTCACATACAGCGTTTTCAGATGTGGTGGAGCCTACAAATGGCTTTGAGTTGTATTTGCCTTGACAAATATCTTAGCACAAGACTCAAACTTCAGCATTCGCACCTGGGAGTTATGGACTAGAATACTTAAGAGATACCAGCCCATTGATTCCCTTTTGTTGAAGTCTCTCTTACTTCACGGGAGGCTACAGGACTGTACTCCTGGGCTATGGCTTCCAAAACTCTTCAAAGAATCCCAAACAGGCTGGTGGTTTTGCGCTGTCTTTTAATGGCACCCAGAGATGCACACCGGTATCTTTCATACCATCTGTTTTCTAGTTTCCAGATCTATTTTTATTTCATGCTTCTATTCGCTTAAAAGTTCTATTTATAAGGAAGCACATATAGTTGATGATATGAGTTCTTCTTTTTTTTTTGCACCTTGTGTTTTATGAGAGAAATTATTTGATCATTTTGGACGGCATAATGATTTCTAAAATTTGAAAAGCAAAAGCAAAAACGGGGAAAGTAGTGGCATAATCATTTGTAATTGAGAGGTGGCTTGTGACTTCTTTCAAGGCCTGTGATGCCCTCCTGTGGTAGGACCCCCCCCCCCCCATCCTCCCCTCAGGGTGGCACCTTCTGATTCTCACCCTGTGAAAACTCTACAAGAGATATCGCCTATAGAAGGCAGGTGGTAGTGATCCCTGTGGGGGGAAAAGGGGAAGACATTTTCCCCCTATTTCTACTCTTTTGGGGTTCAATTCTCTAATTAAATCTGGTGTTTTGGGAAGAGAGAACATGAATTCAGACTACAGTAATAAATTATATCCTTGCCTCAGATGGAATTAAAATGACTACAGGTTTGAAATTTCCTGCCTCTGAAAACTTAATTTGATATTTTCGGTTACACACCAAGAACTGATTTGCAGAAGCACGGACTGTAAGATTAATTGAGGCAGCCATCTCTTCTGGCGCATCTAATCTTACATCTAATTATCCGATCATCTGAATCGCAAATACAGGAGTTACAGGGGATCGCCGAAAGGGCAGTCTTGAAATGTAAATACGAAAAGGGAGCTTCATGATTTTCCAGCCACAGCCATGCAGACTTGAAGTAGCCCTTATGTTATTCGTGGCACCAGGGCAGAAGGTCACAATGCAAATGTGACTGTATTGTTCTATGGCTTATAAGATGTACAGGAGCTTCTGAAGTCAGCGCTGGGCTTGTTTTGACGATTAACCCCCATTAGTATTCCAGACCACATAAAGCAAAACTCTTCAAAGGTTCTCTTTTTATGAATGTACTGTCAAATTGACTTCATCACTTAAATAGGACTGTAGACATAGTAAATGATGAGTTGATATTTATACAAAGCGTAGCCTTAATTAAAATATTATGAGCAATTAAATCGAGTGTTCACGGAATTATTGTACATTTATATGTAGCAGAGTAAAAACATTGCATAGGACTGTTAAGCTTTTTGTATGAATCTAATTAACTTTGACAGGCTTTGGGCTTTTTTCCCCCTCTTATTTTTAGAAGTGCTGCAGAGAAATGTACTTGCATCTGGAAAACTTCAAACAGTTTTGATCAGCATTTCAGGTCTGATTTAAAATGTGTGTACTGAGATACTGTCTTAAGTAAGGCATTGATAGACACGTGGCGTATTGCTCCTTATAGTGGGAGAAGATGTGCCTCGGAGATCAGCTGCAGGCTGGAGCCACAGCCCATGAGTTTAGTTTTTGTCACAATTCAGTGTCAGGGGGTCCCTGTCTGTGATCCTGACTTTATATACTTGGCTCTGTTTAAAGACGGAGTGTGAACAAGGAAGTTCACAGAGCTGATTCCCAAGAGGCAAGTAGGAAGGCTCTATTTCTCCCCACTCTACCCTCTGTAGCCTTTAGACGGCAGTGACATCAGCAGCCAAACCAGCTTTCCTACAATCCCAAGGGCTTCCTGTTTCAGTATATTCCAACGTTCTTTTCAAAACTTGGGTTGAAATTGAATGTACATTGGGATATTATTAAAAGGCAGGAATATTTAGGGTGATTCAAGGTCCAGGATACAGTCTTAAATAGGCAATGAATTCCCTGATCCTGGGAGTGGTTGGTGGCGGAGGGAAAGGTCCCCCAATTAAAAGGACGAGGCGTGAGTTTAGTCTCACTCCTCTAGATTTTGCTTTTGATTGTGTCTTTCCCTTTTTCTCTCTCTCTTTCTCTCTTTCCCTCCCTCCCTCCCTCCCTCCCTCCCTCCCTCCCTCCCTCCCTCCCTCCCTCCCTCCCTCCCTCCTTTCCTCCCGTGTGTGTGTGTGTGTGTGTGTGTGTGTGTGTGTGTGTGTGTAGTGTGTACTTGTTCATTCCTCTATTGAGTTATAAGATAGCTTGGAAGTATTTGCCACATACCAGCACCATGCTCTTGGAGCTTCCATACCCTAGAACAACTGAATGCGAGCCAAATGAACTTCAGTTGCTTATATGTGACATTCTTTTACAGCAGCAGAAAACAGACTAGCACACACACACACACACACACACACACACATACACACAGAAAGAATTCCTGAGAAAAGTGAATGCTGACATTGAAGGCGCTGGGATTTCCATTCTACTACTGATCCCTCAAATCACACCGAGGATCAGCCATGAGAAAGCTGGGAACTTTCCCTTCTATGTCACAAAGACACATATATAACAGCAGTGACAAGAAACACAATAAATAAAATTTATTTAGCATTGTTTGATTAGTTGGGCTGCACACATTATTTAATTGTTTTCTCCATTCGTTGAAGTAGGCACTATCTTGGAGGCTGGAGAGGTGGCTCAGTGGTTAAGGGCACTCATTGCTCTTGCAGAAGACTTGAGTTCAATTTCTAGCATCCATACTGGTTAGCTCATAATAGTCTTTACTTCAGCTCTACGGGATCTGATACCCCTGTAGTGGCATTTCACTTTTAGTTTAATAAATAAAGCTTGCTTGAAGATTAGAGAGTAAAACAGCCACACTGGTCAGCCTTATACCAGGCAGTGGTAACACACACCTTCAATCTCAGTGGCCATACTCGTTGCCATAGAAACCAGGTGGTACATGCCTTTAATCCCAGTGGTGCATACCTTTAATCCCAGTCCTAGAGAGGATTATAAAATGGGAGGAAACAGCTCTCAGGCACAGTGTTATTTTGAGATTCCTGGGGGACAGGATTGCCATTTCTGACTGAGGTCAAGGTAAGAGCCAGTGGCTGTCTGTCTTGCTTTTTGGATCTTCAGGTTGAACACAATTTCTCTCTGTGAGTTTTTATTAATCGTGCATCATACTTGTTTTTTGCCTTGATGGGCACCTGCATTCAGGTGTACATGCCAACACACAGACATATGGACATACACATAATTAAAATGCAAAATAAATCATTTTTAAAGATACCAATAGAACTTACGGGTACAGAGACTGAAATTTAGAATATATGTGGCAATTCTCAGACACAGTACTAAAAAGAATTATTAAAATGTGAGATAATCAATTGACACTGATGATTGAAATAAATAAAATTAAGTGAGAAAAGACACACTTGTATATATGCAAGCACACACACAGTGTGGTGGAGGCAGAGTTTGCTCCTTGTCTGTGGTTTGGCTTCCCTTGAATTCGGTTATCCACAACCACACCAAAGAACGTACGTATGAAACAGAAAATTCAGAACTAAGAATTTGGTATGTTTTTAAACTGCTCCATTCAGAGAACAGTGAAGGAATTGTACACTATCCCATTCCACCCCACCTTGGAAGCAAACCCCATCTTTGTCTAGCGCATCCACAGAATATTTTCTGCCTCCCTGTGTGCCTGCTCCAGTGTTGCAGCGCTGCCAATGGCTAAGCAGCCCATATGCAGTAGGTTGGAATTGCATTATTTGCTTAACCGCTCACGTGTCTTCATCTCAGTTGGTAGGTACTGCATCGTCTCGCCACTGCAAGAAGGAAAATGTTGAGTTCAGTACAAAATGATATGCCGAGAGAGACCATATTTGCCTTCATAAAGCTTATTATAGTACATTACTATGATTATTTAACACTCATTATTTGTTGGCCTCTTACTGAACAGAGCAGAGAAAATGAAACTTTATAATAGGTATGTATATAAAGGACAAAGATAATACATGTAGAATTTGACTTTACTTGTGGCTTTCGACATCTCACTGGGGTCTTGAAACAAAGCCCACTTGGATAAATGGCATGCATATATATGTAGATGCGGAGAACTATCTTTGCTTCCACTAGATGGTTGACAGTGGTTATTTTAAGGTCAATGAGCAAGGAGAACGGCAATGTATAAAAGCATGCATAGAACTTAGAAGGTTTAAATAATCGTTTAAATTTCCCATTCAGATGTTGTTAGTCCCATTACAACTTTACAGACCAGGCTAGGATTTTGCTGCTCAGCCAAGCATCTGAAAAAGAAAACACTGAAAAATCAAGCGTGGCAACTCTGACTTCAGCTAGCCGCTGTCTTGCTCCTGAATTTGTGCTTTCTGTGATGTCTTTTACAACATTTATTACTGGTGAAGAACCTCATGAGAAAGTAGGCTGAATATCTTGACCCCCCCCCCCCACTTTGGTGGATTTGGTCCTTTTGGTTGTTTCAGATGGAAATACTGGGTAGCCAAGGAGCCTTTCCGGTGCAGGTCTTTGGCAGGGTCGTGTTCCTCTGCCTTTGATTGCCCGGCTACAGCAGCAAGCAGATGAGAGCAGCAACACGTGGTACCCCGCACTGTTAGAGCTCCAGTGTAGGCCCTGGGTATCAGGAGCATTAGCTCTAGAGGATGCCTAGAAATCCAGGCTTGCTTAGCCTTGGCAGCAGCTGCCATTGCAGCTGTGAATTAGAATTCTGCACATCTTGACAGCAGGACTGGGGTACCAAGGACCCTTGGCTTGAAGGTCATGACAGCTCTCTGTCACTCTCCCCCTGACCCAACCCTGATGTTCCTCTGCTCTTCATAGCTCTCCTGTCCTTACCTCTCTGGTCTGTTTACTTCTGTGGTCCCTTTGTTTCCACTCTGGCTGCTCTCCTGAACTTTGAGCTGTCTCCTTGCAGCTTCCAGGAAGCTGGCTGCCTTTTTTTTATTAATTAATTTATTTATTAAAGATTTCTGCCTCTTCCCCACCACCGCCTCCCATTTCCTTCCCCCTCCCCCGATCAAGTCCCCCTCCCTCATCAGCTCGAAGAGCAATCAGGGTTCCCTGACCTGTGGGAAGTCCAAGGACCACCCACCTCCATCCAGGTCTAGTAAGGTGAGCATCCAAACTGCCTAGGCTCCCCCAAAGCCAGTACGTGCAGAAAACACTATCCTGAGTGAGGTAAGCCAGACCCAAAAAAGAGGAACATGGGATGTACTCACTCATATTTGGTTTCTAGCCATAAATAAAGGACATTGAGCCTATAATTCACGATCCTAGAGAAGCTAAATAAGAAGGTGAATCCAAAGACATATAGGCATCCTCCTGAATATTAACCTTCATCAGGCGAAGAAAGGAGACAGAGACAGAGACCCACATTGGAGCTGGCTGCCTTTTTGCACTTGTGGTTTGCCCGGCTTGCTCAGCTGTCCCTCTTGCTGCTTCTCTGTTGCTCGGTCCACCCTCTTAAGAGCAAGCAAGAGAAGATCACTCAAGGAAGCTTTTTAAAATTAAAATTCTTACATGTATTTATTTTACCTGTGTGTGTGTGGGGGGGGGTTCACATGTGCCTGGTAAGTATTGGATCCCTGGTTATGGAGTTCCTCTAGTGAAGTAATAAGCCAAATCAAACCAAATGAATAGATCCAGATTTAGTAAACAGAGCAGAGCGAAGCAAGCTGTGGGGTGACTCTCAGGAAGGCAGGAGAAAAAGAGAGAGAGCAGGAGAGCACAAAGCAGGAAGCAGATCTAAGGGCCAGGTCATAACAGCCTGCAGGTCAGGTCCAAGGAAGGAGCTGCCAATGGCGGGCTTTATCAGGGGCGTGGTCTGGAATGGGAGGGGTGGCGCTGGGAGGAGCTTCCCAACATCAAGTAGACACAACTGTGGAGCTCAGGTTACCGTTTGGGGAGTCAGTTCTCTCTTTCTACCAGTGTGGGTTATGGGAATCAAACTCAGGTTATCAGGCTTATCTTAATTTCCCTAGAGCCCTCTACCCCTTTTTTTGAGCCTAGTGTTTTGATAGGAGAGGAGGCAGCAAGGAAGCAAGTCTGCCAGCAGATCTACTTTGTATACCTGAATGGTCGGCCCTGTAGTCAGAAAAGGGCTTTGTCAGGGCCTCCTATGCAAATCAAGGCTTGTGTCTGCACCAAGCTTTGAACTGTCTCTTTAGCACCAATCTCAGCAGTTCCGCTGCTAGGGCGCTGGAGACTTCTCCTCCTCTGGCCTCAGTGGAAATAGTGGCAAGGTTAACTAGAGCTCTTCAAGGCTCGCAGCAAAAAAGGCTGGTAAAAATTGGAATAGCCCTGATTGGGCCTTCACCTTCAGGAACCTGAGCAATCAGTTGTGTTTCATAAGGTTTTTTACGTCATCCTGTATTACTCCGAGAGGCTGGTGCTGGCCAAAGGGGGTCTGACTGGCTGTTCTTTGGCTCAGGGCAAAAGGGGCAGCAAGGGAGAGGCCAGACCCTGTTAATTAAGGATTCAAATTGCCCAGTCCCCAACATCTTGATTATTCACAATAAAAGGAACATTAAGAGTGGCTATTATAGGAATTTGTAAAACTTACCAGAAACACTAATAATTTTTAACAGATCCCAACAGAGCTAACACCTGCCCTGTGCCCTAGGGAGGCTGAGTTCCCTCATCTGCCTCAGTCTTGTCCCTTCCAAAATCTTAGTTGTATATAGTTGAGGAACCGTAACAGCTCCATTTTCAATAAATCCAAACTAACTGGTAATATTGAGTACCTATGGTGTACCAATAGCACTGTGGGGACCATGAGAAGTTCCAGAGAGAATCAAACACTGGTTTTTGATTTTTAAGTGAGAACAGAACTATAGACAGAAAGGCTTGTTCTGAGAACAGACACACAGAGTCCTTATGCTGCAGTAGAAGAGGCAATGTGTGTGTACCTTGAAAGGAAGGGAGAATTATTTACATAGTGATTTATAGATCCCAGGACAGCTGTATATGTCGGAAGATGCTAAGGTGCGATCTCTATCCTAGAAGAACATGCACAGGAGGAAAGAGGGTACAGAAACACAGGAAAATAGCAGAGGACAGGAAATCTGAGAATAGTATATAATTGGGGGCTGTGATAAAGACTGGGTGTTAGTGAAGAATTCAGAAAAGGAGGTGATCACTATGGGCAGCAAATACAGAACACTTTATAAGGAAAAAAAAAATCCCACTTCTAGGCTTTTTCTTTGTTTTTAGCAGTTACGGGGAAAAAGAAGAAGCACCAGAAACTGTTCAGTGGTTGACCTTTGAGCAGCATCTCTTTTCATTCTTTGACCCTCATTAAACAAAATAAAGAACAGAATCGTAAATTCATCCACAGATGATGCACCAACATGCTCATATGTGCATGCAATTATATGTATGTGTGCACGAACACACAATTTGGCTTGATGAATTTCTCCCTTTCTGTTGTTTCTCTATTCCCTCTCTCTCTAATCCTTCCTTTTTCTTTTGAACATCGTTTGAAGATACTTGGCAAAAATCAGGAAATTTCCCCGTAAGAGGAATTAAAGATATTTTCTTGACTCCCCAGAGGGCATCAGCACATACTCACGTATGGAAAGCAGTGCTGAGCACAGTACTGATACCCACCCTGTAGTCATGACAGCAAAATCACTATGAACTTAGCCTGACTCTTTCCCAAAGCTTTATCAATTCTATCCATGAGGATGAAGAAAACCTACACAGGATGGCACTGTGAAAAACAAACAAAAATAAAGCAATAGAATGAGGGTTTTGTATTTAGAAATTTGATTTCTCAGCAGCTAATTCCTGCCAACACTTCAGTCCTACAATGCCTGGGTCAGTGTGTAGCATCTCCTCACCTTCTGTAGAGAAGAATAGAGTGGATGGGCACCCTCACCACAGGGCATCCTCACCGCAGGGAAAGCCATGTTTGTTGTTGAGTATCTGAAATGGCTATTCACATTTTCAGTTTCTTTAGTTACATTTTATTTGTAAATTTTTTTGCATGCAGTGTATGTATGGTCTGGGGAACATGCATGCTGTGACACACATGTTTAAGTTCCAGGACAGCTTGTGGAGTCAGGTTTTTCGTCCCATCATGCCTGCCCCAGAGGTCAGACTCAGGTTGGCAGAGTTCACAACTGTGGGGTGACACTCAGGAAGTCAGGAGAGAGAGAGAGAGAGAGAGAGAGAGAGAGAGAGAGAGAGAGAGAGAGAGAGAGAGAGAGAACGAGAGCACAAGAACGAGATATATAAAATGGAACAGAGAGAAAGGCACCAGGGAGATGTGCGTGAACCCAAGAGAAAAAGCTAGTTTCCGTAAATTTAAATTTTTATTTCATTCTAAAAAGTCCAAAAGACAGGTCCACTTTGTCTAAACTGGCAGAGATCATCAAACAATCTGTAAGCATGAAGCATGCACTTACTGTAGCTGACACAGCTCCTGAGACAGTGCTGAATCATGGCTCCAAGTCAAGAGCAGTTCTCAAACAGTGGCAGGGACCTGAGACAATACATCAATTCCTGTTCCTGCCATTTGCTAAAGTTGAAAACCATTGCTCAGCAGGGTCCATCCCTGCCCAGAGTATCAGAGGTAGGCTCTTTCTACAACCCCTCAGCCTGTCCTTAAGACCATATCTTGTTCTTTTTCTTTGTTCCCTATAGTCTCTCTGTCATTTCCACATTTTGATGACAAGGTTAAGATGGCATGATCAGTTATGACCACTGTGGAAGAAGTATATATGCCGGTCTTCAGTAGATCTGCAGGGTATAGTTTTCAAACTGCAGCCCACATTAGAGTCACCTGGAGAGTGGTAACGTCCTAGACCCCTAGCCTCTAGAATTTCTGATCCCATGCACCATAGGTGGGATGCTAGATCTGCATGTCCAACAAGCTTTGAGAGCCCTGTTCAGGAAATTCCATGTCTCTTTTTAAAGAGACCATCTTAACCGTAGATTTGAAGAACCCCCCCCAAAACTGTGAGGGAGTAGATCCTTATGTTGAACCCCATATTTCTGGGAGAGATTGCAAACTGCTCATTTTTTAAAAGACTTTTCAAGGACGGACATGATAGATTACAAATAATTTCCCCAAATACTTTTTCAGTATTAACATTTATTATAAAATATCTCTCTAAAACGAGTCTCATCTAAGCCCTAGATCAGTGGTTTTCAACCTGTGGGTTATGACCTTGTGGGGGGCAAATGACCCTCTCACAGGGGTGTTCTAAGACTATGCAAAAACACAGATATTTAGTTATGATTCATAACTAGCAAAATTACAGTTATGAAGCAGCAATGAAAGTAATTGGATAGTTGGGGGTCACCACAACTTAAGGAACTGTATTAAGGGGTCACAGCACTAGGAAGGTTAAGAGCCATTGCCCTCGACACCTCAACATTAGAAAAATGACCTCACACAGTAATCAAGGGCAGTTCCAAGCCTTCTCTATTTTTCCCACCCCATGTCTCTTTATATAAGCATTACATTATTACGGTAGATTACTGGCATTCATTTAATTTTGATAAGCAAAATGATGTCGAAGAGTAAGGGCATTTATCTTTGAAGAAAGATGAGCCTGCTTAATCTGTACAAGAAAGATTTAATGGAAGGCATCCAGCTCCCTGGAAGGAAGCATCTCTGACCCAGATTGGACAGTAGAAGTTGGATTAATCTGTTCGACTCTCTCAAGTAAAGCTCATGTTAGTGATTTTTGTAGATTCACTGTGTACAAATTGTGTACAATCAATGTGTGGTACAATACCTTTGGGTCTGAGGAATTGTCTGACTTTTCCCCCTATTTCAGCATACATGACGCCTGAGGCTTAAACCTTCTTATTTGAAAGTCATTTTAAATCCACATATGAAATTCGTGGATTTATTTTATACAAAGTGGTATATGGAAATATTTTGCAATTACTAAGTAGAAATAAGATAGGAATTACCATTTTCAAATTTTTTGTTGGAAGAAAACTTACAATGTATTATGTCAATAATCCTAAAGTATTGTGTAGATTTCTCATTGGTTCCATGTATTTGTCTAAATTTCCATTGTTTCTTCTGTAGTATTTGCTTCCCTCCCAGCAGTCCAGAGAAGTCCTGGTAGCTCCACTGGCCACATCATCTCCAACACTCCATCTTTCATTTGTTTGATTTGATGATACCCACTCTAATGGGTGTATGATGATATATATGTGTGTGTGTGTGTGTGTGTGTGTGTGTGTGTGTGTGTATATATATATATATATATATATATATATATATATATATGTGCTGTGAGATAAACTTTGCTATTTTTGGACTATGTTTATTCCTTAGTTTAGTTGTCCCCTTATCAAATGTGTATTTTGAGAATCTTCCCTTGTCTCATAGGTCATCCCTCCTTCCCTGCTTGCTTTCCAGCTTATGCAGGAGGTTTTGTGTTGATGTGCTATTGGTCCATATTTGCTTCTCTATTGTTCACTACTATATTTATTTATTGTGTGTGGACCTATGTGCATGCATCCGTGTGTGTAACAATTCACATATGTCAAAGGGAGGACAATTGGAGTTTGTTGGTTTTCTTCTCATACCCTGTGGGTTCCAGGTTTAAACTTAGATCATCAGGTTTAAATCCTGAGTCATCTCAGAGACCCAGATCAGTAGTTTAAAGTTATATTGAAGACAGTCTGGTGTTGATGTCTATATATGTTGTGAGCTAAGATTTGAAAGGTGGTTTTCGGCATGTGGATGTCCAGTTGTTTTAAACATCATCTATTGGAGAGATTACTTTTTCTTTTTGTGTGTTCTTAGTATCCCTGCAGAAAATGACCTGACTTGTAGCACTTGAATTTGTATCTGGTCTCTTTGTTCTTTGGTTTTGTATATCTTTTATGAGAACAGACTTCTCTTGGTCACTGTAGTTCTGTAACACATCTTGAAGTTAGCCATTGTGATTTTTTAGCTCTGTTGATTTTGCTCAACATTGCCTGAACTACTTTTGATGTTTGTTAATTTTTTTTGGCTCTCTTTGGGTTGCCTGTGGATGTTAGAATTTTACCCATTTTCTGAAAAATGTCCCTATAGTTTTTATAGGGATTGCATTCAGTTGCAGAGAGCTAGGAGTAGTATGCACAGTTGACCAATATTAATTTTTTCACATCAAAAAATGTGGGCTGTCTTACCACTCATATATGTCTTCTTTCCATTGTTCCTTTAATAATTTATAGTGTTTGATAAACAGATATCTCCTTTTGTCAGAGTAAATCTCAAGGCTAATGGGGGCTTACGTAATCTGGAGCATCTTCATAAAGAGTAAGCACATGTTTTACATTACCAATTCTGTACAGGTTGTATACTAATATGAAAATACCATTTAACCTCTTCTAGAACTGAGTGTTCTTTTATTAACTTCAAGGACAGTTTGTAGTTGACTATACTACAAGCCCTTAACAGAATTGCTGATACATCATATAAGATCAGAGAAATTTTGGAGAGAGAATTCATGAATTCTTCATCACAGTATCTTCAAAGCATTTGATTTCTATGAAGTTTGAGCTAACTGATGCTACTGTTTATGACACGGTGTTGAACATGCCTTAGCTATAAGGGTTATGCTTTAGAAAAAGAAAACAGATAATATAAATCAGTTTTCATAAAGAACTTCTCAACATAGGAGAAGGGGAGGAGTCAGGGGGCACAGTCCATAGAGGAGCCGGCCGACAGGTCCAACAGATGTGATGCAGCGATGGTTAGTTGGACTTCTGTAAATGGCATAGCTCTGTCTTCTGTTTGATCAAATAGGCTGGGCAACAATGTGTACTGTAGAAATTTCACTAGTGAAGTCCTTAATCATACAGATATCTACAGGGATTTAAGAGTCTGAGTTGTGGTGGATTAACTAGAAGGAGCTTGGCACAGGCTGAGTGGTCAGGATAAGATTCATTAGGTTCTTTGTTTGAGGTGGCCACATAAGTAAGGCAAATAGACTCCCATAGCTTTCGTTTAATTATGTCAGTGCAATGACTTAGATCTTCCCAGAAATCCCAAAGAATGCATAATAAAATTAGATGATTACAGAGGTTGTCAAAGCAATTTGAAAATAGTCACACATATTGAATTTTTCCTATAAATGAATTGATTTTGAACTGTAAGGTGATCATTGAAAAGGAAAGAGTGCATTGTAAGCCCATTACATCCTGGGTCAATGGGGACCCACCCATTCCTTTTAAGTCGTCTATGCATCATTGCTAATAGATAGCCCAGGGAATACCAAATCTCATTTATAATGGTTATTTGAATATTCTATGTAAAAGCTAATCTTCTGAAGACTTAGAGAAATCATTGTAGATTAAAATAAGAAATAAAGATTTGCATTTATAAGAAATTAATGATGGTTCTGAAATTGAAGAACTATTTAGTGCTGGGAGAAATAAATACAAATTGTAGCATCAATCTGATGGAGTTTTGTTTAGATTGCTTCTGGTGATAAAACGTCTATAATAATATAGATCAATGACTGGTGCTTGCTATAAATTTGCAATGTTTAGCATAATTTCTGTTTGCACTTCATACTAAAGTGACACCAAGAAATATGAGATTAATAGTTAGTTATTAAGTGAAAATGACTTTCATGGCTGTAGTCATTTTTAGAAACTGTTACGTGTAATTCATTTAGGGAGTAGAGGAAATTAATTTGCAGCTGCAGAGAGATCCAGCTCATGCCAACAAAGAGGGAAGTACACACAGTAATAGACTTCAGAAGCATGAAGATCCTTTCTACACCCTCGTTGGGATACTCGGTTATTCAGGTGCTCTGGAGATCACTACACTCTTATCTGTTGACTCCAGAATACTCTCCTATCAGCTTAGGAAGCAGAAAAGGCAGTGCCTGCCCCCCACTTATGTCACAATATTAAAGAGTGCCGGCTCGTGCATACCTAAGGGGACCGGGGGTCAGATGCAGCAGCAGCAGTGTGGTGTCTTTTTATTAATTTTAATTAGTGTTTTCATGAGGAAGTGTCATTTTAAGTTTTTCTTTTAAAGAAAATGACACATTATCCGCTTTCATCTGTTTCACTGCCTGGCAAATTAGTACTGATGTAAAAATTAAATTTTGTAGATTGTAGGTTCTTTGAGAAATTTATCCTCAGGTTATTAAAAACCTACACCTAATATATAGCTAAGCACGGATTATCTGTCAAGTGCTGTTCTAAACCCTTTCTCTTCACTAACTGATATTTATATCTTGATCACTGGATCCCCCTAAAGACAAAATGATACAGTCCTTTATTTGGTTACAACCTATTGAACTAAGTTGAAAATGTTAATATTTTAGAGCAGAGTAAAAAATATACTTAAGAATTTAGAAATTTATGAAAGTGTTATTTTTTAGACTGTATATGGAAGTTCTACTTTGTGAGACATCTGTAAAACCTAGATAAGATATTTCAAGAAATAATAATAAAAATAATAATAATGATAAGCCGGGACACTTGGAAAGAAAGTTAGGTCTCTTGGTACACCAGAGCATGTATGGAGGGCCCAGCAGTGGCATGTTGGTGCTCCCTGAGGACTCACTAACGTGTGCATGCAGAACTAGGCAGAGACAGTGCTGAGTTAAGCAGTGAGTAGTGAAGGAGAATAATGTCTCAAAACAAACTTTCAGCATGCTATAAACGGTCATTTCTGTCTCTTTCCTTTTCTAAGGACCTTCCAAGATGGTGCAGTCTGAAAGGCTGATACTTGGTCTATTACAGTAATAGTCTTGAGACTACTCTGGATATAGTACTCAGAGGAAACTGCAACAGTGGTGCTCTGAAATGTTGCTCCTATTGGAGACTTTTCAGGAGATCTTCCTTGATCAAACCTCATATTTCATATCCCAGAATGAATCCACAGCTTCTCATTTCTTGTGGAAACAAAAGCATAAACTCTTCTCTAAAGGAACATATCTTTTGACTTAAATTTTGAAGGCAAGGCATTTTCAAAATATGTAGGTTGGATTAACCCAGCAGCATTTATAATCAAATGTCCTTTAGCAGCTGTTGCTCCTGCCTCAAAAATCAAACAATTCAAAGACAACACAATTATATACAAGTTACCAGATTCTCTGTGTATTTTTCATCTTTGCATGGCTTTATTATAAACTCTATTTCTTTTATTTTTAATTTTTTTTTGAGATAGGGTTTCTCTGTGTATCTTTGACTGTCCTGGAACTTGTTCTGTAGATTAGGATGCCTTTGAACTCATGGGTATCCACCTGCCCCTGCCTCCCAAGTCCTGGGATTCGTGTGCCACCACAGCCAACCAATTTCCTAATTTTTTTTCTTTCTTTAAGTACTTTATCCTTTTTCTTTTCTTTTCCAAGCCTGTGTATATTTTAAAGACTTTCTAAAGCATTTAGAGGTTTTTTTTCTTTCTGAATCTGTCTTTACTATATATATTTATTCTGACCACATCAATCTTTAATTTACTAAATGATATTACTGGGATTAAAGCTATGGCTTTGGCAGCTGAATCTGCCCCACTCTTTGACTTGCTGAGAGTCTAGCTTCATGGTGGAGGTACCGATGAGAGCCTTTTTTTAAAAAAAAAAAATCATAACTCAGTGGAGTTACTAGGTCCATGCCACCATCAAGAAGCATACCAGTGGCTGCTCATAAATACCATTTAAGTGTTCGGTGGCAGGGCCTCTTAAAAGAGCTATGAGGTTTTTGTTGCTAACACTGCCTCAGGAAGCATCTCTTAAAGGAGCCACGCTTCTGCTCACCCCTAGCAAACAGAGCCTACCAGATCCTCTTCCCAGAATTCTCCTAATTTGGTTACCCCACCTATACTGGCTGCCAGGCTACTGGCCAATCAGTGTTTTATTAAACCAATAAGAGAAACAAATATTTGAAGGGTAAAAGAGCATTATCCCACAGGAAAGGAACCTGGGATTCTGCTAGGGATGGAGGAGGTACCTTAGATAATGATGATAATAATAATGATTTGATTTAGTCTGAAGTTGGTGACTTATATTTTAGATGGTAACAGGTAATCTTAGACAAGCAAATGATTTAGTTAGAAATTAATATTGCCAGACATGTTGGGGAAAACCCTTTCTTTTACCAATTTAAGTCTAACTGGACAGCTGATGTAATTTCTAAAAGCTGGATCTGTCTCATTTATGCTTTGGCTTGAAATATTAAGAAGGAGTTGCCCTCAACCAAGCTCTGAGAGGAATTAGTGTGGCTCCCTAATTATCTTTTTTTTTTTTTATTTTTCGAGACAGGGTTTCTCCGTAGCTTTTGGTTCCTGTCCTAAGTCTTATAGACCAGGCTGGTCTCGAACTCACAGAGATCTGCCTGCCTCTGCCTCCCGAGTGCTGGAATTAAAGGCATGCACCACCACCGCCCGGCCTCCCTAATTATCTTTAAGGGCAGTTTATTTATACTGTTGAGTGTTTTGGTGCTGTGCCCTTTACTGGTTAGTCCTTCTGTGTATCAGTTCATCACTTCCTCGTCAGTGCTTTTATAGAAGACTTATACCCAAAATTGTGTTTGTGGAATGCTTCTGAAACAATATTTATGTGTATAGGTACACAATAAGGATTTTTAAGTGAGTGCATTGCTGGACCGATAGATAAAGAGATTGTACATTGGAATTCAATGTGGGATCTTGTGTAATATATTACACTGTTGATGACAAAACAAACTATCTTTGCTTGGCTCACAAAAATCACATAAGACTGAATAAAGTTGTATTTGTATTCATGTATACATATTAATATATTTGTGTCTCTATATACATGTGGCAATGTATATAGAGACACAAATATATTAAACTAATACATATAATATACAGACATGCTTTTATTTTCTATAATATCAGATTTTTAAAAACTAAGATTTTCTTTAGTCTTGCTCTCCAATTCTTGATGATTTCATGAACACATATTTTAGGTTCAGTTTTTATACTTACTTTGCTCTCATTGTATTTATTTTAAATATTAAAATGTGCTATGCAAACTCATAAATGAAATTCCATATGATCCTTACAGCATTTAGGTGAAACTGGCAATTACAAACCTAAACAATCACCTTTTAGAAATGTACATGTGTGTGAGAAATGGGCTGTAAGAGAAATCAGTTGACAAGACTTAGAGCCACAGAAAGCAGTGAGAAAAATGGAAGCTGTGGCCAACTAAGGTGTTGTCATTGAGTTATGTGTGGGGCATACATTTAGACATGAATTCTGTGTTCCTAGGAAAGTTCACAGAAATTTTTAGGACATTCCTGCAGCAACTTAAATAGAGTTCACGTTGTACTTTTGGCTGACTGTGAGTAGTCACAAAGGCTCTGAGATTATGAGTAGGGAAGACTAAGTCAGAATGTCAGCTTCCCAAAGAAAGGAACACCAGGGTTGGATTATCTTTTGCATCCTTAGCTTGTGCTGGTATGGAGCCTGTAAATGATACTGCAGGCATCAAAAGCAAGAGTGACTTGCCTAACTTGCAACTGTCATTAGTATTACTCTAAATGAAGACTGCACTGAGCTAGTAAATTGTTTGTCACCTGGAGACTGAGACTGCTCATTCATTTCCCAGACCCAAATAATCACAGAAACTATAATAATTACATCAATGTTTGACTAATAGTTTAGGCATACTTTTAACTAGCTCTTACAGCTTAAAATTACCTATTTCTCTTAATCTATGTTTCACCATGAGGCTATGGCCTACCAGTAAGTTTCTGGCATCTGTCTTCTTTGGCAGCTACATTGCATCTGCCTGACTCCACCTTCCTTCTCCGTCCGTTCAGTTTAGTTTTCCTGCCTAGCTATATTCTGCCCTGCCATAGGCCAGAGCAGCTCCTTTTTCAACCAATGGTAATAAAACATATTCACATCATACAGAGGGATATCCCACATCAGTCACCAAAAGCATTCTTAAAAATCACAAAAGATTCTAAATATTATTGGTACTCTAGGTGGGTTATCAGTGTATAGGTACACAGCAAGTGTACCTGTGAGTCTGGATTAACCTTCTTTAAGGCAATTGCCCTGTAATGGGGTGGTGTAACATTTGTTCATTAACAGTTTGACACACCTGGGAAAATGGAACCTCAAGTTGAGGAATCGCCTCCATCACATTGATTGCTGATTGGTGGAGGAGGGTGGAGCTTATTGGAGGCTGATGGTTCTGTGCAGGAGGGCAAACTGAATGGAAGACAGAAGTGAGCCAGGGTTTCACTTCCTGCCTCCAGGTCCCAGCCTTGGGTTCTTGCTCCGGCTTCCCTCAGTGATGGACTGTAATCTTTAAGCCAAATAAACCCTTTCCTTCTCAAGTTGCTTTAGGTCAGTATTTTACCACAGAAGCAGGAAGCAAACTCAGATAGGGAGATTGAAACTTATTTGTGTTTAAACAAGCATCATATTACATATGAAATCAAATTAAACATACGGATGCAGAATATTGCTCAGAGATTGATTTCCAGGAAAGACTAAAGTTCTGTAATGAATTGGCTTGCTTTTTCTTCATGGGTTTTGAGAATTTTGACATTCTGTTTCTTTCTAAATTTTGGCTCTAAAAGAGTTCAGAACTTAATGTACAACTCAATTATCTTAATCAATGGGAATATAACAACTTGAATATCTCTAAAAGTTTTTTGATCTTCAAGATCGATTACAGTTTTCTTTCTTCCTGTCCCCAGATATTGTAGACTATTTTTTACCTTAATTGACACATGGTAATTGTACACTGTCATGGAGACTGAACTCCTCCAAACATTGCCTGTATTTTTGCCTGTTACTTTCTGTATATGTTTTCCCATGCCATTACAAATGTGTTGTGGAAAATGGATGAATTAGCACCCATGCTTCTTACAGAAACCCTGCTCGCTTCGTCTTGTGTAACTGTGCATTTCTCCCTTTGTGAAGGCCAAATGTCTGCAAGGAGGAGCAGCTGGTGGTGGTAAGACTGTCACGCCCATGCACCCAAGCTTTCATAGACACCGTCAAGTTCTGGAAACAAGGCTGCACAGGCCCACGGTGGTGTGTGGCTTATGAAAGAAGGTAAAGTGATGTCCTTACTCATGTAACTACTAAAACTTGAAACAAGAAGCTTCACCTATTCCTAAATGCCTTTTCCCATACACTGTAGTTGGTTGGGTAACTAAGTAGAGGGCAAAGGCAAACTTACCAAGAACATTCACACTTACATAGATAGCAGCCTTCAGTAACCGGATGGACACTTATGTTAGACCTTGCTTATGTGTGAACTATTTTTGGTTATAGACACTAATTTTACCTCAGGATATGATATATCATTGAAAGATAAAGATCAGAAAGATGGCAGAAACAAGGAATATTGTGTTGGTTTGCTAAATTTAGCTCGACTTGATCCAGGCTTTCTACAGCTGGGAAGCAGCATCTGACCTGCCCTTGTCACTCTGGAGCACTTTGAAACCCACAGATTCTTTAACTTTCTCATGGCCTTTGAATTAGGATCAACCCAGCAGGCTGTAAGAAGAGAGAAAAGCAAGTGTCCATAATGCTTTCTAAGAGTCCAGGCTTCATCATTTTTTTTAAAGTTTTGAAATAGTTTCACAAAACATCTAAGAGCCTCTTGATAGAAGTGTTTGCTATTGGGTATTGGGTTGGATTTTATGAAAATGATTCAAATGAATCTAAATTTATGATAAATCTTAACAATAAATTATGGTTTTAGGTTAATGAATTTATTAATACTACTATCATCATTGAAAAGTTAGGGTGTTTATAAATAACTCATCTTGCTATTGTACAACCATGGTGACAGTTATAATACACGACTAAATGATTTACAGCTACCTACTATATTGTGTACATATGCATACAGATACATATTTATCCTTTAGATTAGTACTCTTTGGGGTGTTGTTTTAAATTGAGAATATATAAATGTCAGTTAAGTCAGAAAAGTTTTCCTAATTATTGCTTATTTCATGGCTTTAAGTTAAACTCAGTATTTCTCTGTATTTTAGTGTGCAAAGCTGGAAAATGATGGCATGCATGGATAGCATGAAAAGTACAGAAAAGAGTTTACACATGTAGCCTAACTCAATATGTGTGTTGCTACAAACCAGTGGCAGTGAATTTATCACAAAACCTAGGCAGGAAACATGCTTCTAGTATATACAATTTATTGATTAGATGAATGTGTGTGTCTCTGTAGACATACTTGTAGTATATATGATTTATTGATTAGAGGAATGTGTGTGTGTGGCGTTGCTTCTTGCCTTCCATGTTGTTTGAGACAAGTCTCTCATGTTCACTACTGACTCAGCTGCCCAGTGATGCTCTAGATCTCCTGTGTATGCCTCCCATTAACTCCCTGGGAGGCTGTCATTATAAACATCTGTACTACTGAGTCCAGTCTTTATGCATATTCTAGAGATTAGACTGGGGTCACTGGATTGGAGGGGAAGCCCTTCATCAATTAAGGCATTTTTCCAGTCCTGGAAATCATTTTTGAAAAGGGTTTTTCATTTAAATTTTCTGTATTGTCCCAATGTGGTTTAATTGTTGTAGATAGTAATCTGACCCAAAGAAAATCCTCAGCCGTGTAGAGGCTTAGACGTGGGAGACACAAACATGACTACATGTCACAAGCTGCACATGTTTATCCTCAGCCTTGTAGTTGTGGGAAGAACAAACATGACTAAGTGTCAGAGACTTCACATGTTTATCTTCAGCCATGCAGATGCGGGAAGAACAAACATGACTAAGTGTCACGGGCTTCACATGTTTATTTTCAAGAGCTCGCTAGTTTAACAGCTCTGTCTGTGGCACTGATTTGGAGGGGTAGCAATGTAAAAAAAATAATTGATGTCTTGCCAAACATACCCCTTTTTTGTATATACATCTAGTCATATTCTGATTGGAAAGATATACACAGAAGTTCTCTGTTGTATTTCAAGATGTTGAATAATTAAATGTGATAAACAATGCTGAAGCCAATAAACTCTCTAGTGATAAAGAGGGTTGATGTAGAGAGGAGAGAATCTGAAGGAAGTGGAAATAGAAGTTGGCCTTGAATAATGAAGGATTTGGGCTAGGACATGGGATAAAGAATGAGCTAGAACTTCAGGGATAAAGCACATACAGGAATTTGGTTTGATAGAAAGGAAATCAGCATGCTTTGAGATGGGGTGATACAGCAGCCAGCTGACAGGTAGGCTCTGGTCCTTCCTCACTGAGAGACCTTTGACATAATCTCCTACTGTACTTGCTTCATCCCAAAGAAACTTTTGACTTTGCATTTATACTTTAAAGATTATTGCCTTATTTTTAAGTGTGTGTGTGTGTGTGTGTGTGTGTGTGTGTGTGTGTGTGTGTGCACCTGAAAGCAGTGTCTGCAGAGGTCAGAAGAGAGTCAGATCTTCTGGAGTTGGAGTTACAGGCAGTTATAAACTGCTGGAAATCCTCTGCAAGAACTCTTCAGCTCACTTATATGCTTCTTAATCTTCCACAACCCATACCTAAAACTTATGCTGATTGCATGTGTGGTGTAGTAGTTGTATGCTATATGCAAAGTGCACCCATAGCTAGCCATCCCATGTCTTATCTGTCTCCCAGTCTATGTAACAGAATTTGAATCTAAGGGAGAAATTCTTAATAACCTTGAAATGATAGTTTTGCCATCAGAGGCACGATACGTTTCCTGATTACTATCCTGTGTGCCATAGGACCCGCTACTACACCGTCTACAGGCAGGTGTATACCACAGAACATCAGACAGTCTTCAGATGCTGTCCCGGTTGGAGCCGATGGGATGACGAGCCAGGATGCCTCTCCTGTAAGTTGTAATTCTTCCTGCCAGGTTCTGCAACAGGGAATGCTTTTGCCTCCTCCACAGGATGCCTGTCGTGCTTCGGCATTTTAAGAAGCACTGCAAATTCAGAGCATTGCTTGAAACCAGTGGTCCTTAGTCTTCCTAATGCTGTGGCTGTGGTCCTTTATATCGTTCCTCATGTTGTAGTGACCGCGACCATAGAATCACCTTTGTTACTACTTCATAACTGTAACTTTGCTGCTGTTATGAATTGTAATGTAGTATCTGTGTTTTCTGGAGATCTTAGGTGACTCCTGTGAAGGGTTGCAACCTATAGGTTGAGGGCCATTGCTCTAGACTAAGGACTCAGGAGTGACGTGGGTGGAAATGCGTATAAAAAGCCTTTCCGTGAACCATTTTCATGATGGGTTGCGGGTCAGGACCAATGAACCTCCAGTATATTCTGTCTACTTAGAGGACAGGCGATTTAAAAGCAGGAAGGCTCTCCTTGATGTCCATCCCACTTTGCTGTCTTCCCCTTTCCTATATCATCAGCTTTATAATCCATAGTTGATTCAAAAGTCCAGAGGGAAATCACTGTACTAAATCTAGATGGGATTTCTCAACGTGGGCTTGTCATGATTAATTGCAGAGCTCTGGAGGCAGCTTGCTATTTAAGATGAGGTCTGCACTCTGTTTCCAAGCCTCAGGTGATGGGATTTCAGAAGCCTTGGAGTCTGGTGTTTGACAGCACTCAGGCAGAGAACTGGTGGCATTCCACAGCTCACCGGGCTGTGAGAAATGGTTCCCTTTAGTGAGCCCTTTACCTGCATCATGTGCCTATGGCGATTGGGAAGTTCCTTAGATTACATCTGTGAGTCTAATCAGCGCAGCATCATAGCACAGTTCATCTCCTGCCTCTATGCACCTTACGGAGTTTGCCAGCATCCTGCCTCCTTTCCCTGTGAGCTGTCTGCTTTTAAAATACATTGGAGAAGTTTTGTTGTGGGCTTACTATATTAAGCAGGTAGTGTCAAGTGTAGTGGCAAGAGTGTGTTTACACTCAGGTCACCATGGCTGGTTGGTTTAAGATCATAGAAAAGATCTTTCCACAATATCGTCAGAACTGTGTTATAAAGGACAGAAAACAGACAGCTCTAAGCTAAAGTATTCATATTTATTATTTAACAGCTACCCGAGTTCTTTGCCTCTGGTTAAATATTAGCATTTTGTTTGATTGTTGTTGTTGTTTTAAAGATCATTTTGACCACACAGTCACCTTATCCACGTATTTCTTTCTACCGATACTTCTGTCTCTATGTGAACACAATTGACCTAGTTTCTTGTTAAAGGGTAGATTTGTATTAAGTACATCTAGAGGGGCTCTCAGAATCTGTGTGTTTGCGAAATTTACAGAAGAGTTTCTACAGATAATTCTGCAAGACTTCTAATAGTCAGCCCTTGTCTAGTAATAGTAATTTTTTTCTATAACCCTCCTGTGTAAGGGGGGGCAGTGGAAATTTCAAGATCATGTTGTATTAACTGTAAGATGCCTACTTATACTGATGATTTCCTTTCTTTCTCTCGACCCTACCTATTCTTCCTTCGAACACTTCTTTTAGCTGTGGCTTCTCTGGGAACCCATTTTAGTGGAAGGCAGTGCTCGGATGGGGATGATCAACGGTGCCTCTGCTCACAAGGGTTTCAGGGACCCCACTGTCAATATGGTAAGTCACCAGCAGAACCATTCTGTCACAATTCAACACTGTTTGCTGTTGTGTCCTGGTCGTCTCATGGTGGATTACTTGTCTGGAAATTGGTAAACACCGAATATGAGCCATTAAGCAGAAATCCAGAACCATGGTGTAATATGCATCTTAAAATATGCTCTGTAGCTGAGTTGTAAATTGTTGCTATAGGCATTCAAAGGGTCTTGTAAGAACAAGATGTTCTACTTTGTAAAGAAAGGGTAGGATGTTAAGTCTCTCATGGAGGATGGCTTGAAATTACTGCTATGGTATGATATTCTGTGAGATCTCTGGGCTCTATAAATGAGCAAAATACAATCAGCATGAACTTGACTGATCCTTTACCTGTTACCTTAAAAGAAAATCACAAAACCTGAAACTCATAAGGCTTGAGTGACTCTCAGGGCTTCAACCCTCACTGGATATGTACGTATAAGATTTTCTTGTGTGGAAAGTTTTCTGAATGACCAATGATTGAACCTTTCCTGCAGAATGAAACCTCACTTAAAGCAGATGGTATATGTGCTTTCTTGTGTCTACCACTCAGATTTCTGAAGGGAAAAGCACAAAGTTTCTGAGGTCCACCACGTGTGCCCTTTCTCTTCCTCACTTGGGATTAAGAACAGTGCTCTCATCTCCCATGGGCCACTTCAGAGATGTTCCCGTAAATTCATTCCCAAAGTTTTTCCTGGGTTGCCTTTCAAGAAATAAATGAATTAAAACAAAGTCGACATTGAGCGATCTTACCCTTGAAAACAGGGATCCATGGAGGCTCTGAGCATAGCATTTATCTTTACAATTTCCAATGCTTTCGAAACGACAATAACAAAGCCACACGTGGATCCATGGTAACAAATTATTTGTCTCTGAATAAAATAGAAGATACTAAAGGCTTCCTTATTTTGGCTCATAATTGTGATGGGGAATTACAGATGTTATTGGTTCAAGAGGTTTTCTTTAAAAACCTTAATTATTGATTTATGAATGCATTGTTCTGTGGAGCAAATATTTCAGGACATCAGGCTGCAGAACGCAAAGGTAATAAAAGAGACATGGTAAAGATAGTAGCCCATTTATACTTGGATTAATTTATTCTTCATCTTTTACACCGGTACTTGAATATTTTGATTATTCCAACTTACCAACTGCCATACACCAAAATCATTAATGTGCTCTCTGAAATTCAAGTGTCAAATTTTTCATTTTTGTAGTTAGAAAGATTGTCTTTTGCACAAGCTTGTCTTGTTCCCACGAAGTCTCCAGAGCCACAGGATAACACCAACATACACAATACCCGTCAGGACTCCCTGCTGCCCCTGCCAGCACTGCTGCCCAGACATGCTTCCCTTAGACTCTAACACTGGTTCCTCTCCCATGACAGGACTCTTGTTGAATTAAAAAAAAAAAAATTGACAACCCTAAGGGGTTCATTCGCGGAGAGTAGGTGTTTAGACTTCTCCTTGGGACTGTATTTCCCTCATCAAAATGAGGCACCCCTTACTATATAAACTAGGTGGGTTTAATGGAGAAATTTTTAAGACTTTCTAGGAAATCAAGCAGTTGAGAAACAGGAGGAGAACCCAATGAAGAGGAAATTACACTAACTGAATTCTAAAGGATGAGAAGTTCAGATTGTAAAAGCTGTTTGTAAAGTGTAGCTCGCAGGACAAAGCCCACTAGGCAGGCTGACTGTAGCCTGGAGAGGCAGGCCCCTAACCTAACGCTTCTCTAGGGGCTAGAGTTTTTATGCATGATATCTTCCCCCTCCCATATATATGCACATATGTCAGTAAAATAAATTGAACGCTATGTTTGAAATTGTACATAAAAATCACTCAAATGATAAAACGTTAACAAATTCTAATTATTATAAAATCCTAGTCTATATGATATAGCAAACTAAAACTATACAGGAGTGCTGCTGCCTGCAGATAACCATGATGGACATCCCATCATATTTGTTTATGTTCACACAGGTATGAAAAGTGTGTACACAGGAGACCATATTAGACACAGATTTTTTTTAATGAACGTCCTTCTGTTTTATCCCATCTAATGTGTTCTCCCTTTGTTGCCTGCCATTGAAACCTTTTTACGTCTTTCCCTAAACTTACTGAATCATACATAGCTATATGGTAGTCTATTACATCAGTGGAACACACATTTCTAACTGATTATTGAGTGGTGGATGCTCACACCTTTAATCCCAGCACTCGGGAGGCAGAGGCAGGCTGATCTCTGTGAGTTCAAGGCCAGCCTGGTCTACAAGAGCTAGCTCTGGAATAGGTTCCAAAGTTACAGAGAAACCCTGCCTCAAAAAAGCAAAGCAAAGCAAAACAAAAACAAAAACTAACTATTGAGTGATAATGATAAACATTTATTCCAAATTTTGTGTATATATTCCATACTTTCTTCATCCATTCTTCCATTGAAGGGCATCTAGGTTGTTTCCAGGTTCTGGCTATTACAAATAATACTGCTATGAACATAGTTGAACAAATGCTTTTGTCATATGATAGGGCATCTCTTTTGATGTTTACTTTTAATAGAATCCTCACATCTTCCTTCAGAGCCAAAGATGTGATGCTTGTCTCAGATTATCAGGGTCACTGTAAATGAGTTTGTCACCTGGAGTAAAGTTGGTGCTACCAATGTGTGTGGGAAGAGAGAACATGAAAATAAGCCATTTGGCCTTCTTAAGGTGGAGAAAAGACTGTAGTCCTAGCGAGAGCGGGACCGTGCTAATAAGTAAGAGCAACACTTGATGTTAATAATGATTCTAAAATTGCTGATGTACCTAACTCGTTTGAAAAAAATCAGGCTCTCATAAGGTGAATGAAAAAAATGAATTTTGACAATAAGGAGGTAATGAAAAGCTTTCTGAAATAACGATTGATTAAAGAAATCAAAAGGAATACATGGAAGGTTTGAACACATGCAAATCAAACTAGATAGCTGGTAGTGAAGTTTCCTCTTTTCTGAAATATTATGGCTTCAGAGAGAGCTGGGAGTTACATGCACTGATTAACTTCACACACAAAGTCACACCTCATTCCCACATTACTACCTCTCTTCCCTTCCTCTGGGTCAGAAGTCAAGCAAAATGTCAGGGTGGCTAATGGTAGGCATCTCCGCTTCTTATTTGTTAGGCATGCATTTGCTCATTCTCTCTGCCAGTCAATCAAGTTTCCCACTTGGTAAATATTTATCTAACAGACTGTGCACTAATACCTCAGATGTGAAAACAAATGGTTTCCTTTTAGTCTGGTGGGAGATAGAGACCAGAAGTTCTACGATCATACTGCAACTCACCATTGCCATGATGGG